>NC_085844.1:83140647-83468147 GCF_035594765.1 Anolis carolinensis
CAAACAGTATTCTCCCCATTCTGTCTTTTCCATTACTATGCAGATTTTTGCAAGAAATGAATTGTGTTTTTCTCCTGCAATTTCCTTCTTTTTTTCAAATGAATATGCAGGATAAAATTCAATATTTCCCATGTTATACTTGTTTTGGCTTGTCTTTTATAGCATCTAGATCAGAAGTGATGACCCTTGGTCCTCCAGATGTTTTGGACTAACTCTCAGAATATCCAATAAGTACAGCCAATAGTGAGGTATTATAGGAGCTGACGTCCAATATGTTTGGATAGTCAAAGGCTCCCCAGTGATAATCTCATTGCTATTCTGTGCCTTCAAGTCAACTCCAAATAATAGTGTTCCCATCATAAGGTTTTCATGGCAAGATTTAGTTTGCCATTACCTCCTTTAAGGCTGAGAGTTTAACTTCCCAGGCGTTTCCATGACTGAAAAGGGATTCAAATTGTGGTCTACGAGGGGCTCATCCAAGTATTACACCATTATGGTTCTCTAATCCTAATTAAGATCTTATTTAAAACATTTTGAAATAATTGGTTTATTCTTCCCTGTTTCAATGGAAACCATGAATTTGTTGGTGAAAGTAATCAGTGGCTGACTGTTTAGAAATATATTATTTGTTTTCATGCTGGGGCTAGAAGGAATGTTCGGCAGGCTTTTGTGTTACAAATCCAGGAAATGTGTCTTGTCTAATTTAATATCAGTCCATTCCCTGGAACTATTTATAATTCTGAAAGCTGGCAGTATTTAGTCATGTGAGTTAAAGGCTTTGCTTCTTGGAGAGGTTTGTAAGTTTCCTGTTTTGAAGCTGGAAAAACGGAAATAAAAGTTTGAAGCTGAGATAATGCACAGTAAAGCCTAGCTGATGCCAACTCTAAGGTTTAGGCATGCCTTTTTTGTTTGAAATATAAAGACAGAGTGGGTCAGATGGAAATGTTCTGCTCCTATTTTGCACATTGTTGAAATATTTTGCACAAAGTAACATATCAAATTCTCACTTTTAAACTATAAGGCATTCAGTTTTTGACACAAAGTGAAGTATTTGGTTTAGGTTTTTTATTGGATTCTTTGCTAGTGTTAATTCACTCCATTTGAAAGAGTTGCAGCAAATATTATTAGTTGTTTTTGATGTTTACCAACTGCAGTGCCTCCAAGTATTTACAGTTCAGACATGCTCACTCAGCTGAATGTAATTGAAGGAAACCTTATAAGTATGATATGCGAGTCCAGTGGAATCCCACCACCAGCTCTCAGCTGGAGAAAGAATGGTAAGTCCCATCTCTCTCTGTGACAGTTGTCCTATTGGCTCGGTTTTGCTTTCATCATCATCATCATCATCATCATCATCATCATCACCATCATCATACCTGCCCTATAGCAAAGATCTCTGAGATGCTTCCATATAGCATCAAAACATGAAAATAATTAAATTTAAAGCAACAGGATTAAAAGCTTTCAAAGCCACATCCTCCATGAAATTTTGAAAAGAACATTGCCAACACAAGCCAAAACCATCTTATCCGGTCTCCTAAACAGTATATACTGTATGTGGTTACTATAACGTAATAATCATTTCAAACACTGGATTATAAAATGACCTTTGCTTTAAGAGAAGGTGCTTTGAAGTGTTTTGTTTTAAGCTGATGCAGCCAGGATTTTAGCTGGCCCAGAAAATATGACTGGTACATAATAGAAAAATTCAGATGATCACATTTTAATGTGAGATGCAGGTGAGATTCCTGTACTTAGTCGAATATTATTTTCAAAAGAGCAAGTAAGCATGGCAGTAAACCACTGATAAATATAACTTTAGACAGTTTTCTGGTTGACTATCATTACCCAGTGACACTATAATTAAAGCTTGGATTAAAGTTGGTACCTACTTCAAAACTTTTTGGAAGCCACTAATTACTATTTCCAGTTCAGATGTAATGGGAACATATTGTTAATAGCAATCCTTTGGTTTATTTTATCAGAACAAGTAAAGCTGTTGTGTTCAGAGATATGCGGCTGATTCATAACTGGTCTCACTAAGCTGATATTTCATCTAGCTGTGAACAGTCATTTTCAGAGACCCCCCGGGTATATGTAACATATGCTTTGTAGAATTGCTTTAAAAATATTTGAGAGAATATTTTTCTTGCAGGTTCTCCACTTCCGCTTGACCCTACAGGTAGAGTTCGGGTGTTATCTGGAGGAAGGCAACTGCAAGTTTCTATTGCTGAAAAATCAGATGCAGCCTCCTATGTTTGTATGGCTTCAAATGTAGCTGGATCGGCAAAGAAAGAATATAATTTGGTAGTCTATGGTAGGTCACCATACAGAATTGCCAGTGGTGTTGCTTGGTTGAGAAACAATAGTTGTGTCGAACCCAGACAGACAGAACAGTGATTTCAATCAAATAATGGCAATGAATTTATCCTGAAACAGGAGAAAAAAATGTCTCAGTCCATCTTGATAGGGCAATTACCCAACAGCCAAGAATAAGATACTCTGGATTGGCATTGGGGAAAAACTTTACAGTCAACCTCCAATTTGGCTTGGGAGTGGCATGGCAGCTACACCAGTAGGCCATGAATTGGCCTGACAGCTGTATGGCAGCCACATGGATGAGTGAGCGGTGACAAAACTAGTTCACTGCCACATATCAACAACTCAAATCTTGCCAACTTACTTTAGTGGTGTCCTTGGAGATGGAGGAAGAGGAGTTGGAGAGAGGAGGATCAGCTCTCCCCTCTTCCCACTCCCCCTCTCCAATCTACCCAGCCTGCTGGATATTGTTATTCCATGTGCTGATGAGTACCCGATGACATTTTGGTACCCATGAGTTATTGTTAAGGTAAACGGATGGCAAAGTATTCAGCAACTTCAGAAGACATGAGTCAAGCTCATCATAGTAAGTAGTCTTGGCCTGCGTTGCTCAGAATCAGCTCTGTGTGTTGCAGAATGACCACAGAGCTGATCTGGGTTTCCTGTGGAAAACCTGCCTCTCCCTACAACTCAAGTTGGGATACAGCATCATTAAAACAAGATAAACACCATTAAAAGGCATAGAATAGAACAGAGTTAAAATACTAGCTAAAATCCACTGATGAAATGCAATTTATTTATTTATTTATTTACAGTATTTATATTCCGCCCTTCTCAACCTGAAGGGGACTGAGGGCGATCACATTACACATATAAGGCAAACATTCAATGCCATAACATAGAACAGAGAAAGAGACGGACGCAGGCACCGGGCTGGCCTCGAACTCATGACCTCTCTGTCAAAGTGATTTGTTGCAGCTGGCTGCTAACCAGCTGCGCCACAGCCCGGCCTATTATTATTATTATTATTATTATTATTATTATTATTATTATTATTATATTAAAAACCACAACTTAGGATTGATGCTAACTCTCTAACGGAGGACTTACAGGCATTATATAAGTTTATGTTTTACTTGTGCAGATACTGCAGGATTGTACATTCAGAAATTGGCACAAAAAGAAATGGTTAAACTGCCCCATCGGTGCCACATCCTTTACACAGATCTACTACCTCTCTCTAACCAACATATGTTTTTTCTTCAAGGAGAAAAAATCAGGAGGTCCAATCATGAATTTCCTATATCACACTTGGTTAGTCTTCCAGAAGCTGAACTCTTGATGCTAATATTTGGAATGTTTTGTTTCTCTTAATAGTTCGGCCAACTATATTAGACAGTGGAAACCAACAATCAGATGTAATGGTCATCCGTGGTAATAACCTTTCCTTAGAATGCAAGGCAGAAGGTATTCCAATTCCAGCTGTCAGCTGGATGAAGGATGGCCGGCCATTGGTGAGTGGGAGAAGAGCTGAAATACTCAACGAAGGACACAGTCTTCAGCTTAAAAACATTCAAGTCTCGGATACAGGCCGCTATGTATGCGTTGCTGTGAATGTGGCAGGACTGACCGACAGGAAATATGATTTAAGTGTTCATGGTAAGCAAGGAAAATTTGTGCCACAGAACAGTTGCAAAATGGTGGATGTTAGCCTTAAAGGAGCTATTCTGTAGTATTATCTGAAGTAGGCCTATTCCATGTTGCAACTCTAAGTGAAATAAAGAAGGCTACTTAGTAAAGTTGTGTCTGGATTTCTGCTAGCAAAGGGAAGGCATGACATAATAAGTAAGAGTTGTATAGTTCTTGAAGAAAAAGAGAAAACCTACCATGGGATACTTTTGTTTCTTTATAGTTTCTATGTCCTTGGTTGTGTGGTCACTGCTAGTCTTCTGTTACATTATAAGAAGAATTACTTAATCTATTCAAAATATAACTTTATTTACAAATATGTGAAATGTGAATCTGTCCTAGACACAGAGTCTATTCCTAGCAAGAATATGAACCATGATCATAGTCATCAGAAATTTAGTTCTCTAAAAGGCAGTCGAATTGCCAAATTACTTTTTTAAAAGTGAGGAAATCATAAAGTAACTCAATAAGATTTGGAACAGCTTATGCTAATATTTTACTAGCTTTGGAAGACATTCAGAGTTTTTATCAAGCAAATAAAGGAAGCAAATATCTTTCACAATTCTCCTCGCCCTAAGTCCAGGACAGTGATCAATGTGTTGTTGGAGTCAAGTTCAAAATGTCTCTTCTACAGACAATGGCTAAAACTATGAACATCTATATTACCATAGAGGAGATGAATTGTATTCAACTGTATCCAAATATTTGGGGACATATGGTAATTATCAGCCAGAACTCATTTTCCAGAAAAAAGGATAAAGTATGAATTATTTCATTTTAGATATTAAAAAGCATATGTAGATTTTTTTGAATAATGAAGAAAATATTTAATGCCCCAAATAATTTAAAAAAATTGTTTAAAACAAAAACATTTATCTCAAGACACTCTGCAACATCACATTATTACAATTTTTGCGCTTTTTTTCTTTTGTTCATTTTAAAATAGAAATTAGCATCTGTTTCATTGGCACTATGTAGGAAATACTTTTTTTCTTTTACTTATGCTGGTCTTCTTTTCTGTTTTAATTGGCTTTTTGCCTACTCCTCAAAACAAAGAGATTCCTTATGTTCCAGATATTCCATAGAGTTCAGGATATTTTAGCTCCATTAGGTAGTGAAAGAAAGAAAAAATAAAAGTGAGTTCAGTTTGTATTTATATTCAGAAGAAACTTTTAACTATGGCAATTTTATGCCAAAACAAGTTATACATAATGAACTTTATATTCCTAAAGCAATAGAATGACTTTCAATCTATACATGGTACTAATATTCCATTTTTCAATATTTTTTTAATTACCCTTTCATGTCTTCAGAATTTCCTGAAATTTCAATCTTTAGGAGTGACATCTTCTAAAGCTAAAATGAGACACCTGGGAGTCTTCCAGATACTATCGGGATTCAATTCTATCAGCCTGGCCAATGATAATAGATGATGAAAATAATAGGTTTACATCGAAATAACTTTTATAGAAGATGAGTGGGGAGGAAGAAAGGATGGAAATGTGCAATAATGGAGAGAGAAGCCAGGGCAAAAGTATCCACCAGCACCTTCACACTAGACATATTGCTATTTGCTTAAAGAAAATAGTGTTGTGTAATCTACTTTTAACATTTTAAAAACAAAGATATTTTTAAAAGGTAGCCTAGGCATTGTCCAATGAAATCCTGCAACATTTGAGCCATCACCAACTTAGAAGCACTTATTGCTGCAAGTAGTGACATTTCTGTTGCTAGAACATTGCCATACAGCCCGGAAAACATACAACAACCCTATTTCTGTTGCTGATGGGGAGCAAAATTTGATTTCTCCACAAAATTAAAATGGATTAAATTTAAATCCATCTACAGGGAATATTTGATAGCTTAGAAACGTGTTCATACCAATCCAAGAAATAATGTGCAAATGTGTGATGGGAAGTCATAGGGAGGAGGGAGCAAGCTTGTTTTCTGCTGCCTTGGAGACTAGGATGCGGAAGAATGGCTTCAAACTTCAGGAAAGGAGATTCCACCTGAATATTAGGAAGAACTTCCTAACTGTGAGAGCTGCTCAGTAGTTGAGCTCTTTGCGATGGAGTATGGTAGAGGCTCCTTCTTTGGAGGCTTTTAAGCAGAGGCTGGGTGGGCAACTGTTGCAGGGTTCTTTGAATGCGGTTCTCCTGCTTCTTGGTAGCGGGTTGGACTGGATGACCCACAAGTTTCTCCTAACTCTATGATTCTATGATTTTATGCTTCTATGACACAATTTTAAGCTCTAGTTACTTTAACTGGCCTTAAGTGTTTTTCTACTTACCATTAGTCTTCATTAAATATTTTAGTCAAAAACAGTATTCAGATGTTTATTGCTTGGACAATGTTTTCTCATGTACCTTGTTTCTGTTTGTCTGGGCTTTCCTTACAGTACCACCAAGTATTGTGGGTGAATTGTCCGTGGCTGAAAGTATTAGTGTTGTGGAGAAAAATCCTGTCACCTTGATTTGCGAAGCCTCAGGAATTCCCCATCCAACAATAACATGGCTGAAGTATGGGCAACCTATCTTGCCAAGTAGCTCTGTAAGAGTCTTGTCAGGTAAGGGGAGATATTAAAGTAGAAGGGCTTGGTTTTTCTCTTAGATGTAAATGACATATATATATATATATATATATATATATATATATATATATATATATATATTGTGCTCAATTATGGTATAATGAAATATAAGGAAATAGGTGCCAATGAATTGTCTGTATTAGGAGCCCTAACTCTTTTATAACATGCCATTGATATATCGTCAAGCTAAGAACCTCTTCACATAGGCTATTTTTCAGCAGCGGCAGGGTTTTTTTCATGGTTTTGCCATGGAGCCTGATGGTTCCCATCACACTCTGGAGAAGTACTTCCATAATAGCTCCGTAGCAAAACTGGCAAATAACCTCTGCCATCGCCAAAAAATAGCCGGTGGCGAAAGATGGAGGCATCCCATTTTTTCATAGGAATTCATGGGGACAGGCAGCTGATTGACATTTAACTCTCTTTGATGAATCCTTCTGGGGAGAGAGGGTGGGATAAAAATAAAGTTTTATTATTTTATTTATTATGAGGTAGGGTAAAGCTGGGATGGTGCAGGGCAACAGGTCCCCACGCTCCCTGGGTGAACACCACTAGGATCACTGTGATTTGCGACTATACTCAGCGATTTCAACAGCTCATGTGATGAGGTCCTATGAGTCCCCAGTTAGCATGTTCTCAGTGTTGTGGACTAGAGAAGCAATGTTCCCAAACTCTGGACTTAGCAACTGTAGTGGAAATGGTTATCTGTCGGGTACATTATTTCACCACACTTTCCTAAGTTGACAAGATGCTGAAAGATGCTAATAAAAAAAATCCTTCTGCATTGTTTCAGTGTGTTACTCAAAAGTGATAGAAAATGATCTTTTGTCAAAGGAAAATAAAATATTAGTGAATTTTCAAGCCATATTTACAAAACCTTAGTAGTGATTCATGCTTCTTAGTGTCCTGGAGATGAATCCACATGACGTAGTTGAACAACTTTGATATTATTTTGTAGAAAATGCTATAACGCCAACCTATGAATTCCTGGAACTTCAATTTTCACGAGAAACTTGGAATTCTCTTCAAATCTTGAATATTCTAAGATGGGGTGGGATACAGGGTACAAAATCATGGCCACGTTGCCTCATTACTATTAAATTAACTAAGGAATATTGTGATATATTGTCCCCTAAATATTCTAATGTTTTGCCTAAACACACACACACACACACACACACACACACACACACGGTATTGGAAATAAGCATAAATATTTAGCAGAAACCAGAAATGTGCAATGATCAGGGCATCTCTAAAGCTATACTTTCCATAATTCTGACCAAGATTGAATTTTAGCAATCTTTGGTTTCATTGCTTTTTTTTCAGGTGGCAGAGTCTTGCGTTTGATGCAGTTAAATGTAGAAGATGCTGGTCGTTACACCTGTGTGGTAACTAATGTTGCTGGAGAGGAGAGAAAGAGCTTTGATCTTTCAGTTTTAGGTAAGTGTGCCAAAACTATTTAAACAGCTTAAGAAGTAAAGAATCTCCTCTCCTAACTCTCCCAAGTAGCATCCCTGTTTTAAAAAGTAAGCCCACTGAAAATAAGACATAGCCTAATGGATGACCCCAAGGATGAGATAAATTCTTTATTCAAGATGAAATGATGGTGAAATGAATTTCTATACGATGATCAGCAAACAGGTGGCATTTTCCACATGCCCACTATAAATCATTATGTCTTAAGATATGGCTGAGTAAAACAAAGGGAATAGCACAGTATCCTAGAAGTGGCCCATTGTAAATACAGATACAACTTTTTGTGTTATTATATTCTCAAACTGATGTTTTTGTATTATTTATTTATCTGGGCAACTTAAAGTTCCTCCAGGCATCGTGGGAGAGAACAAACCTGAAGATGTGAAAGTGAAGGAGAACCAAAGTATTATGTTAACTTGTGAAGTGACAGGTGAGTGACATTTTGTTTCGGCCACAGCAGAAAGTCTTTTGTATTGAGTCAAAGTTATGAACAATAGGAGAAAAAGTATGTTGTTCACCATTTGCATAGAATCATTTTATGTCTACTTACTTACTTACTTAGGTGATTCCTCATTGTTTGAGTATGATGGTTCTCCAAGTGTAGTGTCTTGGGGGTTGGGTACGTGGGTGACCCGCATGTTTTTCCACAATGAAGGTATCGGATTCCAGATGAAATGCAGTCCTGGTCAGGGTTGGCTTGATACACCTTCCTCTTGGCATGTTTCTCCCTTTTGCTCTCCATTCGTGCCTCTTCGAATTCCACTGCACTACTGGTCACAGCTGACCTCCAGTTAGCTGCAGTAGGCTACTGTCAAGAGTTCATTTTGTCTAAAAACAATTGTGTTTGACAAGGAGGCAAAGGGTAGTCAAAAGGATTAATCACACAGTCATCATTTGTCATCACAAAATTATTAGAAAATATTACATCCCACTAGAACAGTGGTTCCCAACCTGTGGTCCGTGGACCACCAGTGGTCCCCAAAAATTAAAATATGGTCTACTCACTAAAGGCATGACCACAAGCCTCCTGATCTGCTCCTCTCCCCCCCCCCCCGAGCAGAACCGTTCCATGTGGTGCCTGGAAGCAGGGGCCCCTTGGTGTCTTCATTTTTAGGCCTGTCCCTGGGGTTATTTGGGGTGCTGATTCAAAAAATTGCATTTGATAGACCACATCAGCTCTAGATCATTAAATTTGGTTTTCTGTGCGTGAGCAGATGGTGACTACTGGATAACATATGTTCTGTATCAGAAACTAGAGCTGATGTGGTCTATCCAATGCAATTTTCTGAATCAACAACAACAACAAAACTTTATTTGTATACAGCTCTATCTCCTCGGAAGGGGCTCAGGGTGATTTCCAACATGGCAAAGCATTCAATATCAATACAAAAGAACATACAACAATGACATAGTAAAAAAAAACATAACTCATTAAATTAAAATTAAAACCAGTTCAAACCATTCCATTGGGTGAATTCAGCTACCGATGGTCAGAATACCAGGGTGGGCCTAGACAGTTGTAAAAGGCTGGGCAACAAGGTAACATAGCGCCGGGGGATAGGTAAAGTGCAAACTGATAGGGCCTGGGTTACTCAATCTCAAGGCCTGCTAAGCAGCTATAGATGACAAAGTTAGTGCAATAAGATATCGTAGGGAAATGGGTAAAGTGCAAGTGGATAAATCAGCACCCCAGAAAACCAGATTGAATCTAAAGTTGACCAAAAATTGATTCATAATCCTTTTGGTACTAATGTTGGAGAGTGGTCCCTGGTCAAAGTGATCCCTGGTCAAAGTAGTCCCTGGTCAAGTGGTCCCTGGTCAAAAAAACGTTGGGAACCATTGCACTAGAAAAAGGTGTAGTGTGTTTCTGTTTGTGAGATTGTAAGAGGCTGCAGAAGTATACAAGACATTTAGGTGAAAAAAATTCTATATTTTAAGCAAATGCCACATTTAGTCTTCAGCAAATATACAGTGTTCCTCACTTATTCCAGGGGTTACATTCCAGGACCACCCAAAATAAGTGAAAATCCACGAAGTATGGACACTAGGCTTCTCCTTAGGAAGGAAGTAGAAAGAGGGAGGGCGGGAGGAAGGGAAGAAGGGAAGAAAGAGGTAGGGGAATATGGCACCGCCTCTTTCTCCTCCCGCTGCTATTTGAGTGCTTCTCCGCCCTGCTGCCCGCACCCGACTGAGACTACTGCCACTGTAAATCATAATTGTTTATGATTTATAATATTATTTTAGTGTTTATTAAAAAACCGCAAAACAGCGAGCCCATAAAAGTGAACCGCGAAGTAGTGAGGGAACACTGTATATGGACTTCATGCATTTTTATTGGTGAATCTATGAAAGCAGTTACATTTCTGTTTCAATCAAGTGTTTTAAAAAACTTTACTTCTTTGATTTTAATCCAGGGTTCATATCAGATGACCTCTACAGCTTTATAGATAGGAGCTGCCTTGGGAAATGCTTGTGATATGTGTACTCCACCATTGCAAGACAATTACTCTGCAGAAATTTGTAATCATACCTACATTGCAGTTGGTTATAGTATTTCACCTTGTAAACACTAAACAAACAAGCATATGCTAATGACCTATGTTGTATTAATGATGCATAGTTATTAATATTTATAAATATTTGCTGTTGTTTTTTTCAAAAAAGGAAACCCTATTCCAGAAATTGCATGGTTTAAAGATGGGCAACCTTTCACAGAAGATGATGGCCATGAATTAATGTCCAATGGCCGCTTCCTTCATATTACAAGTGCACAAATAACTGATACAGGAAGGTATGCCTGTGTTGCATCTAATACAGCTGGAGACAAGAGCAAAAGCTTCAGTGTTAATGTACTTGGTAAGAGTTCTGGGCTAGTTAATGAAAGCGTTTTTATTCCAGTGAAGAAGACATGTGTGTTTAGACTGAATTTGCCAGCAAATACATTTCTTTGTTTTGCCACTGCTTAAGAATTGGCTCCCTTTTTAGGGGCTTTGAACTGGAACTTTTAGGATAAATATACTTGTACAGTACAGTATGCCTTTATTACAGTAAACAAACTATAAGGCAATGCAATAGTTATATACACATCAAACATGTGTAAAAAAGATATGTGCACATTATCCTGGCAAACATAAACAAGCCATGATGGGATGGAACAAAGGATAAAATTAGAAACATGGAGAGATATTATAGTTACAGCTTAATAAAATACATTTAAAATTGAGTACACCTTATTTTATTTTTTGGTTATTTAATATTTAATGTTTATTTTACTTAAGTGATATTTGTCTTTACTGTTCTAATGTAGCACAAATCTTATGTAAAATCATACTACGTATTTTGACATTTATATTGAAGTCTGAAATATATACAGAAAGTCTGTATATATTTATTACATGGATTAAGTATAAATTAAAACCACAAAGCCATATTACCAGTAAGTAAGATTTTGATATCCCTCCTGCTCCGGGGACTATAATCCCCATATAGCATCTGGCAGATACAAGGAAGGATATGTATTACTCAACAACAAGGTTCATATGGATCCCATTGTATAGATTTAAATATGGTTATCTACAAGGATCGACAACTCAAGTAGTTATATTTTTCTTTTACTTAGTATCTCCATCCATCGTGGGTGCAGATAATGATGGGGGCACAGAAGAGGTCACTGTTACCTTGAATAACCCAACATCACTGGTTTGCGAGGCTTACTCATACCCCACAGCTACCATTACTTGGTTGAAAGATGGAGTGCCAATAGAATCAAATAGAAATATTCGTATTTTACCAGGTAACTGAAAGTTATTCTGTTATTTGAAATAGAAGGTTTCCCCCTGTTGATTCTTATAAATCAGATTAATTATATCATTTTTTAAATGTAGTAATACTGTAGTAGACTACATGATTCACAAATAACTTCAGAGTTGCCATTGAGTGGAGTGGCTCACATGACAGAACATATCTATAAGGACCTCATCAAATGTGTTGTGTTGTGATTTGTCAGCCTCTGTAGCAAATCAGGGAAGCAGCGGGGCAATCCCAGAGCCCTGACTGGCAGCTCACACTTCCCCATCACACATACGGAAGCATCGCCATGCAGCTTAATCCAGTGGTAGCCCCATTGTTCCTAATGAAAAACAGGGAAGCTATCGTGTTGGTGGCACAGTGTCCTACCATGCTGCCACCCCAGTTCACCCATGAAGCCCTGCCAGAAGTCAGCCTACGTTGTCTGATATGCGGTATGGGGCTCCGTGAATGAACTGGGGCAGAAGCATCCTAGGATGCTTATTTTTTAAATGTGTAATGAGGTTGTAAGACTAGACTATTACTACTTTCTCTGATTTTCCTATGTGGAAAGGGTGTTGCAAAAGCACTTATTCACTTGAGCCCTATGTGTGCAGACTGAATTGTGAAGTCCAATCTCAAATTTACCATTTCAATGAGAGCTAGGCCTGGGATATGAAGTGTTTTGTATTTGCAGGGTTTATTTAAACAGTTAGTGTGTGCTTTTGAGTTCTTGATATCAGAATTAAAATTACCTTGGAACGTTTAAAGAATAAAGGCAGTTTGTAAAAGTCATTGCTCACTACCTTATAAAATAGATTCTGATACCAATTCAGATAATCACTTGGCTAGATGGTAGTTGCTTGGAATGATTTGTAAATATTTTGGCTTTTTGCATTTGCAACCCAGTTATGTGTAGTTATAGGATGTGTATTCCTTATCTCAAATGTTTTGAACCAGAAATGTTTTGAATCTGGATTTTTTGTTTGGATTTGGGAATTTGCACATATGTACATAATGAGCTATTTTGAAAATGGGACCCAAGTCAAAACATGAAATTCATTCATGACATACACACCTTAGATACATAATCTGCAGATATTTCAATTAGTTTTGTATATGAAACAAAATCTGTGTAGATTGAACTACTAGAAGGTAATGATGTCACTACTTTTGTCAACCATTTCAGATTTCAGCATTCCAGATAAGGAATGCTTAGCCTGTATCAATATATACAAACCCCTGTTCATTCATGAATCAGACTTACAACAGATTGTGCTTCATAAGACTCAGTGGTTTACAGAATTCTCATATTTAATTGTGGCGTCACTTGCTTGTCACAATGGCTGCAAAACTGTTCAGTAACCCCACCGAATCTAAGCAATAATAATAAATATTGTAGAATAATTAGGAGGATAGTTAAACTGGCACTGAAACATGACGAAATCAAAATAATTATTTGGCTTTTTAAACTTATGCCATCTTCTAAAGAATTCTTTCTAGACTTCAGGTTCAAATAAATGTTGTTTCTCACTTGTTGGGCAATTGTCTCTTTCAGCATGTCTACTCAGTACTTTTAGCTATGAATTTTAAAATCACATTCTATGTTTATTGTATTTTAACTTTTGTTTCTTGTATTTTAATATGGGTATATTTTAATATATGCTTTTATAGTTGTATTTTAACTATGTTTTAATATGCGCTTTTATCAATGTATTTGATTATGTTGTGCTTCTTTGAACTGAAAGGAGAGGTGGGTAATAATAATAATAATACTACTAATAATAATAATAATAATAATAATAATAATAATAATAATAATTCTTATTCATACTGATATTCTAATTATTTCCGGGGGGAAAAACAACCATTAATTTGAGAAAAAATTCTACAGGTGGTCGAACTTTACAAATCCTGAATGCACAGGAGGAAAACACGGGTAGATACACTTGCATAGCTACTAATGAAGCAGGAGAAACATTAAAACACTATGAAGTGAAAGTCTTTAGTAAGTATGCTTGCATCTAGTCCTTGCTGGAATCCATAAAATACTGTTTGGTTTTTGCTGACACTATGGTCAACTTCTTTAGGAAGCTGGCCAACTGTTTTCCTGCACAAAATCCATATTTTCCATGTGCATCTTCTGTATGTATTTTTGTGCAAATGAATGTTCCTGAATAGAATAGAAAAATATGAAGCATCTCGCATTGCTTCTCCATTTTTAAAATGTGGCTATTAATGTATGCTGTTTTGCATGCCAACTAAACATGCTTAAAGTCTCCGGCTTTAATACCTTTTTTTTGTTTACGTATAAACCAGATGAAAAAATAGCATTTTAGTCCTCCCCATGTGTTAGTTTTCCGACTGACAATGTAAGAGACATTGATGTGAGAAGCTGTCATTACATTTACTAGTTTGTTTGTTTTTCACAGTCCCTCCTACCATAAACAGAGGGGATTTGTCAGGAATTGGTTTGTCTCCTAAAGAGGTGAAGATCAGAGTGAACAACAGCCTTACACTTGAATGTGAAGCTCACGCCATTCCTGTTGCTGTCATCAGATGGTACAAAGATGGACAGGCCAGTTACCAACTTAATTCCTTTCAATCAGAATTTTTAAATAAACTAATAAACTTCTTTACAGTATTTTCTCCCTTTCATGTGTCCCATCTCTAAACAACATGGTTATCTAAGACTGTTGAAATTGCTGTCTTCTTTCCATGAAATATGCCAACCTTTCAGTGCCACTTTCTCTGGAACTGCAAGATGTTAGTGAAGGAACTACTCACCATACTCTTTTTATTTATATTATTTTTACAGGTCCTCATTTCATTTCTTTTTGTTACCTTTTTAGCATGCTGTACTTACAGCATATTCTATATATTTGCTTCTCTCATATCCACTGCTGTGCGGGGTGTTTCTCTTGATTCATAGAATTTTACAGGTACTCACATAAAAGCAAGCTTCATTGACAGGGAACTGGATACTCATTTAAGTTTTTCCAGATTTTTTTTTCTTTTGGAATGTGTTCAGAATCATAGTATAAGCAAGCACATTAAGAGAAATATTAGTCTTGTTTCTATTGGCAAAGTAGACAAGAACATAATATAGTTTTAAAACCGTTTCTTGTTATTTTATTGTTTTGAATTATTAATAGGGAGCCCCCAGTGGTGCAGCGGGTTAAAACTCTGAGCTGCTGAACTTGCTGACTGAAAGGTTGACGGTTTGAATATGGGGAACCGAGTGAGCGCCCGCTGTTAGCCCTAGTTTTGAAAACATGCATATGTCAGTAGATCAATAGGTACCGCTCCAGCGGGAAGGTAACGGCGCTCCATGCAGTCATGCCGGCCACATGACCTTGGAGGTGTCTACGGACAACGCCGGCTCTTCGGCTTAGAAATGGAGATGAGCACCAACCCCCAAAGTCGGACATGACTGGACTTAATGTCAGGGGAAAACCTTTACCTTTACCTTTAGACAGTAGGGAAAAATAATAACTTGAGTTTTAGGATGAAGCAGTTAGGAGAAATTGTATGTTAAATATTAACTTATTTCAGGGATACCTGTCTGGTGGTCCAAATCCAGGTCACTAGCCATACCTGGAACAACAACAACCCCTCCTCCTCCTCCTTCTCCTCCTCCTCCTCCTTTATATCCTGCTTTATCTCTCAAAACTTAATTAGCCACCTATTTTTTTTTTGCTTCCTCCCTAGAATTGCAGGAACCATAAAGAGGGTGGTGGGGGAAACATAGAGCAAAGATGGAAGTGGAGGCTTAGAGTTGTTTATTGAGTCTATCATATTTTAGATATATGTTCTTCAAAGTCCTCATATGTCTAAACTGTTTGAGTGTTTGGTATTGTAAAAATCATGACTTGGTTTGGTGTTTCCAATCACAACTGGTGGAGGCATATTTTGTGTTTGCAAAACTAGATTTCATTTTATGACATGCTTATGTATCCTATTGTTTAACTTCATTATAGCCTATTGTATCAGATGATCACGTAACAATCCAAGCCAGTGGACGCATCCTACAAATCAAAGCAGCACAGATATCGGACACTGGTCGTTATAGTTGTGTTGCCTCAAATATAGCTGGAGAGGATGAGTTGGAGTTTGATGTCAACATCCAAGGTAAAAATTTCATGTGGATGTGTCTTTCTATTTATTTGTCTAAAAAAAATACAGAGCATAGCATGACTTTTTGTACTTAGTATAAATGTATAAATTCACTTATACTGTTATTTGATAAACAGTAACATTGGTAGGCATGTGCGATAAATAAAATGTTTCAAAAGTCATTGCAGCGACTTAGGGGGCACTGGTGTTTCATTTCTAAAGTGTTTCTAATATAGTTAGTGAAAATTTTGTTATTATAACTAGAGTAACGGAATTTCATTATTTTTTCGTTATAATAATTGCACATAACTGCTACAATTGGGAAAACTTAAGGGGCTCCTTTCTCCTTTTTTTAAAGTTTCACCCTAATAGCTATTTGGAAAGCTATTAGGGTGAAACTTGCTACAATGGTAGAAAACATTTACCACTATTAGCTCATCAAATTTCAGAATGTTTCACTTATTCACAGATTTTTGGGGAAGTTTTTATAAACAACATTTTAAAAAAACTACAAGAGTAACCGCCTTGCATTTTCTATACAATGACACAGGATAACGGGATCATTCCCCCCAACTTTCAGAAATATTCATACATCTACTTATTTTAGGGAATTTATTAAAAAGTAAAAGCCACAACAACTATCATTGAATGTCTCATATTAACCAATAGAAACCAATAATAACCAATTCTACATTTTCGTAGAATCCTACAGTTGGAGGGGACTCCGAAGGGCCATCTAGTCCAACCCCCTTCTTTCAGGCAGAAGGGCACCATCAAAATTCCCTTGACAGATGGCCATCCAGATGGCTAAACTAATTAATATGCTTCCCCTATTCAGTTGGAAGTGACCCCCAAGAACCCTCCATTTAGGGATGTCTTCCAAGCCCAACATGGATTTAAATAAATAAATAAATTATTATTATTATTATTATTATTATTATTATTATTATTATTATTATTATTATTATTATTATTTCTTACTTACTTAAGAAGTATCAGTCAGTCCTACTCTTTGCAGATTCAACCATTCATTGGAATTCTGGCTGGCTGCTGCTACGAAGGGACAAATCCCTCCCCTCTCCTGAATGGGGCTTTCTGATGCAAGCAGAAGTCTGGGAAATGTAGTTTAGGGCAGGGCCTTTTGAATTCTCTGCCATAGGGCATCTCGCCTTTCCAAACTACATTTCCCGGAGTTCAGTGCTTTCTTTCCCAGTGAAATCCGCCTTCTCCCTGCTTTTTGTCTTCTAATGGTGAGAGGCCATTATTTTAAAGAGGAATGGGAGCCTTTTTGGTTGTTTGTTATGAAAATGAAACTGACTTCGGGAGGCATCCAAGCATTACAAAATTAAAACAAAAAAGGTTCGGGTAAGTTTTTATTCTTAAGTTTTAGGCACAGGCCATGCCCATGTGTCTGATATAATAAATTTAATACATTTTCATTCGACTTATGAAACTTTCAAAAATTTTGTGCAAGCCTAATAATTAGCCTGCAAATATAATGGGAAATAGCAAAATAAAAAAGAAGGGGGAAGAAGTTGAATGTGGAAACGATTCCCAAAATATACAGGCTAACACCTGGAAACTTGGAAGAATGTGCTGATTTGCCAAATGTCTGAAACTATCAAAGATTCTATGAAAAGAGTTAATGCTTATAAGGTCAAAGGCAGTAAGAAAAGAGGAAGACTACATTACAGATAGATAGACTTTCAGCCTTATCGCACGGGCTGCCAGGGTTTCCATGCATCATGGCAAATCCAGCAACCACCATCAGGGAGAATGGGGAACCCGTCACACCACACACAGAACTGCCTGGCTCAACAGGAAGCTGATCTCATGGGGGAAAGCGTTGACCATGTGGCTCCCCCCATTGCTTCCTGTGCAACATTGGAAACTTCCCGTGTTGCCACCGCAGTGGCATATGAAGGCTCCACTCTAGATGACCCACTGAGCCCCTCCGGAGGTTCCTCTGCATTGTCAGATGAGAGCGAGTGGGCTTCATGGATTGTCGAGGACTCAACTGGTGTATGCTGGAGGACTCAACCATCTGATGAGGTTGTTAGTCAAGGAAGCCACCGCCCTGAGTTTTCAAGATCTGAGTAGGACCATTGGTGACAGGGTGAGCTGGAAATCTCTCATTCATGCCTTAAGTACAACTCACCTTAGCAACAGCTAAACAAAGAAGTTTAAACATCTAGATAACGACATATGGGAAAAACACAGAGAGAGTGCATAAAAGAAGTGTTAGCACTGAGTGTTGCCAGTGATGGTGCTCAGTAAATCAACTATTCATGAACAGTCCCCTATGCACTCCTTAAGGGAGCATCCAGATGTTTTATACTACAGGATACATCATTCCTGATGGCTAATTTAAGTTGGCAGGAGTTGTAGTTCAAAATATGGGATGGAGAATGATCCAGAGATAAGCATCTGCTCTGGGTTTTAGGGGAAAAAAACACTTTCTGTTAAAGTGTGGTGGGTGGGGTATATGCTTCTAGGACTGTGCATAAGAAAAGTCTTGCAAAAGGTACTTCTACATACAATTATTTAAATTTTTTATCAAATCTGATATAATTAAGATTGCATTTTTACTTGGATTCTTTCAAATTAAACTAAGCATCCTATTTCTTTTCTTTTTTTATGCCTCTCTTTTACAGTTCCTCCTAGTTTCCGAAGGTCACTAGGAGACTGGGAAGATGGCCAAGTGCTGGGCAGAGGACAAGGAGCAGAAGCCAGACATGTGATAATGAACAACCCCCTTTCTTTGTACTGTGAGACTAATGCTGTGCCCCCTCCAATACTTACATGGTATAA
Source organism: Anolis carolinensis (assembly GCF_035594765.1). NCBI lineage: Eukaryota > Metazoa > Chordata > Lepidosauria > Squamata > Anolidae > Anolis > Anolis carolinensis. The sequence continues at coordinate 83,159,438 of NC_085844.1, forward strand.
GGATGGTAATCCTCTGAGTTCCAGTGATAAAGTGTTGATTCTGCCAGGTCTGTATTACGCAGATTAGCATGCATTTGTTCAAATAATCTCTTCATAAAAAGATATTCCCTCTCTCTTAGAAGTCATTATACGTGCGTTTTGCTGTTATTTGGATTTTTCAAGTCAACCTTTTTGTTTTAACTTTTGGTGTAAGCTGCTTTGGGTCCCATATTTGGGAGAAAAAGAAATGGGATATAAATTAAATACATAAAATCAAAGAAACAATATGTCCCTTAGTTTACATGTTTATTTTGTTTACAGGAATGAGATTAGAGTCTTCACTTTTTTCAGGTTACATTGAAGCCATTGCTAGCTGATGGATTTCACAAACTTTTGCACATGCAGTTATCTTTGGGTTCCTGGGTTTTTCTCCTGCTATTTGTACTGGAGTCAACTTATGTGGATGCTGTTGGTTACTTCACCTTTTGAGTATTTCTAATGTTATTAGAAGTTAAATAGAAACCACATACCTATACCATTAAACAGGCAAATATGGTGCTTATAAACAATAACAAATAAAAACTTACTTTATAGTCTGCCCTTTCTTCCCAAGGGGACTCAGGGCGGATTCTCAGCCAATGGGATTCTGGCCTGCATCAGTAGGGGAATAGCGTCTAGATCCAGGGAAGTCATGCTCCCCCTCTATTCTGCCTTGGTCAGACCACACCTGGAATACTGTGTCCAATTTTGGGCACCGCAGTTGAAGGGAGATGTTGACAAGCTGGAAAGCGTCCAGAGGAGGGCGACTAAAATGATTAAGGGTCTGGAGAACAAGCCCTATGAGGAGCGGCTTAAAGAGCTGGGCATGTTTAGCCTGCAGAAGAGAAGGCTGAGAGGAGACATGATAGCCATGTACAAATACGTGAAGGGAAGTCATAGGGAAGAGGGAGCAAGCTTGTTTTCTGCTGCCCTGCAGACTAGGACACGGAACAATGGCTTCAAACTACAGGAAAGGAGATTCCACTTGAACATCAGGAAGAACTTCCTCACTGTGAGAGCTGTTCGACAGTGGAACTCTCTCCCCGGGGCCGTGGTGGAGGCTCCTTCCTTGGAGGCTTTTAAGCAGAGGCTGGATGGCCATCTGTCGGGGGTGCTTTGAATGCGATTTCCTGCTTCTTAGCAGGAGGTTGGACTAGATGGCCCATGTGGTCTCTTCCAACTCTACTATTCTATGATTCTATGATTCTATGATTATAACACACTAAAAACACATAGAGGCAAACATTCAATCCCTCACCAGAAAAGCAGACAAAGATACAATTAATAACCCACCCAGTCCCAACACCAATTGACATCAAACAATCAGTTATAAATAAAACCTGAAATCACACAAACATACATGATAAAGTTATATCGAACCATAAAAATATGAACCTCAGTTTAATGAGCTCCCAAAGATTAATTTTTCTAGCATTTCCAGTTACACACTTCCAGGTATTGCATAACATACTATAACCATGTTGTCTTTCAAGTTGCTGTTTTCTTGTATTTTGAAGCCTTTGTGTTAAATAAAATACTTCAGTTTATATTCTAGTCTTTTTCAGGCATTTTGATTTTATGTTAATTAAAAATGTGGGAAGTGAAAGCATGCCAACTCTGCCCCTCCATCTTCAGTTTCATTGCCTTGTATATGTGATGGATGACTTCATGAAAAGAAAAACATCAGGCTTCATAATTGTGTGAAGAGCTTCCACAGATAAATAAGAATTTCTCCTTCAAAGTCACCCTTCACATATAGAAGTCGATAGAAGTGATGACAGTGAGGGGGACTTAGTATATACTTATGTATTTTACTGCTACAAAAACAATGCCTGAATAAGGATCATATATGAATACTGGAAACTATTAGATCAGGATTAATTTCACAGCAGAATTTGCTGTTAGGACATTTATTTCAGCGAAATTTCATTTTCATTTTCAACCTACATGTCAACATAACAAATCACTAGGAAAGCATAATCAAGTAATTATCGAGTTCCCAAGCTTCTTCTGGTTTGTTTAAAGGTGTATGCAAGGGGGGTTATTTCGTATCAGAAAATTATAACAGTTGGAAGGCCCTGCTATAGAGATAAGGTCTTCCTATTTATTTATTTTTGTTTAATCTTCCTTTGGTTAAAAGCCCCTGCATTTTTGTGCGTTTGCATAGTTCTAATGTATGTAATTTTGAAGTACATTGATGTATGTTGCTTTTATATGCTTATGCATATTATGTTATAATAATTTGAAAGGATTTCCTTCAGCAATAATCATTATGATCTTCCAACCCTTCAACTTCTTCCTATCCCAGTAAGAGTTTATTTGAAAATAAATGTTTAAAACCTGGGGGAAGATGTTGTATGTTGCAAGTTGCATCATGAAATTGGGTACAAGTGTTTATTTTAGAATAATCTATGGAGGAATAAATTATATATATATATATATATATATAGAGAGAGAGAGAGAGAGAGAGAGAGAGGCGGGGGGGGGGGAGAGAGAGATCACAAGATATGTATCAGTATTTAGAAGGGAGAACATTTCTATTTTGTTTCCTATTTAGGAGGTCGTGTATTGCAGATCCCAAGGGCTCAGAGTGAAGATGCTGGACGATACTTGTGTGTGGCTGTGAATGAAGCTGGGGAGGACTCCATCCAGTACGATGTCCGCGTCCTTTGTGAGCTTACCTTCAGTTGCTTAATTTTAGAATCCTGAAAGCTGCCTTGAGTCCATTGGAGAAAGGCGGGGTTGAAATGTCCACAATAAATAAATAAATATGTGATGAAAGCAAGATGCTTCAAAATAGACCCAAAACAGTTTTCTTTTCTTGTACTGCAATACCCAGAACCCACCAGTTGAAGAGTATTTTTTTTGAAAGTGCCAATTAATATTAAAAGAATGAGATCACTGTTCCATATTAAAATTTTATTTTGTATACCTATATATTTGGAGATTTGTAAAAATGTAAAACTTTCCTTCTTGTTCTAATTAATGTTCTCTGTATTGTCTAATTTTAAAAGAAGTCAATTGTTTGGTGGCATGACAATATCTTTCCAAAAAGCAGCATGTGTATTTTAATTGGGCCATCACAAAAAGGGCAGTGGTCAAGTCTAGATCGTCAGAATCTAATTGATTAATGGGTTAGAAGAGTGCTTCTCAAACTTTGGGCTTCAACTCCAAGACTCATCAGCTGCCTTGACCAATGACCGGAAGATCTTGGAGCTGAAGCCCCAAGTATCTGGAAGGCCAGAATTTGAGAAACACCGGGTGTAGTTCTACGCAGACTCTATAATCATGTTTGGAAGTGGATTAAAGAAAACCGTGTGTGGAGTGTCTTACCCAAATACCCCAGAAACTGCTTTTGAGGCTGGGAAGATGAATACAGTATCTGATGAATGCAGATCAGAACTTAATCAATCTGCTGAAATACACGGATACACATATCCATGTCCATTCGGGATCAACCCATTTTCAAGGTCTGCATGGGAAATACTCTGATTGGCTGCAGTGCATTATCTGGCTTGCTCTGCACTTTCTGGTGAGTTTGTTTAACACGTTGTTCCTGTCTCTGTGTGCGCTACAGCTCTACATTTTGTGGACACTCCATCCTCAAACTGGCTTCAAATTGCATTATAGTATTCTGCGTAGAACTTCTCTAGGTTATAATCTAACTTTAAATTATTATCTAATCATTGAACAACCAGTTTAGAACTTGACTGTGGTTAATTGGGTCACAATAACATATTAAAAGGGAAAGTAAGAGTTATTGATTGATGGGTGAAACCTAACCCTGTGTACAGCCCTTATATACACTTATATTCAGTTCTATAATTTTCAGTTCAATTCAATGAATGGCTTTAAGATTGTTTTTAATTATCATCAATTTAAAGCCTCTTATAAAAGGGTGCAACATCTTGGATCATTAATATGATTCACATTCATAGATTTCACTTTCCTTCCATTTAAACTAGGCTTCAGAATCTAATCTGATATGGACATGGTGTTACATTTTAACTGCTTATTGGCAATACACATCCCAAAGTCATAATTCTAATGTCTGTGTCAGTCTTCCTCTTTTGTCCACACAATTTTAGCAACTTTTTATGTGGTTGCATTGGCATATACAAGTGCTGTGTGGTAAAAGGTTGACAGTGAACTAGCTGGTAGGCTGTACTATGTCTGCTAAAAGCTGAGCTGAAGACACTAAACACTTTGCCTCTTCTCCTTTTTAAAATGTGTTTTTGAACAGCAATAAAAACAAACAAAAAGTAAGCATGTGACATGCCCCCCCCCATTTATGTGTATGTTATTTTACCTCAATTTATGTATATGTTGTGGTGTTATTTCTTTTCTAGTTTGCAATTTTTATGCGGTTCGCCATCATTGCTCATTGGCTTTCCTTCTCTGTAGTAGAAACTGAACATCCTAGTTCAAGAAAAGTATCACATTCAAGACAGACATGTCAAAATTGTAGCTTAAAGTTTTGCAAAATTCTTGTTGCCAGTTTGTAGCCTGTTATGTTAAATTTTGCACTTCTCAGATTGTTCAAATTCTTGTCCCTTGACATGTATGTTTTTTCTAGTGCCACCATCCATTATTGGACCTAATGGTGACATGCCTGAAGAGGTGACTGTTCTCTTGAACAAGATGGCTGTGTTGGAGTGTATGGCAAATGGGAATCCTACTCCAAGCATAACCTGGCAGAAAGATGGCCAGCTCTTAGTTGAAGATTCCCAACATAAATTCATAGCAGGTGGAAGAACACTTCAGGTAACATGTTGAATAAAAAATAGGGAAGGTCAATTAACAGCTAGTGAGCCATTTTATGGACCCGTTGGGCTGTTCTTCTGAAGTTTTTTTGAGGGGTGTAAAATGTGAGAGAAACAGTATAGCAAAATAATTGTTTATATGGATAAATACTTACATTAGAACATTTAGTTGGGATTAGTACATATGCGTACTTACTATCTAACTCACATTGAAAACATTATTCATTTGGCATAGACATCTCTTTCTCATATATTTATTTTCTCTCTTTAGATCCTTAGTTCACAAATAACAGATACAGGCAGATATGTCTGTGTTGTGGAGAACATGGCAGGAAGTGCCAAGAAATATTTTAATCTTAATGTCCATGGTAAGATTGCCAATCTATCATAATTACTTTTTTTGAGAAGATGGAAAAGTGTTATAATTAATTTCCAAAATTAATTTACAAAAAGATGAAGAAAGTTCAAGCCATGGCTGATGGAAAGGCCTAGTTGAAAAAGAACTACTGGGCAGTGTACAGACCCATTGTGTCTTCAGAGACCTTCTGGAACTGGAAATTACATCAATGTTGGCCTATCAAATTCCTAATGATTCAGTGACTCTGCTCTAATGTGTTGCCGTTTGTTACTTACTCTAAAGTCAACTATACGTATGGCGATCCTATGCATGTGAGACCTCCAACAGCCCGGATCATCAGTTGTCCTGCTCCAGTCTTGCAAATTAAGAACCATGACTTCTTTGTTTGTATCAATTCACTTCTAGTGTACTCTCCCCCTTTTCCTATTGGCTTCTATTTTAGCAAGCATTATCCTCTTGTCCTATATGTCACATTGTCTCAAAAAAAGAAGGTTGAGGGTGACCTCAGGTAGGAACAGATTTTGTAACTCGGCCACTGTAACTTGCACAAGGGAGGTAATGTGTTCCTTGCCAGGGAGATTAATGCTTAACCATTATGTATGCCAGGCTCAGTTTAGTCAACTTGGCTTCTACTGGGAGTTTAGACGTGATTTGCTCTAAGACCCATTTGTTTATCTTTTTAGTAGTCCACGGTACTTAGATCAGTTAGTTGGAACTAGAGTTAGTCACATTTAGAATAGATTCATTGAAATCAGTGGAAAATAAGGCATTTAATTGATTTCAGGATCTATTTCATATATGTCTAATAGTGGGCCTGGTTGAATGGATCAGTAGAAAGAAACACACTTTCTTTGTTTGTAGGTAATATGCATTGCCTGCCTATGTCAAAGTAGATGCTATTGTAGAAGAGGCAAATCCTCCTATGTTAATGAGATGTGTTTCTTCTAAGACAGATTAACTGATCTAATAAATTGAAACCTGCTTTCTGGGCAAGAAATCAAAAATAAAATTTCAATAAAGAAATAATGAGAAACGTTAGGGCATACTTTCTGATAAGATTTAGAGCTTTGAACGGATATGGACCTGGTTCTCCTAAAAGGAAGAGCGAAGCTTGTTAACTATTTATTTATTTCCCACCATTGTACTCCACCCTTCTCACCCCGAAGGGGTCTCAGGGTGGCCTTACAATTTGATGCCAATAACATACAATTCCAAATATAAACAGCAACAATTGTGGGATTTTGTGCCTTGATATTTTGGGTTATATGGCTGTGTGGAAGGGCCCTCTGAAGCTCTGCTAATTGGGTTAAGCAAAGGAAGTGCTGAAGGCAACCAAGAGCAGAACACAAATGGCCCTGGAATTTCTTTGCCCTTTTATAAACAAAATATGCATTTAACTTTTCTTCTCAATCAATATTACTTTAGTTTCCCCTCCAATTTAATATTAGGAAAATAGCAATTGGTTTTAAAAGTAGGAAGAAATGTCAGGAAATGCTTCTTTTTTTGGCACTGGAAGAAAATAACTCAAGTTGCTGAAATGGCAGTGTTTTATGCATCAGAATCACAGGCTGGGTGGCCTTTCTTGCGAAAATCCTTAGTAACTATTTTCAGTGGAAGTTTCTGCCAAGGATCAATTTCCTGAATAAATAGGATTTTTAAGGAGTAAGCTGGGTTAGAACAAAATATATTGGTTCACTGGAAATTCTACCCAATCATGTTGTTTTAAAGAGGCATCTCACAGCGAACAATAAACATTAAAGACTAAGCATTTAATATTATGCTAAATATGCAGCTGGATTTCTAACTCTCCTAGTCCTAGAAGTTGTTTGTACATTTTTCAACATAGTACACTCTGTACATAGTACAGAATGTACATGGAATATTGTATGCTCTCATTGTATTTTACATTTCCACGCACGTTAAGAGCAGACAAGAGCAGACAATGATGAAATGAAGGAACACAGAAAAGTTTAAATAGATGTTTGAAAGGAGGGTAGCAATAAATGTATCTTTGATATGGCCTAGTTGTCCAGATGGCAGAACCACCATGGTGTAGTGATTTGAGTCTGGACTATGTCTCTAGAAGTCAGGGTTTGAATCTCCAACAGTCAGGGCAATTAACTGGGCACTGAATTCAAGAAGGATATTGACCAAGTGGAATGTGTCTAGATAAGGATGACCAAAATGGTGAGGATGGCCTACAAGAGGTGTCTTAGGGAACTGTGCATATTTAACCTGGAGAAGAGAAAATTAAGGGATGACATGATCACTCTGTTTAAATATTTTACACTGAAGATGAATCAAGGTTGTTTGCTGCTGCTGCAAAAGTTAAGGCACAGAGCAGTGAATTCAAACTACAAGAAAAAAAGATGTCACCTAAGCATTAGGAAGAACACCCTGACAGTAAGAGCTGTTTCATAATAGAATAGACTGTCCTGGAGGGTAGTGAAGTGTCCTTCTCTGAGGTTTTTAAATAGAGATTGGATGGCCATCTGCCTGAAATGCTTCCATTTTGTAGTCCTGCATGGTTGGACTGGATGAGACTTGTGGTCTCTTTCCTCTCTGATTTTATGTCATCTCAGATTCATAGCATGCAAGATAGACACAGTTAATTTTTCTCCCTAGAGGGCTCTATAATTTTTAGTCATTTGTTTTATGAGTTTGTTTTGCTACATATACAACTGTTAGTGTGAGGATTTTCCACTAAAGTAATCCAAGAGTTGTTTGGAACTCTACTAAGTAGGAATAGGAAAAATATTCAACAAATATTCAAAAAAACATGTTTGAGATTCATTAAACATTGATAAGAAGAATCCTGAAGTGATTGGAATTTTTTAGTTCGGGACTTATTCTTTACAGAATTTGCACCTGGCCCTTTTGTGCAGAAAATAGCATTTTCTGCCAGGAAAAACCTTTTTGCACACAAATATTTTTGTTTGGACAGAAAATGCTGAAATTGGGAACTTAGGCTGAACACAATTAACACTTTAATTTCTACAGAGAACAGATTTATTGCACTGGAATTCTTTTTCTGTGCTGAAAGTTTAAATGAATAGTGTGTGAATTTTGCGCAAAATAATCCCTGATGGTGAAAAGACTTCAAAATGGCGTATCTTTGATATACTATTTCAAAATAGAGATAAATTTGTTATAATTATTCATTGCTTACTTCAAGAAGTAAATTAGTTAAAAATTACATCCCTCATGCTAAGATATTTGTGTTACATGTCAACGTGTTTCTCAGCATATTGATACTATACAGTTTAGTTAATCTGATCTGGGAATAGATTATATAGATCATGGAGGTTAAATTATTTGCCAGTCAGTTGGGTTTATCCAGTATAGACTCATGGACAAATCAATTGAATTGTTTTATAGTTACTCTGAGCAACTTTTCAGTGTATCCTTATCACTGGTATCACTATAATATAATAAGGGCTGAGATTTAGTTTTTAATAGGCATGTGCAATGTTTTCGTTAATCCTTATAAGTCGGATCAAATCCATTAAATGTGTACTTATGAGGCAATATCGTATACTTGGGACCGAAGACTGGAGACCTCGGTACACTTCTTCTATACATGGGACATCGTCCTCTTCCACCGAGCACGCAACTTCGGGAGGGACACACATGGAGCGGTGAGGGAGAAAGGGGACACCCGCCTAGCCAGCCAGAACAGCCGAATCAACCGTGGCGATCAATGGGGTGACAGATGTCACAGCCAAATCGCCTTCACATCCATATGAGGCAATATCCGATACATGGGCATGACCCATGCCAAAAATTTAGGAATAAAAACTTTTTCAATACTTTTTTGTTTGCATTTTGTAAATCACAGGAGCCTCCCTAAGTCGGTTTTATTTTCAGCACAAAGAAGCAAAGCAAAGCCAAAAAGGTTGCCTTTCCTCTTTAAATTACTGGCCTCTCATCATTAGGAGAGGGAAGCAACAGGGAGAAAGCAGAGTTCACTAGGAAAGAAAGCACAGTATTTTGGGAAATGTAGTTTGGGAAGGCAAGGAGCCTTATGCCCTGCTCCAAACTACATTTCCCAGAATTCTGCTCAGCATCGGAAAGCCCCAATTAGGATAGGGGAGAGCTGTTTTCCCTCTGTAGCAGCAGCCAGCCAACGTTCCAAGAAATTGTTGAGTCTGCAAAGAGGAGGACTGACCGATACTTCTAGGAAATGGATTGCCCTTGGGGGCTCCTTCCAGCTCTATAGCAGAAGCATAGTAATTCATTTAGAGTCTAGATGGCCATATGTCAGGAAAGTTTTGATGGTGCCCTTCTGCCTGGAAGAAGGGGGTTGAACTAGATGGCCCTTGTGGATCCCCTACAACTCTAGGATTTTATGAAAATGTAGAATCAGTTAATATTGGTTTCTATTGGTTAATATTAGAGGCATTCAATGAGGTAACTGTTGCAGCTTTTAAAAAAATGTCAAAACTTTGAAAAAAATCCCTAAAATTAGTAGATGTATGAATATTTCTGAATGTTGGGGAAAATGACCCCCTGTTATCTTGTGTCATTCTGTAGAAAATTTAAAGAGATAATTCTTGTAGCTTTTTTAAAAGAAAAAAAATATTGTTTATAAAAATTTTGAAAATTCCCCAAAAGTCCATGGATAAGTGAAACGTTCTGAAATTTGATGGGATAACAGTGGTAAATGTGTTCTACCATTGTAGCAAGTTTCACCCCAATAGCTTTAAAATGAGGGAGAAAGGAACCCCTGAATTTTCTCCAATTATAGTAATTATGCACAATTACGATAATGAAAAAGCAATAAAATTTCATTAATCTTGTTATAGTAACAAAATTTTCCATAACTATACTTTAGAAACACTTTGGAAACAAAATGCCAGCACCCCCTAATTTTGTAATGACTTTTGAAACATTTTTTATCGATCACATATGCCTTGTTTTTATATAAAATATTACAGAAATGTGAAATGACACTATATTTACACTTTTCACTGGACATTTACAATATTACAGCAAAATATGAATATGTATTTGAAAGTGTCTGCAATCAATTCTGTGCTATTTAGAAATGTCTTAATTAGTATGAATCAATTCTGCCAGACATAGAAATGCTTAGAGTTTTTGCTAACTACAAAAGAATTATAAAGTTCTAAGACTGCTCAGGGGTGTCCTTTACTACACAATGGAATCCAGTTTTATAGTGGGGTAAATATACTAGATATTACATGATTAAATTTACTGTGTTTCTAGAGGAAAAACTGCAAAAATTCAGCTTGTGTATCTTTTGACAGTTCCTCCAAGTATTGTTGGCATTAATCCTGAGAATCTGACTGTTGTGGTGAATAACTTCATCTCCTTGACTTGTGAGGTTACTGGCTTTCCGCCTCCTGATCTCAGTTGGCTCAAGAATGAAAAACCGCTTAGCTTGAATACAAATGCTCTTATTGTACCTGGTAAGCAAACTCTGCTATTTTTCCATAGATACATTCTTCTTTTTTTCCATTATCTTAACAGTGCTGATAAGAAAAGGAGTATTATGCCAAACGTATGCTTTGTGTATTTCTATTAATCTATTAAAATGTATGTTTGCTATGCATATCTCATAAAAATTCATTTGGCATGAAATATTCTTAAAATTATATTTTTTTTTCAAATGTTTTCAAGAAACTGGCTCAAGTTGTAACAGTCAGCTGGGTAGCTTACGGTACTTTATTGTTATCTTTTTACAAAACAAAAGAGTGAATTATTCTTTTGTTAGTGCTGTCTATTCACAGCAGTTTTGGAACCATTTGTGTTTGATGCTCCCTAAAGTTATATGTAGAAATCATGTGACAATTCCTACTCATGGTTAAAATGAACAATTGAAGGCAAAAGTGAGATAAACAATATTGAGGTAGTGGTTTAAAGAGCATTCAGAGAGGAAAGCATGGGAAAAGATAGATTTATGTATTTTTGTTATTAACAGTTTTTATTAAGTGAATTAATGGCATATAGAATACGAGAAAGAAAACATCTAAAAATAATCGAAACATATAATAGAGGTATGCCATTCCCCCCAAAACCCCACCCGTGAACCACCACCCATTACTTCCAACACCACCGAGTGTGAAACTAATATCTCAAAAAAAAAAAAAACCCTACCCTTATCCTACATTAATAAATTCCCCTTATAACTACTTTGAAATCTATTTTTGTCTTCCTTTCTAGATATCCAAATGCAAGCCTCCATTTCTTAAAAAAGTCTTCATTGCTTCCTACCCATATGCCATTGGATAGCTTGGCCATTTGGATATATTCGAATAATTTTTCTCTCCAGTCTTTTAGCAATAGCTCTTTTTCTCCTTTCCAAGATTTTGCTATTATTCTCATTGCAACAAATCTATATTGACAGATTTCTACCTCTTCTTTACTGATTTTTTCACCAAATAGAGGTACATGTCTGGATTTTCCCTAACCCTCTTAGAGATCATATTATTTGTTTCTTTAATCACTTTTCCCCCAAAAGTTTGTACCAATTTACAGGTCCACCAGGCATGAAAATTGGTACCCCTCTGTACTTTACATTTCTAACAATCCCCCAGTGAGACGTATCTATTTTAGCTATTATCTCAGGTGTTACATAGCTTCTACAAAACATTTTATACATGTTCTCTCTAATAGATCCTGCTATTGAGAATTTAGATAATCTTTCCCATAAATATTCCCAATTATTTAACTTGATATTTTTCCCAAAATCTTTGGCCCACTAGATAATTACTGTTTTTACGTGATTATCTACTAGATAGTACTCTAATACATACCTATATAATCTGGAGAGTAATCCCTTATTTCTCTTCTCTAAAATATTATCCAATTCTGATATTCTTTTAGTGAATCCTACTTTATTATCTTTTAAAAATATATCATATAATTGGTGGTAGCAAAACCAGTCATTTATCCCTAACTCTTCTCTTCCTTTCAGTTTCCTGTGCACTTTTTCTTTAATTTAATTAAGTACTCCCTATAGGGTGTTGTTTCTCAGTTAAAAATGGGATTTAACATTGTTCTAGAGGGTGCAGCCATAATGGGTTTTTTGTTCCATTCCCGCCTTATATCTTTTCCAAATAATTAATAAACGTGATCTTATATGATGTCTATGGAAATCTTTATTAATTCTATATTTTCCATATCATAAATATGCAAGCCAGCCAAATCTTAGGTTATATCCCTCTAGGTTGAGTAAAGCTCACAACATTGTTCTTATGTAATCAAGAGGGGGGGGGGAGGAATCCAGAAATTGATTTTTGTGATAAAATTGTTTTGTTTTTGTTTTTAAAAAACCTCATAATTTTTAGGCAGAATGAAAGCATGAAATATGAACATATACACAAGTAGTATTCACAAAAACTCATAATTTTCATGTACTTCTCTTGCATCAAAACACATTTATGCAAAACTCTGGTTTGTTTGTGTGTGACCATGAAATAGTTAAATACTTACATTCCACTGTAATCATGACTTCTTGTTTGATGATGCCAAGGGAAAGGGGCAAAGAAGAATGTTATGACTCAATGAACATAAGCAAAATCAATTTTGTTTGAACAAACATGATTTAAGAAGCCGAAAAAATATCAAGCCGTTAGTTTTCTCCATTTTTCATATAATTAGAAAACAAACAAGGGCACCTTTGGGCTTACCTCCAACTTTTTGTCAGTAGACTTATTGAATCAATTACTGAATGCACTAACATAATTCTCATTGATTCAGTGTATCTGCTCTGGATATATGCCTCCATTAGTAACAGTTTCTCATTTAGTCTGCAATACCAAGCTATGGTTAGAATTTTTACAACAAGCCAAGGTAGTGAATCATTTTTGAAGGTTGTTTATTAGCTTATTTTATTCTGAAGTTGTTAATCATAACATCCTGGTTTGGAGAAAATGGAAAATTATGGTTTACTGAAGACTTTTTTGTTTGTTTGCTGTGCCATGTGAAGCAAGGTGCACAATGCCTGTGAGCAAAGCAAATCTCCCATTCATATTGTCATTTATTAATTCAGATATAATTAAAATTATCAATATGTAAAGATCAATGGGCCCCTGGTGGTGGCGCAGTGTGTTCAAGCGCTGAGCTGCTGAACTTGCAGACCAAAAGGTCCCAGGTTCAAATCCCGGGAGCGGAATGAGCGCCTGCTGTTAGCCCCAGCTCCTGCCAACCTAGCAGTTCAAAAAAATGCAAATGTGAGTAGATCAATAGGTACCGCTCTGGTGGGAAGGTAACAGCGCTCCATGCAGTCATGCTGGCCACATGACCTTGGAGGTGTCTACGGACAATGCCGGCTCTTCGGCTTAGAAATGGAGATGAGCACCAACCCCCAGAGTCGGTCACGACTGGACTTAACGTCAGGGGAAAACCTTTACCTTTACTAAAGATCAATAGTCATTTTAGATGATGAAAGTGTCTTGAAAAAATTGTGTTTATCATCATGGAAAAATTGCAGATGAAAAAATTGCAGCTTTTGTTGAGAGTAAGCAGAAGATTTTTCATGTGAGTAAAGCACTGCAAAAAACCTGTGCTCAGAGGCAAGACTGTGATGCTACCACTATATTTCTTTCAAAATTGTTCCGTCTCTACTCCTTCTATTTTTTATTAATGCAACAATGATGTAATGATCTGTTTCAACTATTTTGTCATCTTTGTACAATTTCAGGTGGTCGCACACTGCAGATTCCAAGGGTACGTCTGTCCGATGGTGGAGAATATGTTTGTATAGCTAGAAACAGTGCTGGGGAAAGCAGGAGAAGGAGTTTCCTAACTGTTTATGGTATGTTTCTATATCTTTAAATATGACGACTCTTAAAATTTTGCAATATTACTAAGCAACCATTCTTAATGTAGCTATATCTCCTGCTGGCATTAAAAAACCCTATTTTTTCTTATGTTCCCTCTACCCCAAAAGTTCCCCCTAGTATTAAAGACCATGGTGGTACAGCTCTTGCAGTAGTGAATGTCAGAGTTGGAATGCCAGTGACCTTAGAATGTGAATCCAATGCTGTTCCACCTCCTGTCATCACCTGGTATAAAAATGGGCGCATGATCACTGTTTCGTCTAATGTGGGGATCATAGCAGATGGACAAATGCTTCATATCAGGGCTGCTGAGGTATACAAATGTATTCTATTCTTTTATTGCAGTTTACATATACAGGCTGAGTATCCCTTATCTGAAATGCTTGGGACCAGAAGTGTTTTGGATTTTGGAATATTTGCATATATATAAAATGAGGTATCTTGGAGATGGGACCCAAGTCTAAACACGAAATTCATTTATGTTTCATTTGCACCTTATACACATAGCTTGAAGGTAATTTTATATGCAATACTTTTAATAATTTTGTGCATGAAACCAAGTTTGTGTACATTGAGCCATCAGAAAGCGAAGTTGTCATTATCTCAACTACCCACGGGGGCAGTTTTGGATTTTGGAGCATTTCTGGTTTCTGATTTCTGGATAAGGGATATGCAACCTGTATAGCCTATTAACACTCATAACCCAAGATGTCATATATCAAACACAAAAATAGACGAAGAGATGTAAAATTGCCCTTAAATTTCAGCAAAAAGGAAAAATGGCAAAAGGTTAAAAAGAAATAACAAGCCAATTTGAAAACTTCTTAATGCAATTTAATTTTATATATATATATATATATATATATATATATATATATATATATTGCTCTCTCTCTCTCTCTATATATATATATATATATATGCAATATATATATATATAAAACTTTTAACTGCGACAGTTATTAGTCTTTTTCCAATTGTTGCATCAATAAAGATAAATCTGTATCATACAATCACTCTGGGGAATCACTTCAGTCTTTGCCTTTGTTGACATCTTTTCCAACTCTGCTGACTGTCTGCATGACATACTGAATCAATTGCTGTGTTTACTAACATACCTAAGAAACTGCAAATAACTTATGTTTATTTCCAGTTTGCTTTCCAGCCAGTTGATTCTAATAAATGGCTTGCCAACACGTTTAAGAACAAAAACAGGGTGGAAAAAAACAAGTTCAATACTTTGTGGCTATTCAGTGTAGATTTTGTGGGATTTTAGATTGAACCTTCTAATACAATGAAGGTTAAATGTATTTCAGCTTTGGTTTGCAATAAAGCTGGAGTTGCTATTATTTAGGATAGTAATGCTTGTATATCATTTTTCTCCCTATATCTCTAGGTATCTGATACAGGTCAATACGTATGTAAAGCCATAAATATTGCAGGACGTGATGACAAGAATTTCCATCTTAATGTTCATGGTAAGCTTATGTTGCATAAACCAGCAGTGACTTGGCCAACAGGCTGGTTCCCTTATTAGGGAACAGCAAGAGATAGAAAGGCCTATTTGTTGTGAACTCTGACTTTGTAGAAGGTATTTCTGTACTTCCTTTGCTGCTTCTGGTGGCAGCATAACAAAAAGTTTGCAGAGATAGGTTTCCATCTATCTTGAACATCTACATGTACAAGAAGCCGCAATGCTGATTCAAAGTAGGATATTCTTGATCACCTTTGCTATGGTCCACATGACCATCTCTTGAGCTGCTGGGTGTCTGAACTGCATACCCCTAGACTGACCTGGTGACTAGATGGTGTCACTAGATTACCATCCTTACCTTGCCCCTGTCATTCTGGGCTTTGCAATGCCCACCAGGCATGAAAATGGTGCTGGTCATTGCTTGGCATCTATAATAACAATAGCCGGAGTGACACAATCACACGGAAGAGACAGGTGAATGGAGAAATCATTCCCTTTTTGTCCCTCCCTTTCCCAACCACCTTATTGCTCTGGTTAGCATCACTCCAGGTGAAATGAAGACCATTTTCATTTCTGGTGGGCACTTCAAATCCTAGAATGGGCTGCCTGAGCCCTGGGACAGTGGGATGACAGTGTAAACAACTCAAATGTTTAAACAGGCTCAAAATGTGGACAAATTATGGAGCTTCAGGGAAATTCCAGAGTAGTTTGTGACTTTTTTTTAATATGGGAGAAAGTGAATGGACCCTGGGCACCATGTGGATACCATGGAGTCCACTCACCCATAAACCGACTAATTTGTTCCATGTAGGTCTTTAGTTTCCAGTATTGTTGATTGGTTTTATTTTGTAATTTTGTGTATGCATTCTGTTGCTCTTCTCATCCACAAGTGCCACCCACTATTGAAGGCCCTGAACAAGAGTGGATCAATGAAACTATCAGTAACCCTGTGGTGCTTACATGTGATGCTACTGGAATTCCTCCACCGACCATAACATGGTTCAAGAATGGAAAGCCACTTGGTAACATTTTCTGCAGTTCTGCAGTTCTTTATTGTTGGTTATAAATTGCCTATCCAACCTTTCTATATGGAAAATTGAATGTACATGACGATATCCAATGGAATGGAAAGTACATTGGGTGAAAACACACTAGAACAAAATAATTAGAGTTGGCCCTCAGGTTTTTCTTTTGCAAATTTATTCATGGGTTCATAGCTGCCACCAACACTGGTCTATATCTCCTAGGATGACGAAACTGCAGAAAAATCTCCTACAGGGTCATCATTCTTTGTCTTATAATTTTCTTCCTTTCTGTCTCTCCCATTTCACCTCTTTTTACCATCTTGGCACCACAATTCCTCTGCCATCTCCCCAATCTGTCTCCACTGTCGCCTTGCCTCCCCACTGCCACTGCTTCTACTTCTCAGTCTCCTTTCTCCTCCTCCTCCTCCCTTATTTGGAACTGGATGTAGAATTCTTGTATTGTCATGAATTTCCCATGGGTAGCATCAACCACTGGCCAGAAAGGCATGGAAGAAAGTGCAGATGCCCAGAAAGGAGCCCTGACCATGTTAGGAAGCTGCTATAAGTTTGCAATCACTTCCCAGAATTTCTTTTGAAGATGTCAAACACCTCTGCCATTGCAGAGAGTGGCAGAAATAGCCTGGTAATGAGCCCTCAGTGTCATGATACTAAGATGGAAAAGGGAGGTACGGGCAGAGGCATGGGATGGGAAAGGAAACAGAAAGGAGGATGAGAATAAGGAAGATGAGGAGGGTAGCACCACAGAAGATTTTTATAGCAGTGTTGTCATCCTAGGAAGCAGAGGCAACAGAGATGCTGTAGAAGCAACCTCAGAACAAGTCTGTAAGAGATATATTTTGAGATATATTTTGAATTTATATCCTACAGACCATTTGCTGTCTCAAGTTTCAGAATCCAGTTTTGTAGAGCTTAAAACATTGGTGGTTTTCACACATTGACAGGGATCTTGTGTTTCTAATCCCCATAAAAGCTGAGGGCTAGCAGCGTAAGACCACAGAATGAAAACATTTCTCTTTCCACTATTTTATTTTTCAAAATATACTTAAATTAAACCAAAAGTTCTTATATTATCAATATGCTAAATGTTTTTTTTCTTTCCTTTCTCTTCATTTAGAAAACTCTGCCTCACTTGAAATGCATATTTTGTCAGGAGGCAGCAAGCTGCAAATTGTGAGGTCTCAATATTCAGATAATGGGAACTATTCCTGCATTGCGTCAAATGCTGAAGGCAAAGCTCAGAAATTTTATGTGCTGTCTGTTCAAGGTACATTTGTGCATATGCTTGAATGCATTTTTGTGTTCTCAGGACTTTTCCACTTATTTTAATATGTAAACTCCAAAGCTCATTATAGATAACTATCCTAACATTAAAAAATGAAGAAGATCTATATTAGCACCAGTGCTATGAAAATGATGGCTCAATGAACATTTCCCTCCCCATCTTCCTGCTCTTTCTTAAATATATATTTGAAGCTCCAAACTTCCTACAGAAAATGATGAGGTTTGAATTCAAAAGATCTCATGATTCCTTCATTTCAATGAATGGCTTTGTTGTCTTTGTGACTGCCTGCCCTTATTGCCCTCTCACACTGTGTGGCTAATGCATTTTTCCTTCCTAAAGTTCCCCCAGATATTGTTGGGTCTGAAATGCCCAGTGAAGTCAGTGTTCTCCATGGGGAAGACATACAACTTTCCTGTAAGGCCAGTGGAATTCCCAGACCTGTAATTCAGTGGCTGAAAGATGGAAAACCAATTGGAAGTGGTGAATCCCAGAGGATAAGGTTAAGTATTCAGTTCTGTCATTCTGAAGCTAACCAAAATTGAAACAAGAGATGGGATCAAAACAGGAGAAAATACAAAGTGGTAGAGAAATATTGGGAATGAAGAAAACAGATGAGGAGAAGGATCTAAGATAAATATTTAGAAAATGACATAAGCCCTCCAGCTATGCTAGTTATAAATATTTTGCAAATCAAGAAAAACAAATATCATAACAGGCAGTCCCTGAGTTTTAAAAAAACCCAACTTACAAATGGCTCATAGTTAAAAATTGGTGTGAAAAATTCACACCTGGAAGAGTTATCATGAGGAAAAAGTGTCTCAATTGAAGCTTTATCACCAATCCTTGTTTCCACAACAAGCCAAATGTTTGAAACTCCAAATTACCACAAGGACAGAAAGTGAGATGTAATATTCTGAATAGAGGCACAGACAGCAAAACAAACATGACAGGGGAGATAGCCCTTCCCTATGCTATCCAAAGCTTGTGCGTATGTGTGTATATGTTGGGGGGGGGGGGCTGGGATTACACTTAAACAATGTATCTGTTCTGATTTACATACAAATTCAACCTAAGAACAAATTGACAGAACCTATCTTGTTTGTAACTTGGGATCTACCTGTACATGCAAACTATTCGTGATTAGAACACGAACCAGAACTGTCACCCAAATACCATTGTTGTCCCCAGCTGAACTTTGCATTTCAGACATAGAATGGCGTCTTGGCCACTGTTTTGATCTTAAAACCTGAGATGTTATATTTAGGACATTTGTTTTGGTGTTAAGGTAAATATATTTATAAACTGAATTGTTCTGTGATTTCTTCTTCTAGCCCTTCTCCAGATGGCAGCTTGCTGAGCATTTCTGGAGCCCTTGCAAGTGATGCAGGGAAATACACTTGTGTTGCTACCAATCTTGCAGGGGAAGAAGACAAAATTTTCAATTTGAATGTATATGGTGAGTTTTCTATTCTAGGGCTTTCCTGCTTTCTAGAGAAGGAAGAAGATATTAAAATCCTGTATGTACATAAGGAGCGGCCATAGTACTGTTAATTGGTTCTTAACCGCATAAGCCACAGCCAATATGGTAGTTGGTTAGGGGTTGCGGGAACTGTTGTTTATCTGTAAGATTTGGCAGATTCAATGAATCATGTTCTTGTAGGATGGAAATTCAGTAGCCAATTGAAAATCACTGTTTGATCTTCCAAAGATTTGTGTGTGTTGAAAAGTCATCAATAATATTTATTTCTCGTAACAATAATTCTGTAAAGAGGTTTTAGTTCATCCAGAGTTAAAAACTTTCTCCGCCTCCCCCCCCAGTTTAGCCCTTGATGCTTCTATGAGTTGTCAAACTACCATTGCCAAAGAGTCTTTAGTAAATAAATATCTGATTCATTTGTTAGCTAAGCTTACAAAAAGGATATCTTTTCCTTATATTCCAATATGTCATTAATATTAATAATGATAATTTAATTGTGCATAAAAGGCTTCCAAGAGTAGAGTTTCAAGAAGTATTAGAATATATCTGACAGGTTTCCAAAAATACATTGTGCTTTTTGTGTTGTATTGATCCTCTTTTCTGACTTAAAAACATGACTGTTTTTTTTCATAATACTAGCAAAATCCTCACACAGCCACTTAGACGGTAACAAGTTTGATGCAAAGTAGACACTTCAATAGATTATTTTTTTATCATAAATAAAGGACATTCTTTAATAATTACATTTTCCCAATTACAGTTAACTAGATATTACCTCTATTAATATTCCCATTTATATATAATTATTTGCCCGAACTCATGGTTGAAATAATAGTTACATGGGGCCATGGTAGCACAGCGGGTTAAACTGCTAGCTGCAGAAAACTTGCTGACCAGAAGGTCGGCATTTCGAAGCCGCAGGTAGGGGTGAGCTCCCGGCTGTCAGCCCTAGCCCCTGCCAACTTAGCAGCTTGAAAACATGTAATGTGGATAGATCAATTGATATTGTCTTGGCGGGAAAGCAAAAGGCACCCATGCAGCCATGTCAGCAAAACACGACCAAGAGGGTCTACGAATGTCAGGCTCCTCGGTATGGAAAATGTAACAAGAGCACCTCCCTATGGCCAGAGTTGAGCATCTCCTCCAGATGCCAGAGATGGAAAGGGAAAACTTTGCCTTTGTTTGCATATTGTATGTCATTGCTCATTGTATAAAAGGCATATATATACACCTATATATGTGTATACTATAATCCGCTCTGAATCCCCTCGGGGAGACAGAGTGAAATATCAATAAAGTGTGTTGTTGTTGTTGTTATTTTACTGAACCTCGCAAATTTGAGTTATCCTCTATAGAGCAGCCTATGCTCTGATCACACACTTTCCTTTAGCCATCTTCCTTACAGTCTCACTTTGAAAAGAAGATGGCTAAAGGAAAGTGTGTAGTTGCTAAGAGTTCACATTATATACCTTGTATACATGGGGTTATTAAGAGTTAACCTTATACATATAAATTTCTCAGAAATATGGGAATTATCCTTCCAAGAAAAGGGAAAGCTGAACACAGTGGTCCATATAACAGCAGGAATCAGCTGATAACAGTTAAAGTTATTTTTTGTAGCTATCTTTTGTGTCTTCTTTGATGGATTGAACAGGAACTATTTTCTGGCCACAGGCACAATCCTGAGATAGATTTATGACAAAATTCATCATGGTTTGACTAAAGGAGGTGGAGTGGGTGGTGTTCTGATTGAGTCATTTGGATGTTATTTAATTTGTAACACAGTGGGGATTGGTTCTTTGGATTTGAGAAGCTGCATTATGGCAATCTTGAGGTTGAGCACATGGTGAGTTACTTTTTAAGAATAATATTAACTTGTGAAAATGCTCAGCAACTTCTCTCCTTCTGAGATTCTAATCCAAAATCTTATCCCAAGATACAGAACTGCTTGAGGCAAAGAACAATAGTCCCACCATCCCCACTTTCATGTAACTGACTGGTTCACAGTTCTTTCTCCCAACATCTTACTGACAGTTCTCAGTGACTGTTTCCTAGGGTGCCTTCATTTTGTCTAATGACAAACCTGGTTGTTTTCTTAATGAGTTCTGCCTGCTTTTACCACTTTCACATGACACTGAAGACAATTCCGTTCATCAACCTCTTGCAGAATATTACCTGCCATTTAGAGTTTTTGTAACAACTGCTTTTTGATTCCTTTGTGGTTTTCCATATGTTGTTCCAGGTGATATATTATGTTTATTTAGAGTATAAATTGCTCAGGATATATGTTAATAAATGTGTTGCATACACACCACAAATAAATAATTTTTCTCATTACTTTATTTGACTGCGATATGTAGTTCCACCAATCATTACTAACAATAAGGATGAACCCGAAGCCCTAACAGCCTTACTGGATACTTCAATAAACATTGAATGCCAAGCTGTGGGCACACCACCACCACAGATAAATTGGTTGAAGAATGGTCTACCTCTCTCTATTTCATCACACATCAGGTTACTCTCAGCGGGACATATTCTCAGGTAAAGCTTCCATAATTTCTGTTGTGCTCAATTCCAGTCTGTGTTGGGTGAAATCTCTGCTCATTCTGAGTAACAATCTTAAGAGACATGGTTATTTGCGAGATAGGGGTCATTTCTATGCCATTGAGTGCTGCTACCCAATATTCAAGAGGAATTTCTTACATTGTTGGTTTCTAGTTTTCTTATGGTGGGGTTTTTTTTTACTTTGATCTTTATGATACTCTTAATTTTGTCTTTTTGCTTTTTCTTGTTTTGTAAGTCTATAACCCTTCTTTTATTCTGTATGTCTGACTAAAAACTATTTAAAAAAGAGGAATTTCATATGAAGTGTTCTTCTATAGGTTTCAATTGTGACTGAAGTCTTCCATGTCCGTTAATCTGTTTCTGAACTTTACTGGATATTTCCAAAATACTGAATCTTCTTCCCAGATCATGTTGGTCACCCTGTGTAGCTCCTTTAACATTAACCTAAAATGTGATCTACTACTCCACTGACATGGAATTCTGCAGGATTTCTGGAGATTATGTGCTATCATTCCCTGTCTTTTGAGGGAGATACTATCCAGCTTCTTACAACTAAGAAATTGGTATTTCTTACCAATTTGTTTCCAGCTTTTGTCCTAATGCTGGGGATTATGTAGCTCTCCAGAGATGGTTTTAATTGGAACTCCCATCAGCCCAAGCGAGGAGACAGTGATGAGGCTGATGGAAACTACAATCCAACAAGAGGGATACTCATTATGATTGCCAGCAGGAAATAATAAGATGTTGGAAAGTAAAATAAATACAATTTGAATTGATTTGTTACAGTAAGGACCTCATAACATGGTGGAGGTCCAGTGCCATGATTCACCAGCCTCTGTGCCACCTCTGGCAGAGAGTGGGGGTGCTTTGAATGTGATTTCCTGCTTCTTGGCAGGGGGTTGGACTGGATGGCCCATGAGGTCTCTTCCAACTCTACTATTCTATGATTCTATGATTTGAGTGGCAGTGGGGCAGTAGTAGGCAATCTCGGTGCCCTGGGAAACAGCTAATGCTTCCCCATTCCATCGAGGGAAGTGTCGCCACTCCACCAAATCCCTGTTGTTCCTTATGGAACATAGGGCAGCTTTATGTTAGCAGTGGCAGCATCCCACAACACTGCTACCTCAGTTCGCCAATGGAGCACCACTGGAAGTCGTGCTATGTTGTTTGATGGGTGGTGTGGGGCTCCATGGGCAAACTAGGGTAGAAGAGTCCTAGAACTCTTCAATGGCATGGTGTGATAAGACTGTAGATCAGGTATTGGTCAGTTCCAGGCCTGTTTGATTCAGAATTAGGACAACATGGATGGTTTCAGTAATGCCTCCTGGTCCTCTGTGTCAGGCGCCCTGCATAATATCCAGGACAAAGGCAAAGACTGTATAGCATCTAATTGACTTTGCAGTAGGTACAAATCTATGTAATTGCTTGGTGAACATGATAGTAATAGGTTTTGAAGTTCAGGCTGTCAGGCTGATCAACGTTGCCCAGTGGTTTTCTATGGCATTTATATAATAAAAAATAATAACACTTTATTTGTAGACCACCCTATCTCCCCAGGAAAGAATCATTTGAACCCTGGTTTCCATAGTAGTAGTCCAGTAGGTAATCTTGGACAAGTCATACTCTCTCAGCCTCAGAGGAAGACAAAGGCAACCCCCCTCCAAAGAAATATCATAATGGAAATCCTTTAGAGTTGCCACAAATCAGAAATTATTTGAAGAACACAACAATATGACAATAACAATCTCTAGAATTCTAACCTTGGGAAGTTATTGAACTTTATAATAGACCTTGATTAGATATTTCCACTCCTTACATTTCATGCATTCATGGGGTCCCTGAAACCTAGATAGAAGCATTATTGGGTTTTCTGTAAGATGATGCACACTATGCAAGTGCTGGAAGAGTGTGTTGCCTATTGTGATTTTTTTGTCTTTTTCAGAATTGTAAGAATGCAGATAGCTGATGTTGGCATGTACACATGTGTAGCCTCCAACAGAGCTGGTGTAGACAATAAGCATTTTAGCCTTCATGTCTATGGTAAGACACTCTACATATTATAAAGTGATATTAATTTCATTTATGTGTGGTAATTCCTGAAGGTGTTGATGCTATACCCAACTTCCTGGGGTATATGTTATTAAAATTAGTGGGATTTTCTTTTGAAAAGACTTCTATAGGATTGTGCTGCAAGTGTGATATATATATGTATTTCTGATCACCTAGGTCATCTAACAATATCTATATTACATGCATTCTCTTGTGAGTCTCTGTCTTCTTCAAACATCTAAATGCTGGACCTGTCTGATCTTTGGCAACCTCCTGGTTTGTTTTCAGCTTCCTTTGCTACACCCCGTACCAAACACTAAAATGCTTTTCTCAGAGATGGTTCCAAGGGATAAGATGCTTATGGGGGGAAAGGGGTAAAAAGTGTATGCTTGCTAACTCCATCTCATGCTGTGAGTCATTGGAAAAAGTCATGCAGCCAAATTATAGAGTAACAGCTCAGTCAATTAAAGCTTTGTGGTAAAAACTCTGTGTTCAATTATTGCTAAAACTAACCACCATGTTGTTTTTCTGCAGTACCACCAAGCATATACAATAGTGGAGGGTCTGAAGAAATAACTGTTGTCCAAGGGAATCCAGCTTCTTTAGTGTGTTTGGCTGATGGGACACCAGCACCACAGATATCTTGGCTTAAGGATGGACAGCCTTTAAGCCTTGTTTCCCGTATGACTTTGGAAAACCAACAGATGGGTCTTCATATAGCAAAGTCAGAGCCTGATGATACAGGTAGATACACCTGTATAGCATCTAATGAAGCTGGGGAAGACAACAAGCACTTTACTCTTAAAGTACTAGGTAAGGCTTTTTGAAGACAAATTCAATAATATTAAAATCCTGGAAGCATGGCCAGCTGGAGCTGTCTTCTAAAACTGAGTATCTAAACAGGTTGTCATTTGTTTTGTAGTCATGGCTTGTTAATATTCTGGCCTAAATAGAAATGTTAGTGCCAGTGGCCTTTCTAGCTGCAGATGACTAGCTTTTGTGTAAGAAGAGTAACATCACAAGATATCTGGTCATCAGTTTCCATATTTGCAACTGGCTAAGTAGAGGTGGCAGTGGTTAAAGTTTAATTACAGGGTTGAATCATACAGCAAAAATTATGAATAGTTTCTCTGTAGCTGTTTACCATGTCTCAGAACATGTTTGCTTGATGAATATTTTTGCCATCTTCTTTTCCAGAACCTCCTCGTATTAATGGATCAGGTCATCCTGAAGAAATTTCGATAGTGATTAACAACCCACTAGAGCTCTTCTGCATATCTGATGGTATTCCAGTCCCGCAAATCACATGGATGAAAGACGGGCGGCCATTGCTTCAGACAGATGATATTCATATTCTAAGAGGAGGCGAGATTCTTCGGATATCTAGTGCTCAAGTAATTGAAATAAAATCCACAATTAATCCACAACTAAATAAAATCCCATTTTAGTCAAATGGGTTTACAACCTTAATCAGATTTGTTTTTTAATTTAATTTAATTTGGATGAGCATTGTTTTTAACTGAAATTATTTACTTGTTCGGTAGGTGGAGGATACTGGAAGATACACATGTTTGGCTTCTAACCCTGCAGGAGATGATGGCAAAGAATATTTAGTGAGAGTACATGGTAGGATTCATTTGGGGGAAAAATAAGAATATATTTCTTAATGTTTCTATAATACGGTTTCAGTTTTGTAATCCTTTCTTATCTTTTTTTGAAGTTGACTAATGTTAAACAACCCAGAAAACACTTAAGAACTTGTCAACTAACTTTGTTCACTTTGTGAAGTTCCATTTTCTGTTTCTTTAGAAGAAAGGGTAAAAATAGAGGGAAAACATTTGAAAAGATAGTTGCAAAACCTAAATTTTAACTTTCATTTTTAAATTTCACATATTAGAAAGGTCAGAAATATTCATAAAAATAAAACAAACCATTTATCTCACGAGAAAGCATGCAAATACTGTTGTCTGCCTTCAAGTTATTTCTAACTTATGGTGATCCTAAAATAAACCTATCACAGGGTTTTCTTAGTATGGTTTGTTCAACAAGGTTTGCCATTGTCTTCTTCTATAGCTGGTAGAGTGAAACTTGCCCATAGTTACTCAGTGAGTTTCCATGAATGATCAGATATTTGAACCCTGGTTTCCAGAGTCCTATTCCGATACCCAAACACTACACCATGCTGATTTTCAATGTACAAATTGGCATTTGTCAATGGGAAAGTCCATCAGAAGAAGATCTAACAGTCCAATAAGACAATCCCAAACAGCCATTTCAAGGCCCGGATCTAATGGGGTATGGAGTCTGTGGGGACTGACTCTTGGGTACTCCCTGGGGTCAGTCCCCATTGGCATATTACTTATTTGGTCTTCCAAAAGCGCAGAGAAACATGATGGTATCCCCCCAGCACCCCATTCAAAAGCCTTAAAATAAAATAAAAACTTACCAGGCCACTATTATGCTGCTCCGACAGGTCTCCTGGTGTGTAGAAATGACACACCAGGAGGCGGAAGGACCGATTTTGCCTGGAGGGCATCTAGACACTTCCCCCCCCCTCCAGGAAAGCCCGGGTTTTGGGGGGAGGTTTTTAAAACCCACTTTGGCATGCATTTCCGTGAAGTCTGGAATTGCTCATAGCCTTCATTTTGAGAACTGCCACAGCAAAAGCAATTTATTTGAGGCTCAGTGTCCTAAGACTATTCAACATTTGCAAAACTCCCTTTGAACTAAGATACACATTTATTGACAAAATTAATTATCCATTTAATTTTTCTCACAGTTCCTCCTAATATTGCTGGCTCTAGCAATCCTCAAAATCTCAGTGTGCTGCAGAATAGGCAGATTATACTTGAATGTAAATCAGATGCGGTGCCTCCTCCTACAATCGCATGGCTGAAAGATGGAGAGATTTTACAGGTAATTTTTCATAAGCCTTTTGTAGGTGCCCAAGCTATGTAGCGTGGAAGATGAGGATTGTGCCAGCCAGACCAGTTCCTGACTGTTACTCTGACATATACTGATATAAGGAGTAGGTCTGATTCACCCAGTTTGTACACCTCAGTTTTACTTGTGCAAACTCCGTTATATATTGGACTGTTCATCCAGAAGGACCTACATAGTGATACATGTATTTACATGTTCTTTTTTGCCTTTCTTAGAAAATCTTAGCTATATTATTCCCTATTGTGTTGTGGGTGCTGTACCTTGTTGAGAATGTTATCAGCTTTTAAAATCTTTCCTGCCAGGCAACACCTCGAATCCGCATCTTATCTAGTGGAAGATATCTGCAAATCAATAATGCTGACCTCAGTGATAAGGCAAACTACACTTGTGTTGCAAGTAATATTGCTGGCCAAATGAAAAGAGAGTTTGTATTGGCTGTACATGGTAAGAAAAGACTACATCTACTGTACGGTATTTCTTTGGGACTTTACTCCGCATATATACTAGTAGAAATAGATTGTTCTCAAAGGCTCTACTTTCTGTTTGCCTGTGAGAACCAACACCTGCATTAAGCACTTTTGTGACTCTGAAGCTGTTCCCCCATATCTTGAATACAAATCATATAATAAATAGAGTAATATAGTATATTATTTCAGAACATAAGTGACAGACTTTAGGTCTGATAATCCTCCATTTAAAATGATATCTCCCACATAATGTATGAGAGACTATTCTAGTGTCACTTCTCCACAATTTGCTACTCTTCTATATTCAGGGAAGTTTTCATATGAAGGGCCATCTGATACCCTACCTTCAGTTAAATGCACCACATAAGCAAGAGCTGCACTGTATGTTCCTACTTATCATGTGACCATATGTTGTGTGACAATATGTTATTGAAGCAATTGTTTCAACCACGGGTGATTAAAATATAAGTGTGAAAGGTGTACTCCCCTCCTCTCATTGGGGGGCAAAAAAATACAGAAATAAGTAAGATGTTCCATTGAAAAGCAATGTGCATAGGGAGCACTGGGGATGTAAATGTTTGTACATGAATGTGCTCAAGCAACATTAAACTATTTCCTGTTTTATGTGTTGTCAAAGGCTTTCATGGCTGGAATCACAGGATTGTTGTGCGTTTTCCGGGCTGTATGGCCATGTTCCATAAGTATACTCTTCTGATGTTTCACCCACATCTATGGTATATCTCTCACAACCTCTGAGGATGCCTGCCATAGATGTGGGTGAAACGTCAGGAGAGAATACTTCTAAACATGGCCATACAGGCCAGAAAACACAGAACAACCCTGTTGCCCTTTTTGTTCTTTCACAAACATTGGAAAAGTCCATTTTTCCCTCCTGCTGGGCAAAACTGCAATGTTTAGTCCACTTTTCCATTTGCATTTAAAGATGCAAATCATAGGTGTTTTGAGCACTGTATTTTCTGGAGAGATATTATTTCTTCTTCAAACATGTATTTCATGCCAAAAAAATGAAGGTTGGAACTTTGTAGTCTTACGCATGCATGCATTTCCCTATGGAAGTGTTTGTATATTTTTCTGATACAGAACAGTTGCATTCAGTTCAAGACTGTAGAGGCAAAGCATGTATGTCATGCATTGTGCATGTTATGTCCAATGCAACTAATAAATGCATGTAAGCATTTTTATGTCTTCATAGATAAACATGTGCATCATGCACACATTGGTATTGTGCAGGCAGATTGAGTTGTGCATTTGATTCTGTAATGTCACAATTCACTAATGTTGCACAGGCGCCACATGACATTGTCAGCAAAAAATTGCTGTCTCTTCTTGGTCTTGGCAAATATCATTTTTATTGCACAACAATGATGAAAACATGAGGAACTGGTCGTTTTTCTCTTATGCAGGAACCAAAAAAAAAATCTTATAATGGTAGACAAAATATTTCAACAAAATGTCTCAACATCCTAAAGGACATTGTTGAAGATGAGAACATTTTTAATATTCCTTGCACGAGGAGGGAGTGTGCACTTTGTTTTAGAGGAACATCTCCTTCTAAGTAACTTGCAAGAGAGCAATTTTTTTCAAAACTCACTGTACACTGGTTTTCAAAGGAAAATGGGGCAGAGAGAGTGCAATTTTCAGGGGAAAATTGTCCCATGAAAAGATTGTAATTGGACCAAATATCAGATGAGTTCAAGCGTAAAGGCTTGCAAAATAGTAATATGTCCAGTCACTGAAAAAAATGAAGCTGCAGTTGAATTCCCACAAATTATGTAGTAAGCTTCATTGAAATTAATAGGACTTACTTCAGAATAGACTTTCTGATTGTATTGTAAACTAGTTCTATATCTGAAAAATAAAATGCAATAAAATTGACATATTTTCTCCTTTTAAACAATATGCAAACATATAAATAGATGTTTGAAGACAGTGTAATTTTTAGCAGTGTATTATATAGTCATAATACCACCTCCTGTAGCCTAAAGGAGTCCATATATGTTTGCCAGAATATTGTAAAATGGCAGAAAGATTCCTTATCTAATGGGAGATAGTAACTCACACTTTTTCACTGCTTTCTGGGATTCTTCCTTTTTATAGTTGTTCCTACAATCAAAAATGGAACTGAGACTGTGGTTGTGAATATTAATATGTCTGCTGTTTTGGAGTGTGTAGCAGAAGGTACGCCAGCTCCAAAAATTTCATGGAGAAAAGATGGAACTCTTCTTGCTGGAAGTAATGCCAGGTAACAATTAGTTGCCAGTCAGAAAAAAGGCATTCTATGGTATCAACTCTAGTTTTTGTTTGCAGCATTGGAGTTAAAACACAATTTTTGGAAAAACTTACATAATGAAACAATGTATGGGGAATTAGACTATAGGAACTTAAGATTTGATGTGTATATTAGAAGGTTAACGTTGATTTATGACACTGGGAGAATCAAATTCATTGCTAGGGATGGGAAAATATTTGATTTATTTTTTTAAAAAAAATGTCTGAAAGCTTTTTTTGAGTGTTGAAAAATTCTGTCAAGAATAATCTTGGAATTGCAATAATTTTTACAAAATAGAACTTGTGTTACGCGTGTTGTTTTGTGCTGACCACAGCATTTTTTCCTGTGCAGAAATTAATATTTTTCCATAGAAATAAGTTTCTGTGCAAAAAATGTCATTTGCTGATTTTATTTTCAAATGTTTTACCCATCTTTTTCTTGCTATAAGAAAGTCTTTGAAAAGTGCACATTTTTAAAAAAATGATTTTATGCGCAAAATTAGCACATGTTTTAGTGTGTGCAGCAAACATTGCCCATCAAGTCAAGTGGAGGTGCTCGGGTGAAGGAGGGGGGACACTTCAAAAATAGCCATGTTCAGCCATATATGACCCACTGGCTTCACATTTCCATCCCTGTTCTAACTTTTCTAGAAGCCAAGATATGAAACAAACATAGTAGTTACTATTTGGGACAATCATTTTCTGGAAAATGAGCCTGCCACTTCCTTTTAGTTTATTTAGCCAAAGAGAAATCACAGCTATGTTTTAAATCTTCTATATCTTTTTTGTAGATATTCAGTGTTGAACAATGGATCCCTTCATATAGATTCAGCACATTTGACTGACACTGGTCGCTATCTTTGTATGGCAAGCAATGTTGCTGGCACTGAGCGCAAGCGAATTGATTTCCATGTCCATGGTAGGTTTCTATTGTTTCACATGAAAACATTTCCTTGATTGGATTACTCAATCTTACACAGACTTCTTCATTTTCTGTTATCTTCCACTTATGGAGCATTAGCATCTTTTCTTATGAGTAATATCTTCTTATGGTATGTCCATGTAGGATAGCCTCATTTTAATCCTTTAGGCATCTCATAAGAGCTCAAGCTTGATTCATTCTTGGACACATTTCTTTGCCTTTTGGTGAGTCCATACCGTGTTTCCCTGAAAATAAGACAGTGTCTTATATTAATCCTTGCTCCCAAAGATGCGCTAGGTCTTATTTTCAGGGGATGTCTTATTTTTCCATGAAGAAGAATTCACATTTATTGTTGAACAAAAAAAATGAACATTATATACTGTACAGTAGTTGTTATCACAAACCAGCATAACCAAACTGTGACTCCTATCAAGAATTTCTTGTTATTACCATTATTTCCATGTACAAGACTCTATGATATGTACATTTACCAATCCCGCATGCTCTGGTGTTCTGTTTGGCGGTCATGCTTCCAAACAAAGACTTTGCTAGGTCTTACTTTCGGGGGAGGTCTTATATTTAGCAATTCAGCAAAATCTCTACTAGGTCTTATTTTCTGGGGATGTCTTATTTTCGGGGAAACAGGGTAGTATCTGATGAACTCTTCTCCAGCACCACATTTGCAAAGTTGATTTATTTCCTGCCAGCTTTCTTTAGTGCCCAGAATCTAATACCATACATTGTTTTTAATATTTAGTAGCAATAAACATGGGTTATATGAGTTATATGGCGATACGTTTACACATTTGGGATGCTACTGGTATTCAAATTATTTTAGAGCTATAGTAAATAGAATATGTATGTTCCCTAATACTTTAACTTAAAATCAGTTGCGGGTTGAGTAGGCCCACTGAATAAGTATAATGTATATGTTGATTTACCATTAGTGTACCATGTAGTGGTTCTATAGAGTCACAGTTGGATTTGACTTTTGACTTTCAATTGTTCTGATTATTTGACTTGCTGAGATAGCTGTTTTTCCTATTGTTTTTCCTACTTATGTATATTTCAAATCTCAAATGTATCATGAATATTTGTTGCTTATGTCTTTTAAAATTTAGTTCCACCATCAATTGCTCCTGGACCCAACAACATTACAGTGACTGTTAATGTCCAGACAACTCTGCTATGTGAAACAACAGGAATCCCTAAACCCACAATCATCTGGAAGAAAAACGGACGTCACCTTAATGTGGATCAGAATCAGAATTCATTCAGGTGAAATATGCTGTTTTTACCAATTTATTTTTTTCAAAACTATAAAGGCTGTAATTTGACAGTGGGAACTTAGTTTGTTCATTAATTTTATTTGAAAATGGATTACTTGTATCTCAGTCAATGCAAAGGATAAATCTGTTTTTGTGGCCCAAAAGAGTATGTCTCTTAATCCCTTATCTAGGTAGATGAAATGGGGAAAAGCTTCTTTTTTGGGGGTAATTTTAATGAAACTCTGAAAAATGTATTGGAGATATTTTGGTAAGAAAAAGGTGTCTGCTGCAGTAAACCCCTTCTTCATCCAATCCAGAAATAATGTAATGTATCAGCTGATGTTGAGATCATTCCATACTCTATTTTGACCTAATTCAGAATTGGGAGAAGAGTTAATATTCAACCGAAAGTCAGTGTTATCATCACATCACACTTCATCTCTCAATTTCCACACTGTTTGTACTCACTTCTACTGTGACTTATTACAGGCAAGTCAGATGGCTGGGAATGACAAAATAGTATCATGCAGGGCCAAATCCAGATTAATTTTGAGCAAGATACAGAATTTGGGTTTGCTAAGAGAGGTGATAACTTTGACCCCAAGGCAGAAATCTGAACTAGAGATGATTGATTCCAAGTCTGGGAACCTACAGCTCTTTCTCTTAGTTGAGTTTCAGTAAGGGGCTCAATATAAAATGACTGTCAAATGAATTCCATATTGGAAGAAAGGTGGGAATCAAATCATACAAACAAAGCAATATTTAGATTGTATTCCTTATGGCAACAACTTCACTAACAATAGCATCTTTCCACAGGCATTTGTCTTCAGGATCACTTATAATCATTTCTCCCACAGTTGATGATGCTGGACTCTATGAGTGCACAGTATCCAATGAAGCAGGCGAGGATCAAAGAGCAATTGCCCTCACCGTGCAAGGTATATAAAAAGTTTTCATCAATGTTATTTAGAATGTACATTTATTGGATTTTAAAAGCTACAGGAGGTTAGGCACTGCTAAGAAGTTGGCTTTTAAGCTTTGGGCCTTTCTGTTCTCCAAGTTGCAATTGATCAACCAGGTAGCCAAGCAATTATTTTTATACCCAACATTTGCTCCAGGAAACTCAATGTAATGTGTATGGCTCTCCTCTTTCCTTTATCTTCACAACTGTCAACATACAGACCAGAGGGATGATGATGATGATGATGATGATGATGATGATGATGATGATGACAGTTGTTTATTACCCACCTCTCTTCATGGCTCAAGGCGAGATACAAAATGCAATATGTGGCTCTCCATATTTGTTGAACTACCATTCCCATCATCCTTCACAATTGAGAGTTGATTAGAACAACATCTGGGGAAACATTGCTCACTCCAATCTATATACAGGTTATTATTTAGCCATTCAGCCATTCAGATAATTCTATAGCCACCAGTTGGGAAACTGTTAGGATGTCTTATTTCACAAGACTTCCTTCTGTTTCTGTTCAGACTGGCAGCAATGTTAGGGATGAGAGCCACTTGGGAATCTTTCTGGCTGAAGGCTGGCATGTAAATACTCGACACAATAAACAAACAAATTTATTATTCAGCTCACAGCAACATGATTAGGTATCCATTCTCAAACTGTTGGATAATCCCAGGACCGTTTTCTCATTCTTTTCAGAATCTGATAGGAAACATTAAACAGAGTATATTCAATGAATCAGTGAAATTCACAGATGATTTGAATTTTTTTTTGCTTTCCTTTGATATTTCAATGTGTTTCTTTTTTGGAGAAGCTTTGTCATTGGATTTTATTAATTTTGTTGTGTGTGTGTGTGTGTGTGTATGGGATTCCCATACAACAGCAAATGATTTCGATGCTGATTCCGATAGGACAGATCTACTTCTCTAAACTCAGCTTATTTATGTTGGCATGATAACTAGATAGCTATGTGTCCTTAATTGGTTCTGGTTCTTCTGATCCTTTATTGTAATTCATTCAAGCAATGTAATAGCAGTATAAATGATCAGTACTTCTATCAGTATCTTTCTTTTTCTTAGTGCCACCATCCTTAGCTGATGAAGCTACAGATATTTTGGTAACCAAACTGTCTCCAGTGGTGATCCCCTGCACTGCATCAGGTGTTCCTATGCCAACCATCCACTGGGCCAAAAATGGAATTAGGCTTCTTCCTCGAGGAAATGGCTACAGAATTCTGTCTTCAGGTTACAGTGACTTTGGGTTATAATGATTTTGTATATATTTTTGGAATATAATATTAATGTGAAAGGGAGAGATGCATGCCCATTTGTTCTTGTTACCTTAAATGGTGCCATCATTTTTTCTGAGATAGAACAGTTGGCTACAGCTATATATTGGCTCAACCCTTCTTGAGTCTAATATTCCTTCTCTGCTTGCTATGGTACTTCCTCTCCTAACACCCTTCTTCCAGTTCAGGTTTCACAATCATGTTAATGAAGAAGGCAGAGGTCTAGAATTCTGCTATGAGAAAAATGTGTGACTGGATATTGAAAAGACATGTTGTTGGGTAGGGTGAAGGATTAAACACTTTTATTTATGCTAACTCATGTGAGGAGAAAAAATAATAGCCAGACAATTGGATATGCAAGTATTCCGTTGCTCTGACCATAGACTCATTTTTCACAGCCTGAGGAGAAAATGAAAATGAAATTGCATATGTCTCCATTTCTTTGTACATATGTGTTGCTTTCCTGCCATCCTCCCCCATTCAGCACCTCCACTGTATAAATCTCTTATCTTGTTTTTTAAGTAGTTCTACATTCTCTCCATCTTTAAAGTTATTATCTGTGAAAAATAAAGGAAGGAAAAATACATTTTTATTTCACTTGACATTTTCATAAAAGGCTGAAACAGATGGAACTTTTCTATAAAGGTATATTTCCATCAGCTCTTTAGATGTCAGTGCAGCTTTTGCTGAGGAAGTTCCTAACTTTTTATACATTTATTTATAGGAAATTGGGAGAAATGACATTTCAGTTGCCCAGGAGTTGGAAGTGGAATCTGATCATAACTGATAAAAGTTTCCTTCTTCTTCCTTTAGGTGTTATTGAAATAATGGCTGCTCAGCTAGACCATGCAGGAAAGTACACCTGTACTGCACACAATTCTGCTGGCTCTGCCCATAGACATGTCATGCTTCATGTTCAGGGTGAGGTGGGAACTTGTATATTTCTCATCCAACTGAGGGGGGATTTTCTCACCATCATGAATTTAAGGGCTGAATTCATACTGAAAATGTCCAAGTGGCAAAACCCTGCTGGAAGTATTACCACCTACATATTAAGAAAATTCCAGAGGTACAATAATGGAGGGTTCTTCCTGATTGTGGTTTTAAATGATGGTTCTTCTGAATAAGGATAACTCTTCCTGCATAAAAATCTATGTTGGTTTAGAATTTCAGTTGGCCCCTTGCCTGATGCCTAGTTTTTTTACAATTTAATATTGTTTATATTTTAATAATTTGTGAACTCCAGTGAGAAGGTCTCCCCTGGAAGGTTATATAAATGTATATTTGTTTAACCAGTTTGGTAGATAAGCTTTCCTTTTGTGCTCATTTGTCTCTTAGAACCACCCACTATCCAACTCCAGCCTGGCACACTTGATGTTATTCTCAACAATGCAGTTCTCTTACCATGTGAAGCAGTAGGCACACCTCGTCCCGTAATAACATGGCAGAAGGACGGGGTCAGTGTTATCACCACAGGTATCTTGATTCATTATATGCTATTTCCAGAATTTAACTGCATTACTTTGTCTTTCACATTCCTAGTCCACAAGGTACACAAATGCCTCCCCATATCTTTTTAGATATCTGAATAACGTCAACATAAACCTCTTTCCTGTATCTTTAACAGTTCCTTCAACCTTTCCTTGTAAAATTCGTCTCACTTTTAATAAGCCTTACTTTGTTTCACTATACTTGTGACTTAGGTTATATAAGGTGTGCATGTGTTTTAGGGAACAGATACACAGTTCTTCCGAGTGGTAGTCTGCAAATTGCAAAAGCTGCTGCTGAAGATGCCGGAACATACATATGTGTTGCTCAGAACCCAGCAGGCACTGCTGTAGGAAAGGTCAAACTAAAAATTCAAGGTAAGTTTTATATGTGAACTATAAACCTAAGCCAAATCCAGTTGTTAGGCCTTACTCAGGTAGGGATACTGAACCAGTGGAAACTTGAATAGTCATCAGATGTGTGAATTCCATTAATCCAGTGGGCCGTTTCTAAGTGAGAAGTAACAACTGGTGTTATGTCCTGTTTAAAACTGATATTGCCTTAGAAAATATTCAGTACATTGCTAGACCTTTGCCAGATATTATTGTATATAATTGTGTATAAGGTGACCTTATGTATAAGTCAAGGGTAGATTTGGGACCAAAATCATGGATTTTGCAATGACCTGTGGATCAGGTGAGGGTAAAAACCTAGGGATATATAACACACAAATGTTGTACTCTCCTTTTTAAAAATGCATGCTTAAGAAGAGGTAAAGGGAAGGATAAGATCGGTTTATTTGAAGGGTTGCAATGTAATGAAAGGTGTAAATTGCATTGTTCATCTTAAAAATGTCTACATTCTCTACAAATACAAATGTTAGATAAATGAAGAAAAATAATGAGAATATAGCTTAAAAAGGGAGGAGGAGGGAAGCAAAAAAGATATCCCATCTTCTTTCCATCCTACCTCACCCTCTTTTTCTTTTGCAATATGGGGAAGCCTAAACGATGTGGCACTTCTGGTGAATAGTAGTATTGGTGGTCATTTTAATAGCTGTGTACCCCATTGTTTTGGGCACTTGGGGCAAAGTGGAGCAGCCATTTTTAATAGGGGCTTACTGTTTAAGTCTTCGAAGGCATATGCAGTCAGACCTTGGGGCTCTGCAAAGCATACTGAGGGGCTCTGCACTTCCCTCTTCCTCCTCATTCCTCTGCCTCCTCCCATTCCAAGGGTGCACAGTTCTGCCACCATGCTGCTTCCCTCTTCTTCCTCCTTCCTTGAGATCCAAGCATTCCCTGAGACTCCACACACAGCAGGGACCTAGAAAGGGGATGTCCGGGGTAGGGGTGCTGCTCCTGCCTGTGCCTGATATATATCTATATATATAAAAGAGTGATGGCATCACGGCAATTCACAAAACAACAAAAGTACAGGCCCCCCAACCTCAAAATTTGACAACACAACCCATCATCCACGCCTCAAGGTTGATACAACAAAAAGAAAAGAAAAATAAAGTCCTAATTAGAGAGAGAGGAATAATTGCTTTTATCCAATTGCTGCCAGTTTAGAGGGCTAATCTCTGCCCACTTGGTTGCCTAGCAACCAAGGGACAGCCAGGTTTCAGTTAGGGGACAGGCAGATTTAGGCCTCACTTAGACTTCTTCCACAGATTATCTAATTTGCACTGGATTATATGGCAGTGTAGACTCAAGGCCCTTCCACACAGCTATATAACCCATTTATAATCTTATATTATCTGCTTTGCACTGGATTATCTTGACTCCACACTACCATATAATCCACTTCAGTGTGCATTTTATACAGCTGTGAAGAAGGGGCCTCAGATAATCCAGTTCTGAGCAGATAATATAAGATTAGAAATATACAGTAGAGTCTCACTTATCCAACATAAACAGGCCGGCAGGATAAGTGAATATGTTGGATAATAAGAAGGGATTCAGGAAAAGCCAATTAAACATCAAATTAGGTAATCGTTATACAAATTAAGCACCAAAACATCATATTATACAACAAATTTGACAGAAAAAGTAGTTCCATGCGCAGTAATGCTATGTAGTATTTACAGTAGAGTCTCACTTATCCAATACTCACTTATCCAACGTTCTGGATTATCCAATGCATTTTTGTAGTCAATGTTTTCAATATATCGTGATATTTTGGTGCTAAATTCATAAATACAGTAATTACTATATAGCATTACTGTGTACTGAACTACTTTTTTTGACAAATTTGTTGTCTAACATGATGTTTTGGTGCTTCATTTGTAAAATCATAACTTAATTTGATGTTTAATAGGGTTATCCTTAATTCCTCATTATCCAACATATTCGCTTATCCAACGTTCTGCCGGCCCGTTTATGTTGGATAAGTGAGACTCTACTGTACTGTATTTACAAATTTACCACTAAAATATCACAATGAATTTAAAACACTGACTACAAAAACATTGATTATGAAAAGGCAGACTGCGTTGGATAATCCAGAACATTGTATAAGCGAATGTTGGATAAGTGAGATTCTTCTTTAATGTGAAATAATTACTGGGATAGAATAATGCAGAACAATATAATCTCTAAAACCAGGACAGTAAATAAACAGGGGAATTCCACACAGGAAACAATCAGGGCCAGCTAACACCTCCCAACAAAGTATTCCCATCATCAAAGTCTGGCAAATCCTCTGTTTTCTCAGGGCCACAGACAGTAGAAACACATAAAATATCGCAAACAACACCACTCTGAAACCAAGGGAATTCCAGACAGGAAACAATCAGGGCCAGCTAACACCTCCCAACAAAGTATTCCCATCATCAAAGTCTGGAAAATCCTCTGTTTTCTCAGGGCCACAGACAGTAGAAGCACATAAAATAGCGCAAACAACACCACTCTGAAAACAAGGGAATTCCAGACAGGAAACAATCAGGGCCAGCTAACACCTCCCAACAAAAAATTCACTCAGGGAGGAAACAGCCAGGCTTTAAAGCTGCAAGGCCATTACATCCTAATCATTTTTCCTAATTGCAGCATTCATACTTGCCTCCAACAAACAAAAAAAACCATTCAGAAATATTGTATATTCACAACCTTTAGGAAATAATATCCCCTGATGGCGCAGCGTGTTAAAGCGCTGAGCTGCTGAACTTCTGGACCGAAAGGCCACAGGTTTGAATTGGGGGAGCGGAGAGAGCCCCCACTGTTAGCCCCAGCTTCTGCCAACCCAGAAGTTCGAAAACATGCAAATGTGAGTGCATCAATAGGTACTGCTCTGGCGGGAAGGTAACGCCACTCCATGTAGTCATCCCACATGACCTTGGAGGAGTCTACAGACAACGCCGGCTCTTCGGCTTAGAAATGGAGATGAGCACCAACCTCCAGAGTAAGACACGACTGGACTTAATCTCTGGGGAAAACCTTTACCCTTGACCTTAACTACCACCAATTCCTCAATACTTTATTTCCCATACCACCATATTTCGCCACAGCAACGCGTGGCCGGGCACAGCTAGTATGTTATATATAATATATAATATATAAACATTTCTTTGGGCTCCACTAGAAACTTTTGCTTCAAAATGGGATCCACCACAAAAATGTTAAGATTTAACTTTATACTTGCACAGTCTCAGCGCCTTCCAGTAGCTTACACCTGCTCAGTACTTTCAGTCTTCCAGTCTGCTTCCACAGTAGACACTTGAGCACATGCCCGGCCATTGTCAGTTTTGACTACTGTCTTTCCCCTAGTCTAGATGATATTACAGACTCACCACAGAACGCAGTATCTTGTCCTAGTAGACAGGTTTAATTGCATATAGACTTCACAACAAAAAAGGAGGAAGGGGGGGGGGAATACACTGAACATGGTTCCTTATATACAATATAATTACACATAGTAATCATTGATTGGTTACCAACTAATTGACCCAACCCAAACTCAGGATTGCATCATTAATAATCACCTGGAGTAAGCCCAAACACATTCCCCAAATGATTCCTCATATACTCAATACATTGTAAAACCTAACAAA
Source organism: Anolis carolinensis (assembly GCF_035594765.1). Lineage (NCBI taxonomy): Eukaryota > Metazoa > Chordata > Lepidosauria > Squamata > Anolidae > Anolis > Anolis carolinensis. The sequence goes on from NC_085844.1 coordinate 83,198,966, forward strand.
AAAGCTTGAGAACCTCTAGTTTAGAGCATAGTGCTCATTGAGCCAACATCAACCTCTGACCTGTGAATAAGTTTTTGGGTCAAATTTTGTCATTTTATATATATATATATCCACATAAGTGTATATGGTATGTATCTTCTCTTCAAAGAATAAAGAATTTTTCAGTAGTCTTCCCCAAGGAAATATCATGAGAATAATAGAACATCATTAAAATCATCGAATCATACAGTTGGAAGAGATTGCGTGGGCCATCCAGTCCAACCCCCAGCCAAGAAGCAGAAAAATTGAATTCAAATAATTCAGAATTCATTAGAGCCTGGCTAAGAGAAAGAAAAGAAAAGAAATTAATAAAAATGTTTCTATACAGGATGTTTGAAAAAGAACTCCCTAGTTTTAATGTATTGATACTTAAAACTAAGGAGTTCTTTTTTCAAACACCTTGTATTGCATTTCTGAAACAAAATCTCCTTAGGAAAGTTCCCACAATGAGAAAATGGAATATAAAATTCAATTAATTAGAACAACTTGAAGAAATAAAAAGAAGTGAAATTAAAAACATATAATACTACACTACAGAATTCCCAAGCCAGAGGGGTCTTTATGAAGTAGAAGGCTGTGAAATCCAAGAAGTGTTGTCCCATAATCTTACATTCTTGTTGAGTGAAACATTTTTATTATTTCTTCCAGTCCCTCCATCTGTTAAGCTTCATCCTGAAGAATATGTGGTTGTTATGGATAAACCTGCCACTCTGTTGTGTGAAGCAACAGGTTACCCTGTACCTGAAATTGCATGGCATAAAGATGGACAGCAGGTCGCAGAGTCAATAAGGCAGCGAATCCTTAGCACAGGGTCTTTGCAGATCACATTTGCTCAGCCTAATGACAGTGGACGTTATACATGTACTGCTACCAATGCGGCTGGATCGAGTAGCTACAGTATGGAACTCATTGTCCTTGGTAAGTTAAAGTAGAATTGAGGAACAAACTGACATGTTAAACATAGTGGAAACTAGAATGATGATCAAATTTGGGCTATAAATATACACATAGAGATGTTTTCTGTTCTTTGAGTCATTTTTTTCTGAGCTCAGCTCATGTAATATAAATTACATACTAATAGCGATTCATTATCTTACACATTGCACAACAGGAAAATTTTGTAGATTTTTCCTCTGCTGCCACTGCAGCGTGATGGTTTAGCCAGCTTAATGAGGCAATGAGAACTGAGAAATGCATGGGTTGCAATATCTGAAATTCACACATTGATCAACTAAACACAACTGTTAAGCTTAATTTCTGAGTGACTTCTGGCAATCATATTTTAACCTCCTCATCAGATTGCTTTTTTCCCATCCTAGTGCGCTGCCAGCATACTGCCAGGATGGAGTCCGCTGAAGCCCATTATATGACACAGGGCTACTTCTGGCTGGGCTCAGTTGGGCTCCATCCTGGAAGTGTGCCAGCAGTGTGCTCAGAGGGAGCCCTGAGGAGATGGGTGGCTGCTCATCTCCTCATTGAAGAAGCCAGAAGCAGCATGAGAGGAAGCCAGGGATAGCAGGGAAACATGGGGTGGCAGCTGGTGACCAACCATGGTAAGGGGATGAAGCTGGGCACTGCCCCATGGTTTCCCCAGCTGCCCTCTGTTATCCCCGGGCTTCTGAACCTCCATGTGATGAGGTACCTAGTTCACAGATTATCTAGTTTATACTAAACATCCTCTTACAGTTATGGCAGCTTCTCTCATATGTTGGTAGAATTATACCATCTCATTTCTGTTCTGGATGTCCAAAATAAACGGGTCAAGCTTTCTGAGTTATCTATTGTATAAATATGGTGTTTAATGTCTTTCCATTGGCATACATTTTATTATTGGGGTGCACATAGTTACGGAGTTTGCCATCCAACTTTGTAGAGGCCAAAGAGCATATATAAATAATTGTGTTCTTGAAAAACAATTTATATATTTTAAATATTTCAATATATTTTAAAATATTTTCAAATACATGCAGTCCCACCTAAAATACGCAGCATGCAGGATCACTACACAGCTGTTGAAAATTCACAAATACAGCTATCATGTGTTGCTGATGGAATTCCAACACCATCTATGAACTGGAAGAAAAATGGCATTCTTTTAACTAACACGATGAGAAGACATGTATCAGAGCCATATGGAGATCTCAATGTGGACAATGTGGTGGTAAGTGTTGGTCAAATCAACATGCTTGAGATGGACAGGAGGAACTGGCCTTTTTCCTCTTAGCCATGCACAGAAGTTACACATTGATTTAAATGCTGATGTAAATAGAGCTAAAAGAGTCTGATTGGAAAATGTGTTTTCCAAAACATGTTCTATATACCCACATAATATATATAAAATAGAATTGGGCAACCTCTGAAAGTCTAGAGGCCTTGGCAAGCTATGTCCCGATTCTTTATAATCCCTCCTGTTTAATCTAACAACAACAACAACAACAACAACAACAACAACAACAACAACAAAACTTTATTTATACCCCGCCACCATCTCCCCGTGGGGACTCGGGGCGGCTCACAATGTTACAAAAGTAACAGTGCAAATACATTAACAATATATACAGTTTAAAACACAAGAAGATGATAAAACAGAAGTTAAAACAACATGACCCTCCAGTAGTAAGTCTGTTCCACCACCACACCACACCAGCCTCTATGGGTAAAAAAACTTCTTGTTAGAAAAAAGAAGTGACCAGCAATCAGTTTTTTTTACAAAGTCCTAAAACAGAAAGGACAGAATTAAATTTAAATACCGAATTATCATCTTCAAAGGTGCCTAGGTAGGCACCTTGCATAGGTTTCAATGGGTTCTGGGGGAATTGGGCTATATCTGTGACCTAGAATCACATTTCGCCTTCCTTGACATACAGAACATGTATCACCTAGGAGGTTTTCTCTCCAACTCACCCTCTTACAGTATAATGTAGTACGATATTTTATTTTCCCATCGTGACTTTTGCTGTCATATGTTTTGGGTAGAAATGAAATGTAACTACCATGATTCATCACCATTATCCATGCTGGCTTGGCTGATGGGTGCTGTAGTCCAACATTATCTGGGTTATGAGTTACTCACCTCTGAGTTAGTTGGTCCTCTTATCTGGATTCCATATACCTGTTTTTGATGTATTGTGACTGTTATCTATTTTATTTGATTTTAAAACACTGAAAAGCTTTTTTGGAGGTGATAAAAAAGATTTGTTGTGTTGTGTCTTTCCATAGCAGCAGTCTAAAGCTCTATCACTGTGGAAAATGTCTTTCTAATATTTTTGGATTAGTGAAAAATTTGGTTATTTCTGGAAACAAAATCATATTTTTATTAAACCATATTAGAACAAACAATGCTAAATATTTTCTTCACTTGAACCTAAAATATTTATTGTGTACAACATGTAATTAAATGACTTTTGGGATGCTGCCTTAGTATAAACAGTTGTTACATATATGTATTCTACGTAGTGTGTTTTGTTAATTTTTTTATGAAATATTGATTTCCACCCTGTCTATAGCCTGAAGATACTGGCAGCTACACCTGTATTGCCAGCAATGTTGCTGGTGAGGACACTCACACAGTCAACTTAACAGTTCATGTACTCCCAACCTTCACTGAACTCCCCGGCGATGTGGTTTTAAAAAGGGGGGAACGGCTTCAATTGATGTGTAGAGCAACTGGAGTTCCTATACCCCAAATCACATGGACTTTTAATAATAATATTATACCAGGTAGGTTAATTCAGAAGGAGATAATTTAACAGTTCATATGAGACTGGATATAGAAAATGTGCATAATTTTTGGATAATTAAATTATTGTCATGGAATTATTATTTAAATCTTGTTGTGGTGGTGATAGGATTTTTAAAGACATTTCTGACTTATGGCAACCCTAAAATCAGGGTTTTATTCACAAAATTTGTTCAGAACAGGTTTGTTGTTGCTTTCCCCTGAGGCATGAGACCTCGTCACAATGGCCCATCACCCCACACCCTGTATTGTCCAACTTACCCAATTCACCATCCCACAGGAAGAAACATGGACTGCCCGGCTTACCTCCATTGTTCCTGGTGGAAGATGGGAAGCCTTCCATGCAGCTGGCATAGCGGCATACTCCATTTCACCTTCCTTTTAAGTAAGGAGCCCTAATGAAAATAGTTGTGCATTGTGTAATGGAAGCCAGCGGGCTTTGTGCTTAAAGGGAAGGCGAAGTGGAGCATGCTGCCAAATTTACCCCCATCTGATGAGAACGTAAGATAATGTGATTTGCCCAAGGTCACCCAATGAGTTTCCATATCCAAGCAGGGATTCAAACCTGGTTTCCTTCACTCAAACAACTATACCATGTTGGCTGTCATCTGGTTGCTACTACTCAATAAAATTCCATACCCTGGCATTCAGCAGGTCTGCTTTAATCAATTCAGGCCAGTCTGTTCATATAGGTACACAACTCTGCATTAGATAAGAATGTTTTTTTTTCCTTCAGCATAGTTCTCTTTTAGTTTTAACCTTTTACATGATTCTAACAAACTAAGGCCGGATGTAACCCTCCAAGGTCATTTAACTGTGCCCCGCTCTTGTATTAAAAGGTTTGAGCATCCTTCTCTATACAAATCCTCGTTACAACCACATCTGCAGCATTATGTAGTCATGTAACTGCATCTTAGTCAGGATCTTGGAAATATGGAGAAAAGGCAGTAGATAAGGCAATCAAGCTGATCAAGGAACTGAGATAATTTTCCTGTGAGGAAAAGTTGTGTTGTTTAGGGTTAAAACAGAATGAATGGGAAGCGGAAAAGGAATGCCACCACTTTTAAGACTCACTGTTTTTTATTTTTGCATGAGCCTTTGTTGATATATAAATCCATTTCTTTAGATGCTGTACAGAATGACAATTTTAATTTATTTTTATTTATTTACTTTATTTCTATCCCACCTTTTCCCCAATATTGAGACGCACATACCTGGCCATAATAAATGGCCCAGTATAAAGCACATTTTATTCTTTTTTCATTGTAATTGTGGTCATTCACTGAAGCTTAGTGGTGAGAGATTCCGTACAGACAATGCATTGTTATAATCTGTGGGATTAACTAGTAGTTAAAGCTATAGGTTGACATCAAGCTGCCCACTGAGATGGCTTTAAAGGTGGGTTGGATAAATTCATGGAGCATGGAGACATCAATGTCTCCTTATTAGGTAACCTCTGATATTACAGGATGTATGGTTTTGTGGATGAGTGAATAATTTCCCATATTAGTGCAGAAAAAGTAGAGTCATTTATGGTGTTACAGTCATTCTTAAAAGTAATGTCTGAAATGTTAAAAGGAAAAGTTTCCTTTGACATGCTCATTAGACAATGAAGAAGCAAACATTAAAAGCAGTAAAACTTTACACATTATTTGTGTGTCATTTAATTTGGGGGTTTGAGATTAAACACTCTTAAATCATATAGCATCACTGTTAAATCATGGGTTGCGTATACTCTTAAAATGAGTGAATGCTACTAAATGCCTTGGTTTCTAAAATTGGTCCTATTTAGGCAAATATTTATTGGAAAGGAGTTCAGTAACTGCAAAGCAACTTGCACAGTACTCCTCAACAGTAGAGAAGCCTTTTTCTCTAAAGCTTCAACCAGGCTTTCTTGACGTGCTTTTCTTTTTCTTCTCTTGCTCAACCAGCACAATATGATGGTGTGGATGGAACTAGTGAACTTGTCATTGAAAGAGTATCTAAAGACGACTCAGGTACCTATGTATGTACAGCAGAAAATCTGGTTGGGTCCATAAAGGCTCTTGGCTCTGTATATGTTAAAGGTATGTATTCCAAAGTAAGTCCTGGAATTATTCCATTGGTTCTGTGGTTTCAAATGTCATGTAACAGACCAATCAGTTATGGCAAGAGAGAGTAATGGAAATGGAATAAAAACTGCTTGACTCTAATCAACATGTGGACCTGAATTTAGGCTGGAATAAACATTCACGTTTACATTTAAATTTTAGTGAATATTCTATCGTTAGAAGGGTCAGATTTAAAGATAACTGACTGGCCTACATATCTGAAACAATTGGTTTATTTCATCCCATATTTGCAAAAGTTCATGTTTTCAGCATCCGCAAATACCTCTGAATTCATGTAAGGTTTACTACAGCAGATGGCTTTCATTTATTTTCATCTGACTTCTTACTATATAAAAAAATACTAAACCTGTTTTTTTCCTCCAGAGCCTCCAGTCTTCATTGGAGATTATCATCCCAGTCGCATTGAGCCCCTTGGTGGCAATGCTGTTCTGAACTGTGAGTTTGGAGGAAACCCACTACCAACTATTCAATGGAGCAAAAATGGAGTTGACATTCAGATCACCAATCGAATCAGACAACACAATAATGGATCCCTTGCCATCTATGGCACAGTAGTGAGTAATTACTTAAATCCTGATTGCAATTATCAAATATACATGATCCATCAGTCACATTTTTCACATTTCCTTCCAGGAAGATGCATTGGTGAGCACCCTTTGGGTTTGCTCACTTAACCAATTACAGGTCCATCTAACCGTAGTTCTGCCTAGCCCACATTTTACTAGTTTGTTTGCCAGAAGATCATGGGGGACCTTGTTGAATGCCTTACTGAAATCCAGATACACCACTTCCACAACATTCCCTTCATCTACCCAGCTTATAACTCTATCAAAAAAAGAGATCAGATTAGTCTGGCATTACTTGTTTTTGATAAATCCATGTTGACTATTAGCGATAACAGCATTCATTTCTAAGTGTTTGCAGACCACTTCCTGAATGATCTTTTCCAGAATCTTGCCCGATATCAACGTGAGACTGACAAGATGGTAATTGTTTGGGTCGTCCTTTTTCCCTTCTTGAAGATAGGGACCACATTTGCCCTGCTCCAATCTGCTGGGACTTGTCCTGTTCTCCAAGAACTCTCAAAGCTGATTGCCAGCATTTCCAAAATGACTTCCGCTAGTTCCTTCAATACTCTTGGATGTAGTTGATCTGGCCCTGGGTGCTTCAATTCATTTAGAGTGGCCAGGTATTCCTGGATAACTTGTATCCCTATTTCTGGTTGGATTTTCCCTAATCCTTCATCCATTCCATGTAGCTGAGGTTGAGGACAGCTTTCTTTTTGTGAGAAGACCGAGGCAAAGAAGGCATTAAGTAGTTCTGCCTTTTCTGCTGCCCTGCAGACTAGGACACAGAACAATGGCTTCAAACTACAGGAAAGGGGATTCCACCTGAACATCAGGAAGAACTTCCTCACTGTGAGGGCTCTTCGACAGTGGAACTCTCTCTCCCGGACTGTGGTGGAGGCTCCTTCTTTGGAGGCTTTTAAGCAGAGACTGGATGGCCATCTGTCGGGGGTGCTTTGAATGCGATTTCCTGCTTCTTAGCAGGGGGTTGGACTGGATGGCCCATGAGGTCTCTTCCAACTCTACTATTCTATGATTCTATGATTCTCTATCCCCTATCAGCATCACCCCATCTTCTCCTCGCAGAGGCCCTATCACCTCCTTGTTCTTTCTTTTTCTACCAATGTAAGCAAGGAAGTCCTTTTTATTGTTTTTAATGTCCCTGGCAAGCCTGACCTCATTTTACACTTTAGTCTTGCGAACCTTTTCCCTACAGAAGTTGGTATTTGTTTGAATTCTTCTTTGGTGACTTATCCCCTTTTCCACTTCTTGCGCATGTCTCTTTTGAGTCTTAGCCCGGTTAGAAGTTCTTTGGACATCTATTCTGCCTTTTTTTTGTTTTGCACTTGTCCTATTTTTACAAGCTTAATTATATGGTACTGAATCTTTTCCAGTTTCTATGTAAGTACACACTCCCTTGCACCAAACTGTTTTGAAGCCACTTTATTGCATTGCAAGTCAGCTAGTAGTTCTGTATTGATTTTTTTTAAAATCTGAAAATATGTTTTTCTTCAGAATGAAGATGCTGCAGAATATACATGTGTAGCTACAAATGATGCTGGTGTGGTTGAACATCATGTCATCCTAATGTTACAAAGTAAGCTAAAAATTACTATTCATGCTGTTATTGAGGAATCGAAATGTTATTAGCAGATCTAAATTTATCTGTTGCATATATTGATAGAAGCAGCTTTTAAGACAAACCAAAGTGATTTATTTATCCCTCTGTATTTGCAGTTTTGTCTTTTGCAAATGTGAGTATCCGTGGATTTGATTAACATCTTCTCTCTAGGAATCTGTAGGTCAGTGAGTATGATTCTATGGTCAACTTCCTCCAGTCATGCTGGAAGACCTAGAAATTTCTAGAGATAACATTTCTAGGAATTTCCTCAAGTGCAATTCTGTTTATAGCCTCTAACAGAAGTTGAGCATAAAGTTATGCTGGAAGAACTGAAAATTACTAATGAGGTGCACTCTCATTTTCTTATTCACAGGGGTCTTATGTCCCCAAGCCCATTTCTTCTCTCTATATGATTAAAAAAACACATTTTATCTTTCACAAAGGATTGTTTAGATAAGAATGCTCTTAGAATTTCTGTTGTCAATCTAATGAGTTATATAATTGAGAGTTAAATCTAAGATTGTTTCTACTTAAACAAAACACATTGAAATCAATAGGACTCAAATGAATTAAATTAAGAAAATACTTCGCTTTTTAATAGGTCTATCATAAATAACTTTGGATTTAGCCTTGAGTCTTATGCACCAAGCATCTCATTTTCCTGATTTCCTCCACTTCCCTGATTTTCCTCCACCACATATTACTCCATCCCAAGTGAAAATTCATTCCTTGAGGGAGGCAGTCCTCGGGAAGAGAGAGAGACCCACTAAGCATACTTGTGAATTTAAGTGAATTTCATCATGAGCTGATCTGGACTTAATGTATGAATCCGAACATAATGAACATCTTTAATAATCATGGTATCTACTGCAACTATAAATTTATTTAATACTTTAAAATAAAGAATGAAAGAATTATAACCTTTTAAAATTTGGCTGCTCTTTGAATTTTATTATGTAGTTCTCAGCTCAATAAATATATCTCAATGCATCACTATTCTTAGAAATATGTATGTTGAATTTTTTTTAAATGTTTAAGAAATATGAGTATATAAGTAAATGAAAGATCCATATCAAACTTTGTGTATATATATATATATATATATATATATATATATATATATATATATATATATATAATAAAATTTCCAATATACTGTTCAACACACTGGGAAGGGATTATTGGATCAAGTGAAGTGATTCTCATTCTTAGTGATTTACTGCAAAAATCAACATTGTTGAAACATTCTGTTTATCTTAGGTGCACCTATAATTACTATTGAGCCAGTAGAAACAATTGTTGATGCTGGAACTACAGCAGTGCTGAACTGTCAAGCAGAAGGAGAACCCCCTCCAACCATCGAATGGTCCCGTCAAGGCTGGCCTCTCCGAGGCCAAAACCGAATATCCATTTTGAAGAATGGCTCCTTACAAATCGTAGCTGCACGCAAAGAGGATACTTCTGAGTATGAATGTGTAGCTAGGAACCTCATGGGCTCTGTTTTGATCAAAGTACCATTCATTGTCCAAGGTGAGTGCTGTGCTAGGAACTCTTTGCAATGCAAAGTTGTGCAGACTCTCAAGTAAAGTAGTAATAAAGAGTAACACTGTCTGTACATTCAGTAACCAGTCATGTTTGTCTTGAAGCACACTCAGTACCATGAGATGCCTGATATTATATCAGGTTGCTGTTATATAAGATGGGAAAAGTGATGACAACTCTAAAGGTTCATATGAGACAAAATTCCTATCCACAGATGAGATTGTTTACGGTATTTTTGCATGATTTAATGTGCTAGCATTATCTTTAATGTGCTTGGCTTTCATGGGGAAGCAGTACAGGACAATTTGCAACATGCCTCCAACAAGTCAAGTTAGAAAGGTCTGTTATTCTCAAAGGAAGGATACAGGAGTATTTCCTACCCTCAGATTTGTGTACGGAATGAAGGCATATAATTCTTTCCACAGAATCTTCAAAAACTTTCTTAGTACAGTAGTTCTAAAGTGTGCTCTGCAGAGCCCTTGGGGCTCTGCAAAGCATAATGAGGGGTTCTGTGTTTTCCCCCTTCTCCTGTCTCCTCCCCATCTCCAAGCTTTCCCTCCTCTTTCCTGCTCCTCCCCCTTTGCTGTCCAAAGCCTTTTTCCTCATTTCCCTTGCCTCCAAAGGCCTTTTTCCTCTGCCTCCTTCACTGGCAAGACCCTTTCCCCCATGCCTTCTTTGCTTCCAAAGCCGTATTTCCCTCCCACCATTCAGGGGGTACTTTGATTGTGCTTTTCCTGCATGGTAGAAGGGAGTTGGACTGGATGGCCCATGGGGTTGTTCCTATTATTGTTATTGTTATTGTTATTACAAATGCTGGATGGCTATTTGTTGGGGGTACTTTGGGCTTTTCCTGCATGTCAGAAGTGGGTTGGACTGGATCACTCTGGAGGTCTTCCACTGAAATACTGTTAAATTTATGTTGGTTAAAATTGTTCTTCATTTTAAATATTGCATTGTTCTTTATTTCCTTTTTTTGCACAACAAATGAGATATGTGCAGTGTGCATAGGAATTTGTTAAGCACTTACTCAGTTCAACTATATAATTTGCACAATGTGGAATTTGTTCAAGTTTTTTTTTCAGTTAGTTCACACAAACACTTTCTATCCATCTACCACTGGCCCAGCCCATCTGTCAAATTTTAAAATACAATACGTCAGAAAGTTGACTATGCCTGATATATATTCTATCCTATCCTATCTGATTTGTCGTTGATCCACTCCTTTGGGCTTCACGCAAATTTACCATTTGCCCACACACACATGTATAATACAATATAATATAATATATAAACATTTCTTGGGGCTCCACAAGAAATTTTTGCTTCAAAAAGGGCTCAAATGAAAACATTTGAGAACTCCTGCTCTAGTAACATTGATTTTCCACTTTTTGCTATATTTGACCCACTATTATTGTTACATGTGTATCCTATTCCATTATTCCCTCAAGGGGCTTAAAAGATCTATATGAGTATTTCCAAGTAGATTACTGCATGGCAATTAACTCAATTTTAAGATTACACCTGGTGTTATCAAACTATTAACCCCAACTAACAGATGACTCTTTTTAAAATCTCAAATATTTATCTTTATTTTTCTTTTCCCCTTTTAAAAAAAGAGAAGGAGAAAAAGAAGGAAGGAAAGAAAGAGGCAATAGTTCAGTGTTATGACTCTTGTGTGTCAGGTCACTATCCAGTGAATCAAGGCCCACCTTATGAACATCCAGGAGTTAGCATATTGCACCCATACTAAAGTAATTCCAATGGCTAACAGCTAGTTTCCAGGCAAACTGTTGATTTTGTCCCTCAAATTCCTACATGGTTTGGGTCCAGGTTACCTACAGGATCGCATTTTCCCATATAATCCGCCCTTAGGTCCTCTGTGGTGTGGCTACTCCAGCCTGCCACAACTCAACTGGTGACCATCACCCAGAGGACCTTTTCACGAGCCACCACAGGCTGGAACATGGAAGGTGGAATGACCTGCCAGATGGGATCTAACAGCTAAATGAGCTGTCAGAATTTACAATCTATCTCATGACATATCTCCTCCGGCAGGGCTACCCAATCAGTTTTAATCATGGATTTTAAACTTATATATTGTGTTTTAATCTTTGTTCTGTGTATTTTAATATGTATTGTATTCTATAAAATATATTTTAATATGTGTATTTTATAGAATGTTTAAGATGATTATGCATTTTAAACTACCGTGTTTCCCCGAAAATAAGACAGTGTCTTATATTATTTTTTACTCCCAAAGATGCGTTAGGTCTTATTTTCAGGGGATGTCTTATTTTTCCATGAAAAAGAATTCATATTCATTGTTGAACAAAAAAAATGAACATTTATTCTATACTGTACAGTAGTTGTCATCATAAACCAACATAACTAAACCAGACAAACTGTGACTCCTGTCAAGATTTTCTATTACTGCTATTATTTCCATATACAACTGGTATGTAAACCGCCCTGAGTCCTTCTGGGGAGATGGAAGCGGGGTATAAAAATAAAAGTATTATTATTATTATTATTATTATTATTATTATTATTATTATTATCATGTACATTTACCAATCCTGCATGCTATGGTGTTTTGTTTGGTAGGCGCCGGGCATGCTTCCAAACAAAAACTTTGCTAGGTCTTACTTTCGGGGGAGGCCTTATATTTAGCAATTCAGCAAAACTTCTACTAGGTCTTATTTTTTGGGGATGTCTTATTTTCAGGGAAACAGGGTATGTTGTAACCTGCCTCAAGCCACAAGAATATGTGGCTAAGAAATACAATTATTATTATTATTATTATTATTATTATTATTATTATTATTATTATTATTATTGAAGATACTAATTTATTTTATTTAGCCACATTTTCATGCATTTCCAAGAGAGCGTAGGGAGAGAGATAACATTCATATTTCTGGTTGATAGACATGTTGACTTAAATGAACATTCATGTTCTTCTTCAGTGCATGGTGGATATTCTGAATGGCTTGATTGGCAACCATGTAGCGTGACATGTGGTCAAGGTCTTCAGAAGAGAATTCGTCTGTGCAACAATCCATTCCCTGCAAATGGTGGACGACGATGTATGGAACCTGATAATGAAAGACGCAGCTGTCAGAATAAACCATGTCCAGGTAGATGTTCAACAATTTGCATAAATACTTTTATTGTTAAAAATTGGAATGGCACTTCTGTTCATCTGAGCTCCACTTAATTATATTGCAATCCCACCATCAAGTTTCATAGCTCACTCGCACATTACATTCTGCTGTAACATAGAGCCTGATTGTTTATAATGTTAATGGTTAGAATTATGTTCTATTTGTGTCACTGGAATATATATTGCAATATCCTGACAATCGCAATTACGTTACATTCCTTTTTGTTTTAACAAAAGGATGTTCTAGACAGACTTGAAGTAATTTATCAGTTCTCCAGTTTAAACAGATTCCATTGGGATATGGCAATGTTTATTCATTCTAATCATCCTGAATACACAAAATGCTGAATACACTTTTCAGTGTATGCTAATAGAGTGCTTATAATATATATTCTGTTCAGTTGATGGCAACTGGTCTGAATGGTCATCCTGGGAAGAATGCTCTCCAACCTGTGGACAAGGCAACAAGACAAGGAGTAGAACTTGCAGCAGCCCTTCAGCTCAGCATGGTGGAAAGCTCTGTGATGGCCATGCAGTGGAGTCAGTCATGTGTAATATCAAGCCTTGCCCGGGTGAGAATCCAGAATGGTTAACATAAAAAAGTAATATGAAGCAAATAGGTTGAGATTGTTTATGGAAGGAATGATAAATAAGGGGGATTTAGAATGGTTAAAATTGGATTTGGAGGAAGTGGAGGAAAAAATGGAATATGTTTTTAAAGAATTAATCAGAAAAGAAATCAGAGAAATTTGAAACCCAATGTTGAGTAACAGATTAAAAATATGGAACACATATAGGAAAAAGTTAATGACAGAAGGCTTAATAATAACCCCAATTATAATGGAAAGGACCCCCCCCCCAAATAAAAAATCTAAGGGGGAAAAACCTAGATAAAATAGGGGACTCGATAAAGGTTGGGATGAAGAAGGAAATGATTATGGAAGAATTTAGGGAAACAAAATTATCATGACTCCACTGTATACAATTAGAACAATAGTTTAAGAACTGGGTAAAAAATAGAAATGGAAATAAACTCAATCAATTTGAGCAAATAATACCAAATGGAAGAGATGTGGAAGAACATAAAAATCTGAAAGGAATAACTAGTAAAATATATAAGATAATAATTGATATAAAGGAAGAAAAAACAAAGAAAAACATCCTCAAGGAGATATGGGAATAAGACTTCGACATCAAAATAAGTGATAATGAGTGGTCACAATTATGGGAACAAAGACATTTGAAAAACTTATCAGTACGAGTTAAAGAAAACTATTGTTAATTGATATGAAAATGGTATCTAACACCAGTAAAAAAGCAAACATAAATAAAAATTACTCAAAAATTGTTGGAGAGGATGCCAGGAATTGGGAATATATGTACATATGTGTTGGCAATGTAATATGTAAGTGAATTTTGGGGGAAAGAATTTAGAGAGATAGAGGATCTTACGAATATAAAATTAGAAAGAAGTCCTAGTATTGCATTGTTATCATTATACAACAACAAACAGATGCAATAAGAGTAGCTAGTTGCTTATAGCAAGAAATTGGAAGAGTGAAATAAATATACAAATTGAAGAGTGGTATAAGGAATTATGGAAACTTGCAATAAATGATAAGTTCATATGTAAATTAAAAATTAAGAAAAGAATATGGAAGAAAAATAATTTTGATGATGTCTGGGGAAAATTTATTGAAAAAGAATGAAAAAAGAAGGATGGAAAGTTACCTCCACAAGAAGAAATGAAATTTTGGACAGAGACTATAAAAAGAAGTGGCTCAGGGGGAAGGGAGTTAAATGATAGAAATACATGTATAAGAGTGAAACTTACAGTAGATATAATGAGATTAATGGCGGGAAAGGATTACGTGCTTTGGATATTATATGTCTGCTGTATTATAATTGTACTGCTTTATTTTACAAAAAATAAAAAAAATAACAGAGTGGTTAAGTGGTGCACACAGGTTAGGCTTCATAGGCATTACCTTCTCTAGAGTGTTATGTAAAGCATAGGTATACAAACAAGCATATGAAAAGGAGCCTTTACTATTTCCTTTCTTTTCTTTTAATTCTATTGTTCTTGATCTTTCATTTTGCATCTGCCCCCACATCCCCAAGAACTAAGGAGACCTCTTTCCCCCCAGTTTATAGACACTGGGTGTTCAGAAAGATCCCAAATTTTCCAGAAACTTGACTGCATATGCATGGAACTGAATGAAGAATGTAGGGCTTGAAAAGGTTACTTTTTGGACCTCAACTCTCAGAATATCCCAGTCAGTAAAATCAGCAAGGACGCTTGCTGACTCGCAGATTCTGAGACTTATGTTTCCAGTCTTTGGAAGGAGGCCAGAATGAATGGAAAAGAAGGATTGGTCAGGTGACTTCTGCTTGGACTACCTTGCAATCCAATCCAATGTTTTATTTTCTTTCTAAAAGGTTTCAGTTTAGATTTTAACTTTGTGTCTCTTGCAGTTAATGGTGCCTGGAGTTCTTGGCTTCAGTGGGGGCCTTGCAGCAAGACCTGTGGCAAAGGTACTCACACAAGATTACGACTGTGCAATAACCCTCCTCCATCATTTGATGGTTCTCATTGTGATGGGCCTGATACACAGACACAAGTTTGCAATGAGAAACACTGTCCAGGTAAGTGACAAACAGCATAAGCCACTTATTTGGGAGGTGATGGAGTTTGTGTGGATTGTGTCTTCAAAAACAAAATCAATTTCATAAATGTTTAGACTTATTTTAACAACAGCAGATTGTTGATAGAAAGTATGCAGGGAGGAGAAGTTATGATAATCTGAATTCTGGAAGAATGATGGTATTTGACTTGAAATGCTTAGGGCAAAATATTTTAATGTACTGGAAATTCTTCCTACTTGGTTACAATTTTCTAGACAATACTAGGGGATGGGATCTAGAGTCAAATGTTTAAATACGGTTTCAGTTAGTGTACATTATAATTTTGGAAATTAAGAACTTCACTTAACATGTTCAACTGAATCATGTGAACAAGTATTGCCTGAATTTTCTCTCTCAGAATCACATTGTAGAAAGATTATGAGTATTCATCAGCTGTCCTGAAAACTAGGACTTGGAGCAATGCATTCCAGTTACAGGAAAGGGGGTTCCACCTGAACATTAAATAAATAAATAAATAAATGAACATTATTTATACCTCACTATCATCTTCCAAAGGAACTTGGGGTGACTCATAAAGCACTCAAAGGTGGAACACACTAAGTACAAAAAGTGCAAAGAAAATAAGACATAAGCAATAACAACCAACATAAACACCATAAAATGCCCTGATTAAAATCAGTAAAAACAACAAAAGCTGCAGTTGTATACAGAAGGCATGCAGAGTGTATCCCAAAGTCAGGGGGCCACCACCAAGAAGGCCTCCTCTCTCATCCCTGCTAACTGCACTTGAAACGGAGACAGGACCGAGAGGAGGAGCTCCCCAGTAGATTTTAGTGCCCATGCCAGTTCATAGAAGGAGATGCAGTCTCGAAGATATGTAGGACCCAAAGCATATCAGGCTTTATAAGTAATAACCTGCACTTTGAATTAGTTTCGGAAACTCATTGGCAGCCAGTAGAGATGCTTTAATAGGGGCATGGTGTAATTCCTATAACCAACTCCAGTTAGCAATCTGGTCATTGACCTTTGCACCAATTGTAGTTTTTGAACTGTCTTCAAAGGCAGCCCCACGTAGAGTGCATTGCAGAAGTCCATTCCAGATGTAACTAAGGTGTGGACCACTATGGCCAAATCAGGCTTTTTGAGGTATGGTCACAACTGGTGTACAAATTTCAATTGTGCGAAGGCCCTCCTAGCCACTGTTGACACCTGAACTTCAAGTGTTAATGCTAAGTCCAGGAAGATTCCCAGACTGCAGACCTGTGTCTTCAGGGGGAGTGTTGTCCTGTCAAGCACAGGTTGCCACCCTATAACCTGATCGGCCCCATGATTGAACAGGAGAACCTCTGTCTTGTCTGGATTTAGCTTCAGCTTGTTGCCCCTCATCCAGTCCCTCTCAGCTGCCAGACACTGGTTCAGGATCCAAGGGACTTGCTTGGAATTTGGTGGAAAGGAGTAGTAGAGTTGTGTGTCATCTGCGTAGAGATGCAATTTCATGTAGATGTTAAAAAGCATGGGGGAAAGAATAGAACCTTGTGGGACCCCACAAGTCAATGGCCAGGAGTCCGAGCAGGTATCTTCCAGCATCACAAATTGGGTACAATCCTCCAGGAAGGAGTAGAGCCACTGCAGAGCAATGCGCCCAAGACTCATTCTGGAGAGTTGGCCCAAAAGGTTACTATGTCCTATGGTATCGAAAGCCGCCAAGAGATCCAAGAGAACTAGCAGGGACACACTCCCCCTGTCTAGCTCCTTGCAGAGGTCATCCACCAAGGAGATCAAAGCTGTCTCCGTTTTGTGACCAGGCCTTAAAACCAGATTGCAAGGGATCAAGATAATTGGTTTCATCCAAGAAACCCTGGAGTTGAGAAGCCACCACTTACTCTAGAATCTTGCCCAGAAAAGGGAGATTTGAAATAAGCTGGTAGTTGTTTAACATAGAGGGATCAGTCCTACAATTGCTCTTCTCAAGCTAGATGGTAACTGTCCCTGTTCCAGTGAGGCATTAATAATCCTTGTGAACCAATCCGCCAATTCTCCACTAGCAAGTTTGATAAGCTAAGCGGGGCAAGGGTCTAGAGAACATGTGGTCACTCTCACAGCTCCAAGAATCTTGTTCACATCATCAGGCCAAACTTGCTGAAACAAATCCAACAAAATGGGACCGACTGATGTCTCTGGTACATCTGTTGGAACTACCATAAGGCTGGTTTCAAGTTTGTCTGCAAAATGATGGGTGAACTCACCACATTGAATCGCCGAATGATCAGGTGCCTCCCCCTAGGAACTCAGCCGGTCTATTAGTTGCAGATGCAATGTGGGCAGTTAAGAAAACTTTTCTGGCTGCCCATTTTGCCACGCAGTAGGCCGTAAGGCTTTACCCCGTGTTCATTCGGATTCGTCCTGAGTTTTCTGCCAGAGGTACGCTAGTCTCCGTCTCACTTGCTTCATCAGATATCATTTGGGTCAGTCCCATGGTTATCATGGAGGCCATGAAGTCCTGAGCCGCTCTGGATAGGAAGGCCTCGGCATGGACATTAAAGTACCCCAGCACAATAAGCTGGCATTTAACATCAGGACTTGAAGCTCTAGGGGCCTATTATTAGGAAGCACCTCCTGACTGTAAGAGCTGTTCAACAATGGAATACTCTGCCTCGGAGTGTGGTGGAAGCTCCTTCCTCAGGGCCCTTCCAGAAAGCCACTATATTCCAGGATATGTTCCCAGGTTTTCTGTTTATCCCAGATTATCTGGCAGTGTGGACTCATATAATCCAGTTGAAAGCAGAAAACCTGGGATCAGGTCCTGGGATACAGGGCCTGACTGGAAGGGCCCTTAGAAACTTTTAAACAGAGGTCATCTGTCAGGAGAACTTTGTGCTTTTCCTGCCCATGTTTGTTATGGATACTATGAACTCCCAAGCTGCATCTAACAAACTGGCCTTCAGTGGTATGTTGAAGTCACTCAGAAGCAGAAGTACAACACCTCAGAGACCAGTTCCATAAGCTCAGCCAGGGATTCTGTTAAGCAGCAGGGTGAATGGTACAATAACAAAATCCCCAGTTTTTCCCTGGTTTTCAGACTCAGGTACACACACTCAATGTGATTCAGGGAACATGTAGGAAAGACACTTCCACCATCCTTCTATATCATCCACCATCCCTCTATTTCCTATTTTCCACTTTATTTTTGCTCCTTCTCATGTCACATTGTGCCAGGTATTTTTGATCCTAGTTCCAGAGTCAAGCAAACCAATTAGAGCAGCCAATTAAGAAGGTAGAGCCGTAAGGTCCAGAAATGGATAGGATTCTCTTCTCTCATCCTCCTTTTCTGTTAAGACTGTTAAGACTGTTGAATAACATCTGGTTTGGCTCTTGTAATCTGACTCTGGTTGAATGATTTCTGAAAACTCATTTAGCTATCTGTAATGCACAGAGAACTTATGTTGCAATGAAAGAAATAGAGTTGTATTTGAAAGTGTTTTATTTTTAAAATAATACCCAAATCTATTTTACAACCAGTGAATGGAAAGTGGACTTCCTGGTCCAGCTGGAGCATCTGTACTATGTCCTGTGGAGGAGGTACCCGTCAGAGAACAAGAGATTGTTCAGATCCATTTCCACAATATGGTGGACACAAGTGTGAAGGAAATGACATGCAAGTTGATTTTTGCAATAGTGATACATGTCCCAGTAAGTATCTTTGTGATTCTTGCTAGAAGTCAAACAGGTACATACCATAAAGAGCACTTCCCCATCCATTTGTGTAAAACTAGAGGGAATGGGAAAATATATTTAAATATGTTATTTTCCAAAGTTTTCTATTGCTTGTACTCAAAATTTGGTTCCAATAGGATAACAATATTGATGTGTATTTTCATTATTTCAGTTTAGTAGTGGGGAATGTGCTAAACCCAAATGTGCTATTCCCGAACTGGACTGTAAGTTGAGTAAGATAAATTGACATAAAGTTGCACTTACAGCCTAAATTCTATTTGTAATCACATCTAGAACAGATCCATTAAATCCTTTGGCTTTACATGTGTATTAACTCAGCAATTGATTCAGTGATGCTGTTCTAATTTAGGCTAACTAACAAGACTCTAGTCTAAGTGTTTTACAGAAGATGTAGTTTAACCTTTCGATAAGTTTGTCCATATAGACAAAATACAAAATCTCTCTGGCAGTACAGAAGGGAGACTTTGTCTACATAAAATATCAATGAATGCATACACTTCCAACATTGGTGAGAGAGGCTTTTGAATACGCACTCTTCAATACCACTCTTGCAGGCATATTACTTCCGTTAACACGCTAATGTTGAGATCCTGTAAGGCTGACTGTCATGCAAAGATTCTGCTGGAAGCATTATACCATATCCATCCTCTCAATCATCTTGCCTAGGTTTCACCATTTCGCTACTGAAGTCTCCCTCAACTGCCACTCTTTGGGGTTTGAGGGTGGAGGTGAGAGGTCCAGGGCTGGGCACTTTGGTAATTGTTGAGGGAGGAAAAGATTGCAGGCAGTACCTAAGTTATGAACAAGATAGGTTCTGTAAGTTTGTTATTAAGTTAAATTTGTATGTAAGTTGGAATGGGTACATTTTAAAGTTTAAGTCCACCCAAATACACACATATACACACTCACACATCCATATACACGCATAAGTTTTGGATACATAGGGAAGGGTTAACACCCCTGGTATTTATTTTTCTGTCTGTGCTCCTGTTTGGAAGATTTCACCTGATTTTCTGCCCTTGTGATAATTGGACTTTTAAAAATTGACTTCTTGTGGAAACAAGGATTGGTGAGAAAGTGGAGACCCCTTTCCCCCATGACAATTCTTTCAGGAGTTAATTTCCCTTCCTAGGGATAGATTTCTTTCACTTCCTGTTGTCTCACCCCTGTTTGCAACCATGAGTCATTTGTAAGTTGGATGTTTGTAACACGGGGACTACCTGTACCAACCTTCAAATGACCAGACGGGGGGCGGGGGGGGGGGAATGCAGATTTATTGCTTGCTATATAATGACACTGAAGTTCTCTTCCAGGTTTGGGCAAAATCGATTAACTGAAATTCATGGGTCTAGCATATCTTATCAATTTGAATGATGTTGTGTTTCCACAGCACATGGTAACTGGGGCCCTTGGAGCAACTGGGGAACTTGCAGTCGAACATGTAACAGTGGCCAAATGAGGAGATACCGGACTTGTGACAATCCTCACCCACTCAATGGAGGGAGAGCCTGTGCAGGAGCTGATACACAGATACAGAGGTGTCATGTGGAGCCATGCCCTGGTGAGTTTTCTTGGTATGTACATAGTTGCTGCATGTATTCCTGAAATGTGACCAGATTTTTGTAAAGTAATGAAATGGCAAAGAATGCAATATTCAGATACTATTTGGACCTGTTGGGAAGAAACAACTTGCTTTTTTGTTGGAGCATGAATTCAGTGGATTTGAAATCTGTATACTTTCTCTACCCAAGACCTTGCAGTTGTCTGTTTCTTTAGTTGACACTTCAGATGGTTATAATACACCTGTATCTTCAAATGTGGATGTCTTCAAACACACTAAATTGGAAGTTGGTGCAGTTCAAAGTAGGCTTGTGCAATTTGGGTGAATCGCTATCAGTTGCTTCTTACCAGATACCGGAAACCCCCCCCCCCCCCATATCTGTTTTCCAGCACCTCCTGAAAACGGATGCCCTGCTGAATGGGCATTTTCATTCAACATCTGAAAAAACAGCAATGGGGAACTTGTGAGCTCCCCTTTCCCCTGGGAGTCTTTCCATTCTTCCCTTCAAAGGAGCCTGGGTGTCAGCAACAGGGTTAAGAAAGCAGTGCACCCTTAAAGCTGTTCTACTCTAGAGGAGAGGCGGGCATGCCCTTTCTTCTCTCCCAGACCAGCAGCTTTCCAAGACATTTTAAGGAGGCCCAGGGAAGCAAGATGGTTGGCCTGAAGCTCAGTGGAGCTGTATCATCCCTGGACTACCTTAACAATCTCCTACCTTTAATCTCTTTTTTGCTTGCCAGTTTTGCTTCCTTAAAGCTGTTTCTACTTTATACTCTAGAGGAGAGTGAGGCTTTTCTTTTTCTTTGCTGGGATTTCTATCATTAATAACAATAGAAGTATTTCATGAAGGAAAGGAAGAGAAGGAGAAAAAGGTTGCCGAATAGGAGAAGAGGAGCCAAGATGGACTCCCTATTGCTTTCATGTCGGGTGGGTTTTTGAACCAGGAGAGCCCTTTCTGTTATGGGCTCCCAAAGTATTGAAAGTACCTAAGGAAACAGGAAACGGAGGAAACACCCAACCCTACTTCAAAGCACAAAAGGAGCAAAAGTTAGGAGGAGGGACAGCTGAATTCTCTTCCTGCTGTCTCTTCCTCTGTTTTCTCTGACTAGCATTGCTATCCCATGTGACTTTTCTTCTAGTATGGTTGAAAAATAGGGGTTTCATGGGGCAGGGTGCTGCTTTTTAGGGCTGCTCTTTCTTACCCCACTTCAAATTACACCCACAGCTTTGTTTAGGAATAGCCTGGGGAGACTGCACCTGAGGAATAAAATTGTTGCCATCATATGGTGGTGTAGGCCTCACAACCAGTCATGCTGCTTTTTATTTTACTTTGTGAAATAGTTATGATTGTGGCCATTGTGTTGGTCTAAAGTTCTATAGGGATCTGTGGCAGAGATCCTTTGGCTATGTGCAGCTATTGAAGCTTTACTTTACTTTTAATGTTGTTCTCCTATTCACTTCCTACTTAGCTCTTATTCAGTGTTGGTTAGAGTCAGTATGGGAAGCATCAGTGAAAATGTTAATTCTACTCTCATCCTTCTTTACTGGTTCACAGTGGATGGGAATTGGGGTTCTTGGCAGTCTTGGAGCACATGTTCTGCTTCTTGCGGAGGAGGAGAACAGACCCGATCGCGGCTGTGCAATAATCCATCCCCATCCAACAGTGGACGTCTTTGCCCTGGAGACAAGTCTCAGATATCCAGGTGTAAAGTTCAAGCTTGTCCAGGTAGGTGATTGTGTATCAAGTGTTGAGAAGCAATACAAATTAATATCTCAGAGATATTCCTGTTTGATATTCCTGTCCTATTTTCAAATCCTCAAATTTACAGGACTTGGTCATTTTTCTGAGCAATAAGAAGCTTATGGCACCATCTATCAAATTAAATATAGAAAAAGTTGCTAAAAATGATGAGGGAAGTTGTTTGTCACTCTCGCTATCTGAAAACAACACAAATATGCAGGGATCTGGTAAAAATACAGGTGTTTCTCCCACTTCCAAATACATTTTTCATTTGCTGTTTCTGTAAAATTGGCACCAGAACACAGACAGGTTTTACATGTCAGTGTGATAAATATGTTTTGGTTTTGACCAAGATCCTAACCAAATAATTGCACGAAGCTTGCCTTGATTCTTTCATAAGTTTGTTCTTTTTCCTTTCCTGCCATGACAGGCAATATTAAACAACGGTTTCTGTTCACTCTGAGTGCTGGGTGTCTCATAAAAAGGCTCTGGATTTCTCTCTAGGGATACATTACCTACTTGGTAACGTCACCATTTAAGTGAGCGGTTTCATTTTATGTTTCACTAAACAGAGAGTCCACTGTATTTGCACACCACTACTGGAGGTCATTTTTTTTTCTTTTCAAAATATTACCAGGGAAGAGATTTTAGACATTGGCATATTTCAGAACTCTGTGGGTCCAGTACAGCACATTGTGCCTACTATAGCCATTCAGATGCTAGAAAGTCTACAAACATGGCATGAATGTGTTAGCATCCTTCTGCTCATATTCTGCTCATATTCCACAGTCATTAGTACACAGTCTCTAATACTGGAAGAAATATTTCACCTCATATCTAGTATATGTTGATAGTATTATTCGCTGAGAATTTATCAAGGTTTGGATGACCATCTTTTGGTAGTGCTATAATTTAATATTCCTGCACGGCAGGATGTTGGACTTAATGGTGCTTGTAGGTCCTTAAAGCTCTGTGATTCTATCAATTTAAGACTTACTTTCTTTTTTCCTTTATACCTGCAACAGGTGGGCCCCCACATGCTAGAGGAAGTGTCATTGGGAATATTAATGATGTTGAATTTGGAATAGCTTTCCTGAATGCCACCATAGTAGATAGTCCAGATCTCAACACTAGAAGAATACAAGCCAAAATTACTAATATCCCTCGAAGTCTTGGTATGTCTATTACTGTTATTTTGTTGTTTATAATTTTATGTAGATGTTCAAACTTATACAGTTTATTGCTTTCCAACCAGCATGAAATGCCTGTATTAACCATAACTAAGCGATAACATCGGTTTGTTTAATTTTCCCATTGCTGAGTGTGACATCCTCGCATTTAATGCGTATTGGTTTATACGTCTCTCCAATGTCTGATAAAAAAGACTATTTTATGAATGTCAACACATTATTATTTCAGTATAAGACTAATAAAAGGAAATTTTTAATGCACATTTTTCATATAGAATAATGACGAGCAAATGTTCCACTATATGTTTCCCTGTCAATAAGAGAAATCTAGAAAGTAGACATGTGTGCCGTAGTAACAGAGAGAAAGATTATTTGAGGGTATGTGATGCTATCACAGTTTGCACAGTCCAGGATTGTTATTTTCATAAAATAGTTACCGAAATCAGTAACAAAAGAGAAAATTTATTGAGAGTCATGTGATATTATAAGCCCAGTTGAAAGGTTTGGTGGAAGCAGTACAACTATTACAACAAAAATGAACACAAATGCTAGAAATACAAAAATAAAATGTTGATGTGCATGTGACAATGTTGTTTGTTCCCTACAGGTCCATTAATGAGAGCACTAGTTTCTATTCTTAGTCCCATTTATTGGACAACAGCCAAGGAAATAGGGGAAGCTTTGAATGGCTTTTCCCTCACCAATGCAGTTTTCAAGAGAGAGACACAAGTAGAATTTGCTACCGGTTAGTCAACATGGGATGAAAAAAGATTTTCTTTTGAACTGTTTCTCTTGGGATCTCTTCTGTCATACCTTGGGGCGGGAGAAAAGAAAGCTTTTTTTTTCTGTCTCTCACTTGTGTCAGTATCAGCCTATGAGTGTATCAATACAGTCTGAGAAAAATCCAGTCTGAGAAAAGGAAGGATTTAAAAAATAGTTTTAGCATTTGGGGTTGAGTTCCTTCTGCTGTCCATGTCATCCATTCACTCTGAGGAGGTGAATTTCCTTCTCGACACAAACTTAAATGCTTCTTCTGAAAAAAAGCACCACACAAATCTTTTACTGTAGTTCTCTTTCAGTTTTGCATTTCCCTTTTTCATTTCCATGAAGTGCATAATGATTTACTATTCACTTAGGACTATTATTAAAATTCACAGGAGAGATATTACGAATGACACACATTGCTCGTGGTTTGGACTCAGACGGTTCTTTACTCCTGGATGTTGTCATCAATGGGCATGTCTTACAGCTACAGTCATCAGCTATTATTAATGTAAAAGTAAGTATAATTCTTTCCTCCTTGAATTGTAATAGATATGACATCACCATTTTACATATTTAACAAAAAGCAGCCACTATAAAACGTCTGAAATCCATTTTAATGTAATAAATTGATAAGGCCCCAAACCGTTGTTGTATCTAATAAAGAAGTTATATTAAAATGTGGATTTTGGAACTTTAATGTTTGCTTAAGAAGCCCTATAGCAAATTATTCCATTTAAAGTCATTCAGTAGGTAAAGATTATCTTTAGTTCCTTAAAATGCTATACTTTAGCACTGGATTGGTTTTTTCTAAGGATCTTTTGCTCAGCATTGTATTCAATTTTACTATCACTTTTAACTATTTTGAAAAGGAATATATACTTTTTGACTTCTGTCACCCCAGCAAACATTTGTTACCTTGTCACTGAGCGCTTGCTTTGCCTAAGAACTGTTTTCAGTAATAGGACACACTGATAAGTAACTCTGCCTATTGCAATTATTATTTTTTAAAATATGTTTTTATTAAATGCATGCAGAATATGAAAAAGAAAAACATTTAAAGATAATCAAATACACATAATACAGGTATGCCATTCCCCTAAACCCCCACCCCTTTCCCGTGAACCACCACCCATGACTTCCAACACCACGCAGTGTGAAACAAATGCCTAAAAAAAACCCTAGCCTTATCCTACGTTAATGAATTTCCCTTGTGACTACTTTGAAATCTATTTTTGTCTTATTTTCTTAATGAAGTATTCATTGCTTTCTATCCGTATGACATTGGATAGCTTGGCCATTTGGATATATCCTAATAATTTTTCTTTCCTGTCCTTTAGCAATAGCTCTTTTTCTCCTTTCCAAGATTTTGCTGTTATTATTATTCTCACTGCAACAAAACTGTATTGACAGATTTCTACATCCTCTTTACTGAATTTTTTCACCAAATCGCCTTGAGAGAGACATCTCTGGATTTTTCCTAACCATTTTAGCAAAGAAATTTGTTTCTTTAATCAATTTTCCCAAAAATTTTGTACCAACTTACAGGTCCACCAGGCATGAAAAAAGATACCTTTCTGTAGTTTACATCTGCATCAATTCCCCGGTGATATATATCTATTTTAGCTATTATCTCAGGTGTTACATAGCTTCTATAAAACATTTTGCACATGTTCTCTCTAATAGATTAAACATTTAAATCCTCTTTCCCATAAAAATTCCCAATTATCTAACTTAATTTTTCCCCCAAAATCTTTAGCCCACAAGCTGATTACTGGTTTTATACAGTTATCTTCTAGGTTGTATTCTAATATGTGCCTATATAATCTGGAAAGTAATCCATTTTTTCTCTTCTCTAAACTATTCTCCAATTCTAGTTTTCTTTTAGTGAATTCTACTTTATTATCCTTTAAAATATGTCATATAATTGGTGGTAGTGAAACCAATCATTTATCCCTAACTCTTCTCTTCCTTTTAGTCTCCAGTGCTTTTTTTCTTTAATTAAGTACTCCCTATAGGTTCTTGTTTCTTCATTAAAAATTGCATTTGACGTTGCTTCCAGGGGTCATAACCATAATGGGTTTTTTGCCCCCCCCCCCCCGTTTTATATTTTTTCCAAATCACTAATAGACTTGCTCTTAAGAGATGTCTATGAAATCATTATTAATTCTATCTTTTCCATACCATAAATATACATTCCAGCCAAATTTTAGGTTATTTCCCTCTAGGTTGAGTAAAGCTCGATTTTCTAACCTAACCCGCTTCTTTAGCCAACTGATGCCTACCTGGCAGTACCAAGGCCCCCTCTCTTTGGCATCTATTGGGTTTTTGTAAGCAATCTTAGCTTTTTTAAAATTCCATATAAATTTAGTCAAATCCTTCCTCCAATATTCAATAATTCTCACTCCTTTAATTATCAGTAGTTTTTGGAATAAAACCAGCGTTTTGGGTAAGATCATTATTTTTATCACCCTTTTCTCATCATCCAAGTTAATCGAATTATTTGCAAACTTTCCACATTTTCTATAATCTCCTTCCACATATTTTCATAATTATTTAAAGTAAGCTGTTATTTTTGTTGGTTAGCTATAATCCTAGATATTTTACTTTTGAGACTACCTTAACAAGCAATTTATCGATATTGCTTTTTGACAGATTTTTGTTTAAGAACATGGACTTCTCTTTATTTATTTTAAATCCTGCCACATTCCTATTGCAATGATTGATGGTGACCAAAGAATGAATATGTCTTTTTAATGTCTTCTTAATTGGGAATTCTGGTGTGCATTTCAGGATTATACAGAAGATTACATCCAAACAGGCCCTGGTCAACTCTATGCTTACTCTACACGACTCTTCACCATAGATGGAGTTAGTGTGCCATACACCTGGAACCATACTATTACTTATGAGCAGAATCTTGGAAGAATGCCATTCCTGATTGAAACGCTACATGTGTCTTCTGTTGAGACAGAATACAACCCACTTGAAGAAGCTCTAACTTTTAAAATCCATGCTTTCATTACAAAAGGTATTCCTTACAGAAAAACATTCCACACAGGGTATGTGCAAAAAATATGCTTTGTCTCAAAATAATTTGGGCATGACACTTTGTCCAGATGGAGAAAAATGAGCAAAAGTGAGAACTGTACAGCAAATTGACTCAAAATTGACTAACAGATACACTGAGTCAAGAATACTCCAAATTGAATGTAATGATTCACTCATTTTCTTCTTGAAGTAAGCAACAAGCTATTTTCCTTACCCAAAGAATTACTATTTGAATAGAGTGCAATTTTTGAAGACAATTTCAATTCTAGACTTACAGTGAGAAAAATCACACTTTGTTTTGTTCAGAAAACAGCATTTTCTGTTAGGAAACAGCATATTCTGTGTAGAAAATATTACTCCTGCATATAAATGTCATTTTTGTACAGAAACGGCTGTTTTCTGCAGCATATGAATCTCCAATAAAAGTATTTACAGAAAACAGTTATTTTCTGTGCAGAAAAAATCTGTTTCCTGCCCATGAAATGCTATTCAACATCCGGCAGACCCCAACTCTTCTGGGCTTCAGGAAGAATGTTAAGACATGGCTTTGTGCGCAATCATTTAATGAATAAGTACTATATTGACATGGTCTGAACTTAGGTTTATGTGCAATGGTTTCTTGGAAGAATGGTAATAACTAACTATATGTTTTATACTTGACTAATGTGTTTTATGGATTATTGTTAATGGTTTTAGATGTGTTGCTGTTTTTATTGATCTGTTTGGCATTGAGTTTTGCCAGTTGTTGTAAGCAGCCCTCACCCTTGGGTGAGAAGGGCGGGGTAGAAATGTTGTAAATAAATAAATAAATTTTACGATCCAAACAGCAACATGTGAATGTTGTGCAGAATACATCTTGAATTGTGAAGGTTCTCAAGATGCTTTTAATGTGGGTTTTGCATCCTGGAAGAAAGAAGTTTTGCAAACATTTTAAAAAATTCTTTTTCCCCCTTTTTATTGTTTCACCATTACAACATCTTGCTTACACTTAGTTTCTGTTGGTGCTCATACTTATATACACTTCATTTAAAAATATTTCTAACCATTCTTTTTATTCCAAGTTTTATTCTATTGAGTGAAAGAAAACATGATGGTTCTATTTTCTATCTGGCATATGTCATGCAAATTTTCATTTTTATCAACTGGGGGTGACTTCTGACTTTGTTTGTCTATAGGAGACCACAGCAACCAGTGCCCAAATGGGTTTGGTTTGGATTCGTCTGGGCCCTATTGTTCAGGTAAAAGAAAAACCAATAACTCAATGAAATATAGGCTGATCTGTTTGCTACTATCACTCTATGAATGTCCCGTGCTGTAAAAATATTCCCTTTCCTAGATTTCCTCTCTTCCTAGATTTTCTCTCTCTTTTCCACTTGATGAAAACTTGAGAACACTGTGCTACAACTGATCAAAACAGTCCTCTTACATTAGAAGCTCTTTCACACTACATAATTGTAGTTCTAATATTTTAATTGACATAGCAATTAAATTCTGGGATTTGTTGTTTAAGGCAGTTTATTTTGAATTTTCAGCTAGAGAGCTTCTGGGCCTTGCCTAGCTACAAACGTCAGGATTTCACAGGATGTTACTTTGAATTTGGGGAGGGAGGAGCCATTATTCCTTGTAAAATGCCAAAATTGCAACCTGGGGGAAATCATACTGCTTTCCCCCTCTTTTATTATTATTTGCTGCTGTTAAATATAAATGTTGAGAATTCCAGAGATCTAATTAGGCCCTGCAGCCTTCATGTTGTTAATGTACATTGTGTGAAGGACATTATAGCTCAATCATTTTTGTCTTCTTTTGTTAGATGAAAATGAGTGTATTGCTCAAAACCTATGTTCTCATACCTGCCACAATGCCATAGGAACTTATTATTGCTCCTGCCCTAAGGGTCTTACGATTTCAGCAGATGGAAGAGCATGCCAAGGTAACAGCCACTATAGATGTCACTGAATAACTCAGGAAAAATAATTTTAAGTGAATCAAATCCAGGTGTGTGAAACCACACATTTGAGCTTAAGTCCATTAGAATAAATCCTACACATTATTTGACTTAGATATATAAGAGATATTATTATTCTCCATTCTCCAGCACCTTGAAAATTACTGTGCAAAGAACGGTAACACTTCTAAAATAGGATTTGTGGATCACTTTTAGTAATTGAGATTGTGTAATAACCATAAGCATGAATTGAAATATAATTATGATGATGAGGACATAAATTAGACTTGCAGCATTGTAATTATTGAATGGAATACCATTATTTTTCATTCACTGCAGTTATATCTTAACTTTTTTTTCTGTACTTAAATCTAGAGTAGAGGATATGATGTTCAATCTCCCATTTAGGTACTAATCCGACCAATGGGGTAGTGATAACCTTTAAACTTCAGATGCTCATCATGCTGATATTCATAGAATATGTAGAATTATGCAGGAGAAACTCACAACAATATATTGTTGCAAGAAACCTCCCTGCTCCTAATTAGGAAGGTAGCTAAGATGAGGGGGAACAGAAACATAACAAATGGAGCAGATAGCATCATTTGATATGGTGTATCTCTTACTTTCAATTGCAGCTTATAAAGGATATCTTTGTGGATTCCTGGTTTCAGAACAGGAATTCCCCAACCACTGGTCATGCTCGCAAGGGGTTCTAGAAATTACAGTCCAAAAAGTAACTTCTATAATGTCTACTTCAGATCATGTCTCTCATTGATAATATTCTTATGATGAAAAGTGTTTCTCCCATAATAAACATTGAACTATGGCTACACTTATGACTTTTTCTTTCTTGCAGATATTGATGAATGTGCCTTAGGGAGACATTCATGCCACACTGGCCAAGACTGTGAGAATATTATTGGCTCTTATCACTGTGTAGTTCAGTGTGGTCTTGGCTTCAGAAGAACATCAGATGGACAGAGTTGCAGAGGTATGGATATGGTATAATCAATAAATAAGAGGAGATTACATTAAATAGAGGTTCAAGAAAGCAGGATAGATTCCCGGATGTATTGAGAAATGTACTAAAACTGAGATGTTCATTATTTCTGTGAAGGTTCATTCTAGAATGCAGAGAAAATGACAGCCAATAATTGGTTAATTACCTCTAGGAAGAAGTTACATGAGTAAACAGGGACACATAAAAGAGTATGTAACAGACTTAAACCTATCTCCTGCTCTTATTTAGAAAAGGGCCCTGTGAATTATATCAGCTGCTAGCTCATGTTTTAGTGGGAAATCACTTGAGGAGTTGTCAAAGGCTTTCATGGCCAGAATCACAGGGTTGTTGTGTGTTTTTCTGGCTGTATGGCCATGTTCCAGAAGTATACCTCACAACCTCTGAGGAAGCCTGCCATAGATGTGGGTGAAACGTCAGGAGAGAATATTTCTGGAACATGGCCATACAGCCCGAAAAACACACAACAACCCCAATCACCAAGGAGTTTCACCGGCATCTTTTTTCCGTCTCTGATTCTGTAGAGGCTTCCGTCCCACTCCTGTGGAAGATGAAGATCCCATAAACACACACATACACACAAACACTGAAGCATGTGAAGCGAGAGTGGGGAAAAGAAGATATTTTAAAGAGAGTTTTATTCTAAGTAATCTTACATTAGCAAAATGGTATGTTGTATATAAAGCCACCATGGTTCAGGTGATATAAGCAGCAAGAGAAACAGAAAAATAAGAAATCTCCCTCTCTCATCCCAACTATGCTTGTTTCTGTTTGAGAACAAGTACTACAAAGAGATTCAAGGTAGGAATGTGTAATGCCTAGAGTTTACTATTCCACAGATGTTAATGAATGCCAAGAATCCAATCCTTGTAATCAACGATGCTTCAACACCATTGGCAGCTTCCACTGTGGATGTGATCCAGGATATCAGCTGAAAGGGAGAAAATGCATGGGTAAGAAGTAGCATATATGTGGAGCTAAAATTTTCCCCCTTATGAGTAATCTTTTCTACCACTATGATCATAATTTCAGAGTTACTGGTCTAGAATGTACCTGGGAAAATGTTTCTTTTGAGTCATTCGAGTCATAAAGGGATAGATTTCTTTCCCAGCTGAAAAGAACATTTTTTTGCAGGAAAAACTGTCTTAAAAGATACTCCAATACATGGAAGAAACAAGTTGTCATGTATAGGGAAACTTGCATTCAGAAAACAAAAGCTCTGAAAGTCTGAAAGCTTTATTTAAGAAAAGTACAAGTTATAAACATCGGCAATACAACAAATAGAGAATAAACATGGCAGGTCACATGCTCCTGTACAGAAGTAAACGAAACAGGAAATTCCTTTAGTTTCATGAAAGATGTCAGATAAAATTATCTATTTTATTTTTTTGTGATTTTCAAGATGTGAATGAATGCAGGCAACATGTATGCCGTCTTGACCAGCTGTGCAAAAATACCCGAGGTGGCTATAAATGCATTGACCTATGTCCAAATGGAATGACCAAAGCAGATAATGGAACATGTATAGGTGTGTATATTTTGTGTACTACATTCTTTTCAATGACTATTGCAGAAGTTATTTGTGAAAACCAGTCATGAATTATACTATAGTAGTCACTATTTTATTTTTACTATGTTAATGTGTATAATTTTGTACTTTTACTTTGATGTGTTTTTATCTTTCGTTTATTATAATTTCCTGGGCTTGGCCCCATGTAAGCAGCCCCAAGTCCCTTCGGGGAGATGGAGGTGGGGTAAAAAAATGAAGTTGTTGTTGTTGTTGTTATTTATGAATTACTCCATTGGTATCCCAAAGAGGAGCCCCGGTGGCAAAGTGCGTTAAAGCGCTGAGCTGCTGAACTTGCAGACCAAAAGGTCCCAGGTTCAAACCCTGGGAGCAGCGTGAGCGGCCGCTGTTAGCTCCAGCTCCTGCCAACCTAGCAGTTCGAAAACATGCCAATGTGAGTAGATCAATAGGTACTGCTCCGGCGGGAAGGTAACGGCGCTCCATGCAGTCATGCCGGCCACTTGACCTTGGAGGTGTCTACGGACAACGTCTGCTCTTCGGCTTAGAAATGGAGATGAGCACCAACCCCCAGAGTCAGACATGACTGGACTTAACGTCAGGGGAAACCTTTACCTTTTATCCTTTCCCAAATGTCACAAAAATGAATACTACTTATGAACACCTATGTGACTTTTCTAGGGATACATGTGCTTGCTTGAGAAATTACTGAATATTTTCTCTCTGCCTACAAGATAATAAGAAAATTTCGGTTGATCTTGATAAGACTTTTTCATTTGTAAAAACGGTAGTTTATTAGAAATTCAGTAAATTATTCAAATTATATAGTTGAACTGAGTAAAGGCTTAATAGCTGCTGCCTTGTTCCATAACCTTTAAAAATTACAAGCATTGGAGGGGTTGGCTGCATCTTTTTTTGATTAATCAGCTGGTCTTCCTGTGCTTGCATTTTATGTACTTTGTTTCACAAAAGGGAAGTTGTTTTCTGTAGAGACTTTTTATGTAAGTTACAGAAACACAAGTATCTCAAGTGCCTTTAAGATTATATGTTTCTTGTCAGATATTGATGAATGCCAAGATGGTACCCATCAGTGCCGATACAACCAAATATGTGAAAACTCCCGAGGAAGTTACCGCTGTGTGTGCCCAAGAGGGTTCCGCTCCCAGGGAGTTGGAAGACCCTGCATAGGTAAGTTGGTCACTTAAACAGTCAGATAAACATTAACCACCATTCTGACGCTCTTCATTTGCTTTTGGCTGCAGCTTATGCTACAAAAATTGTTCAAGATGCAATACATCTTGAAATCAGCAGGCTCTAGTGATTTGACCTCTTGAAACAAAAAGAGTATCTGATTTCAAATACAAATGCATATAATTCCCAGTGAATGTCACTGTTAACAGTAATATTTATTATACCAAGTAAATATGTTCTGCATATTGCAGAACAACAAAGGTACATTTTATGAAATGCTTGCTGTAGGATAATACGTTCGGGAGAAAACTGTTTCTGCATGTTTTCTTGCTTTGGTTAGTTCCTTAATATGCAGCAACTTCTATTTTCTGTGTATACTTAGGGTGAGATTATGCATTAACTGGGTGCATGTGTGTCAAATTACATATGCTATTGGCCATTTCCTGTTTGACTTTGATTGCTGGAGTTTTATTTCACAAATAGCCAGTGTAGTAAACACACATGCCTATGGTTTGAGTGTGTGTTTCTATTCATTGCCCCTGGCCCAGTCCCAATCTGGATTGGAGCATACCTGGGTTTTGTCTAGGAGGGAAAAAACCCATTAAAGTTATTGCTGCTTTAAATACTTTCAAATAGATTTCATGCATCATGTGAGCATAAATTGTTACAGATTTTTTAAAAAATACTAACAAATGCATTCTCTTAATCATCATTTTAGCTTAGTACAAGAGCATGGCAGGCTACTCATATTGCATGTCATGTGTTTCATGTATTTTTCCCTATCATTTTTTTCTTGTTATTGGTATGGGAGGGTGAAAATAGGAAATCTATAGTAAAATCCTCTGCATGCTTACTTGGAAGTATAATTGTGTTTGATAGGATTACTTCTAGGTCGGCAGGGATAGAACTGCAGCTCAGTTTTATATTAGAAAACACTCAGAGGTGTTTTGCAGCTGTGAAGGATCTATAAAAGTGGGCTCATCTGGCAAAATTAGCTAATGTTGCTTTTGGGGGAAAAAACGAAGTGAAGTGAAAATAACCCAGACTTCTGCTTTCATTTCATTTACTCTATTGGTCCAGTGCTGATCTTTCTATGTGTATTTGGGTTACCAAGATAATTATATAGGCTGATATCCTGTTTAGTGTAAACCCAGCATATACATGCTTTTTTTTGGTCATTGTGGAGGTTGTTATTCTTTCCTTCCCTCCTTAGTGACCAAAATCCCTCATCCTGAGTACTCACCTTCCCACTTCAAAAGCCACTTTTCCATAGCCAGTCAGAGGCTGATGGAGAGACAGAAACTGGAGGAATATCATGGCCAGACTCAGAATGATTACATAATCTGCCAATAGCTCAGAAGGACCAAGGCAGATCTCAGTGATGATATCATCTTTCTGCAACTGGGTATGGGAATATGGCCAGACATTTCTCTGATCTCCCTATTCTCCAACAACCACTGAGTGGTCTTGGAAGCAGTGCTATCACGGTGAAATGGTGAGTCCTATGGGAGGAGATAGCAGCCATTGCATAGTTCCACCTACAAAATATTGACACTACGCTAGGTGATGTAGAATCTCAGGCATGGCTTTCATAAACTGTTTCACAGGTAAACTGATGTATGCACTGTGTCATAGCCCTGCAAACCACAGCTCTGTGATTTCAGAATCACATCTATAATTTCAGTTTGTTCCACAGACTGATGTGCTTTTTATGTTTTTGTGTGTTTCCCCTCTCCTTCCCCTTGTCACATGATTTGTTGCTTTGAAATCATGTCACATGAGCAGATATTAATGAGTGCGAACAAGTGCCTAAACCATGTGCATATCAGTGCACCAACAGCCCTGGCAGCTTCAAGTGTATCTGTCCCCTTGGACAACATTTATTAGGCGATGGCAAATCTTGCGCTGGATTGGAGAGGTTGCCAAATTATGGCACTTATTACAGTAGCCATAACTATGCTCAATTCTCCCCTGTGAGAGACAACTATCGACCTCAGCAATATATCAGGCACTCCTCCAATCTCTACAGCTCCTACTCAGAGTATAGGAACAGCAGAGTTGCAATCTCCAGGACTAAAAGGAATGTTAGAGAGACTTGCCCTGGAGGCTATGAGGCAAGAAATAACAAATGTATAGGTAAATGTCACATGTGTCTATGTACGTGTGTGTGTTGTTATCTATGTGTTTTTATTTCTTCTTGTTGAATCATTTTAGGTTGCTTTTATACATGAGTATTATAATTTGTGGGATTCTAATGATACAATATTTCTAACAAGTATATATCACTACCTTTTAAAACTAAACAGAAACCTATGCTGTCTAGATGTTAAAAAATTAAATAAAAATGTAAAAAGTAATAAGGAAACACATTAGAAGAGGTAAAAATGTTAAGATTGTTTTTAGTTTTCCCATTGTCTTTTTTTGGGAGTTCAAAACATGGTGGAGCAAAAAAATCCAGATAATCTTGATCTCTGTGAACCTATGGCAAAAGTACATACTAAAAAGGCTGTTAGTCTGGGCATGGTGGAAGCATTATCATTGATATAGATGGAGAATTAGGTTTGTCTAAACAGAAATACAGCTTTCTGAGAGGATGTGCAAAAACAATGATAGATTTAGGTCCACTTCTGTCTTTTTCCGTGAAACAGACTTATTACATACTTGGGATGACCATGCGAAAGGGTCATTTTCATATTTGAATGAGCTGTCATAAGCCAGTTCAAAGCACAAAGTTTCCCAAGAGATTCAATTAACACATTCAACTGTGATTAA
Source organism: Anolis carolinensis (assembly GCF_035594765.1). Classification (NCBI taxonomy): domain Eukaryota; kingdom Metazoa; phylum Chordata; class Lepidosauria; order Squamata; family Anolidae; genus Anolis; species Anolis carolinensis. Next base: position 83,234,884 of record NC_085844.1, read on the forward strand.
TTCAGTACTGTTTACTTAAATGTGAATCAGCCCTTGATTCTCCAAGTGCCAGTTTCCATCACAAATAGCTTGTTTAGAACTGGTATCCAGCAAAAATACAAAAAGGTTTATTTCTAAAGGTGCCAATAACAAAATGGTGGATATCCTACACCACACTGGCAGAGTGTAAATCTATACCGTAGTAGTTTACCTATATGAAATGGCAGACATGGCAGATTTTGCTCACTGTGCCTGTCTGTTTTGCTCACTGTGCCTGGCTTTTTCTTGATCAGACCTGCACAACATGTGGTCCCCGGGCCACGTGGCCTGCACAAGCCTTTGGGGCAGCCTTCAGAGGACCACTACTGCTACTGCTTCAGCTCCATGCTCCCAGCACACAGGGATTCTTCCATCTCCCCATCCCCTCACCAGTTGCTACCTCCACTTCCAATGGCAGTAAGCAGCAGACACACAGAGGAAATGGGGAACCACACTCTCTGAGTTGCCGCCACCTCATTCCCATCCTCTCCTTTAAAAAAACAACCCTGGAGTGAGGGCTAGCAGTGGGTGATGGCAACATGAAAGGAAGGCAGAGGAATGTGGAGACAGAAGCAGCATCGAGCACAGAGATGGGGATGCTTTCTGGGGGCTGACCAGGACAGCTGGCTTCCCTCACTGCTCCTGATCCTCTTTACAAGGTTTAGATTTAGAACAAAAACTCTGGAAACAACGCCAGAAGCTGGTTATGCGATTGTACCAATTGGTGGTGAGGCTGCTGGGTAAGGCATGCTGGGACTGAAATTATGTTCAGTAATATCCTCAGTTTCACATAACCATGGGCTGGCCAAAAACATATCCCCCCACAGATATTAGTGCCTTACTATACACATCACTTCACATGCACGTCTGTTAATTTATATCCCAAAGGTCTGCCTAAACAGGGCGGGGGCTAACTAGACCTTCCCCTTTCAAATAATGAACATTTACAAATGAATTATTTAAACATAATGGCCGTTTCCAGTCTGCTTCTCTCCCACCTTTCCACTCCCTTCTCAGCTCCCATTTTAAAAAGGGCATCTGAGGAAGCAAACTACATGTGAATATTTGGGCATTATAACAAACCACAAACCATGCACTAAACCAAGCTGCTCAAAAAAAACCATGGTTTGTTGGTGGATGTCAGATCAGATACAACAGTAAGCCGTAGGCAGTAAGTCAGAATTTCTCAAATTACAACCTGGCAAAGTTGACAATTTAGTGTAAAAGGATATGACCCTTCAAACACCCAACAAACATGTGCTAGGTGATAAAAAGGGGTCTCTGAAACATGTTCTTTCATATTTTGAAGTTGTACCTTCCCAGCCCACATCATATTAGGTGAATATAGATACTACAACACTTACATCTGTGTTCTAAAACCCATTTCACAAAAGGTGTGGTTTGTTCCTTACTCCGACTCGTCCTAACAAAAATATAGTGTTGGTTTTAAGTTTCTGTTAATTCCGAAATTTCTAAATTTCTGACCTTGCGGGTTGAACTCAGCTGTTTTGCCACAGTACCCACCCACTCCCAGAAGTTGTCAACTTTAGTAATAAATAGTGTTGTCTAATTTTATGGGTGTAAGAAGTTGATCTCATTGAGGGTGTGAGGGAGACATTTATGCCCAATGAGGAATTTGCCCCTGGGGAGCCATATATTATAACCAGAGTTCCCAGAAGACAGGATTGATTGCTTTGGTAGTGTTGTCCCCACTACGCCAACTAGTGTAGGTGTTATGACTGGATCTTAGACACTGTGAGACATGGCCCTCAGACCATTTCTGCCATTGGACACTTTCAGTTTTATATTCTCCTTTTCTCTCATTTTTGCAGTCTAAGAATTTGACTGTACAATTGCTGAGCGATCTTTACAAATTTTACATGCATAGTATAACTTTAGATTCATGAAACAATGATATCTAAGAAAATATATAAAATCACTCAATGCATTAAAATGAACTAATTCCTAAGCACAATGCACATATCTTGTATGCAATGCAAAAAAAAAACCCATAAAAGAAAAATACAATATTTAAAATGCAGAATAATTTTAATCAACATAAACATACCAGTATTCAATGGGAAATGTGGGCCTGTTTTTGGCTGATGAGATAATCAAGTTAATTAGGATTGTTGTTGTTGTGTGCCTTCAAGTAATCTCAGACTTAGGGCAACCCTAAGGGCTGGGGCCAGGTAAAGGATCTTGGAGGGCCGTGTCCGGCCTGCGGACCGTTGTTTAGGGACCCCTGGCTTAGAATATTTGTGTGGAGGGGTGTGTTGTATGTGTGAGAGATAATGTATTATCTGGATTTTTTAAAAAATATATTTTTCAGTGTCCATTTAGCTCTTGAACATAGGATTTTAATGTCAGGTCTTCTCTTTCCAACAGACATTGATGAATGTGAGAACAGGGATATTTGTCAACATGAATGCAGGAACACTTTAGGAAGTTACCAGTGTTTCTGCCCACCAGGTTACCGAGTTATGCCCAATGGCAAAACATGTCAAGGTAAGAAAATGTGCATAGAGTATAAACATCTAGCTCATGAAAGGGTTGGAACACAATTGATAAATGTGCTGTGAAGTGAAGTCAAGACAATTGAAAGTTTAATAAATATATTGTGGCACTGTTTATACAAATGAATTTGATAGTGTGATAGAGTTACTTAGAATTGTCTTTGCAGGGGCAGTCTTATGCCCAAGAGCATGTTTCCAGGGGCACAAATAATCTTGGTGAGATGCTTGGTTATATAGTGATCCAGCTATAGAATAATGCATGTAATTCATCAGCTGTACAGGAACATAGGTGGGGTCAGGGAGGAAATGGATAGGAGGACTGAAATATATCTTCAGTTAAAGTAGAAAGATTCAAAGCTTTCAATATCAACTTTGGGTTTGTTTGTGTGTGTGTGTTTTTTTTTTTAACTAACAGAAAAATATTCCTGGCTCAATGGTCTGGCACAAAAGTGACACCGCAATTAGGGGTCAGTGGATATCCCCTTAAAAGTACTGTGAAGGATGCTCTCTGTGTTAGGATTTTCTGTGTTAGTGTTAGGGAAATCACCCAAAAATAGCAGAGCATCCAAAATACAAACAGAATACGTATAGTTCAGCAATGAGCTCATAGCAAGCGGAGCGTGAAGTGCTGTGTGATGTGTCTGTAAAGAATTTAGAGCTTAGGAAGCAAAAATGCATAGTCCTGCCTTTAAAAATCACAAAAGCTTTATTTACAACACCCTCAGCCTATTCTAAAGCTAACTAACTACTTCTCATTGAGGACTGCAGACTTGGGCAGTGTGGGGTTGAATTTCAACAATCCCCTTCTTCAACCATAACTGTACACGTCCATAAGGTTCAGCATCATCTTCGCATTTATCCATTTTATCCATTAAAAACCCATTTGTATCCAACACTGCGCACATGTTGAATCAGGGATTGTGTTTTCTTCCAACCAGTGTGTGTACTTTGCAGTTGTCAAGCATTTTGCATTCAAATCCTTTGTGCATCTACTGCATGTCAGTTAGAGATCTATCTGTAGGTTTCAGTCTATATCTTCTCTCCGCCCAATGAAAATGTCTATTTCTTGTTGACAAGCAATTACCAATCTGTGTTTGCATACCAAAAAGCCAAAGCCCATTTGTGTGCCACCACATTTTTTTCTTGATAATATTGCAACTTATCTCTATATATAAAAGAGTGATGGCATCAGGGCAGCGGACAAAACAACAAAACTACAGGCCCCCAACCTCGAAATTTGACAACACAACCCATCATCCACGGCTCTAGGTTGATACAACAAAAAGAAAAGAAAAATAAAGTCCTAATTACAGGGAGAGGAATAATTGTTTTTATCCCATTGCTGCCAGTTACAAGGCTAAGTTCTGCCCACTTGGTCTCCTATCAACCCACTCAGCCCAGGGGACAGGCACAAGAGTTTGGGGAGACCTCTAAGGGCCATCCAGCCCAACCCTTTCTACTATGCAGCAGGACACAATCCAAGCATTCACAACACATGGACAACATATAAATACTATACAATACTACACAGGGACATAGACCCCCTCTACCCTCACCACTTTCACAGTACACAAACAACCAAATGCATACTAAACATAAAGACAACCATACAACAGACATTCAATACCACCACTACCTCAACAACTTCTCACCAACACCACCAGACAACGCCACAGCAACGCATGGCCAGGCACAGCTAGTATAGTATAAAAAGTTATCCAGTAATATTTTAATAAATACTGCATTTCTAACATTTATTAGTCAAAGAGTATGTGCTAATTGGCCATTCTTTAAAGAAGTAGGTTTTTTAAAGATCAAGTCAGGGGGTGCTGTGGTTTTTAGTTTTGAATATGTTTTTATGGATTTAACTGAATTTTTTAAAATACCAATAATATTTAATCATGTTTTGATGTTTGTATATCTGTAGATTTTAAACTGTATTGAAATGCTTTTAATGTAAGCCTCTTTGAGTCTTGTGGAGAAAAAAAGCAGGGTATAAACAAACATAATAATAATAATACTTCCTATGGGACTGCAGGGTCTAAACCCTAAAATGCACCAGATCCTGTCTAGTCATTAAAGTAAAGCAGGATGAGTCCCAGTTAGTACTTGGATAGGAGACAACCAAGGAATGCTAGACATTACAGGCTATATTTCAGAGGAAGACACTTACAAAGCACCAATCTTACCTAAGAAAATGCTATGAAATACATGAGATGGTCGAAGTTAACAGGAGATAGGAATGCACATATGCAAAGACAGACTATCATCCAAAATGGGCTTCCTGACTATTTGTCTATTTGTCTACACAAAGATATCCTAATATGACTCCCATCCCTTCTCATTTTATAAGATCTATTGCCTACTATTGGATTAATTTATTCCACTGGATATATATACCATCAAGACAAATGGGAAACCATATTACAAGATATAGCAGTAATGTGGCCTTTAAATCTTTCTACCTATCATCTGCAAAGATTTGTGACTTTTTAAAAAATGTCATCTGATAATATTACATGAAAATAATTACTTGCTTCTCTGATTATGTTATTCCTTTTCCTTTGAATCAGATATAGATGAATGCCTTGAACAAAACATCTTCTGTGGACCAAATCGTATGTGTTTTAACATGAGAGGTAGCTATCAGTGTATCGATACACCTTGTCCTCCAACTTATCAACGGGATCCTCTTTCTGGGTATGTTTTTCCCCAACTCCTTTTTGTTTTTTCAGCTTTCCTTTGCAACATTTCAAACACAGTCACAAAATGTAAGACATTAGTCTATTCTTTTGCTTTAAAACAGATCATTACTTCTTCCTTCCTAGCTTTTCTCTAAATCAAATTGGTTCAAATTATGCACTGGCTGAACTACTCCAATGCAGGCACCACCAATTTTAATGCTAACCTTCAGAGACTAACTTGAACCTTGATTAACTTGACTGGTTTCTATACTCTCCACGTATAGTTCAAAAGACACATATTTGGGGCGTGGGAATTGTAGAATTCAAACCCTGTTAAGAGAATTCCATTGTTAGAAAGTGGAATATTCCAGGTCCAGACTGAAGGTCAGGAGTGGGTTTGAAAGCAGGTTACAAGGGTCTTTTGGATCCACGACCTCTTTCTGCATTACCACGGATGCATCCCCTTCCCATTGACATCAGTTGCCCATCTAGGTGGGTGGGGGAGTTTTGAGGTAGGCTTTCCATACAAGAGTTGATCTCTTGGTCTTTGGCCAAAGACCCAACATATAATATGGCACCTGGGATACTCTCACAAGGTCTATAGTAGGCATGGACAAACTTTGACCCTCCAGGTGTTTTGGACTTCAACTCCCACAATTCCTATCAGCCGGTAGGCTGGCTGGGATTTCTGGGAGTTGAAATCCAAAACACCTGGAAGGACAATGTTTGCCCATGCCTGGTCTATAGGATTATATTGCTGGTAATATGGATAATTCCTTAGGATGGTAGCAACATCAAAATGCATTTTAATAAGACTTGTCAGCATTCATACATTGTCATCTAAGTTGTACTTCCAAGTCCTGTGTTATTGCTGTGTTTAATATAATTCATGACTCTTACCTGGAAGTAAGCTTTGTATGTTTTATGTTTTATATTTTATACTGTATTTAATTTTTATATGTTGTTGTTTTTAATGATGTGTCGGCATCGAATTGTTGCCAATTGTACGCCGCCCTGAGTCCCTTTGGGTGAGAAGGGCAGGATAGACATATTGGAAATAAATAAATAAATAAATACTACCTGACACTCCATTGTGTTAAGCTCCCACTCAATGTCAATTTGGCAATCTAGTTTTAAAAGTCCTTGACTCAAAAATCATTGTTAGATCCAGTGATTTGAAGTATTCAAATTCATATAAAAATGCATGGTTGCCTTACCACATCACTGTTCTAATGTAGCCACAGGCATTATAGCTGTGTGTTTTGTTTTATTTTAGATTCTGCCTGAAGAACTGCCCACCCAATGACTTGGAGTGTTCTTTGAGCCCTTATGCCTTGGAATACAAACTTGTATCCCTCCCTTTTGGGATTGCTGCCAATCAAGACTTAATCCGACTAGTTGCCTACACTGAAGATGGAGTGATGCATCCAAGGACAACTTTCCTCATGGTAAATGAGGATTCAACAATCCCTTTTGCCCTCAGAGATGAGAATTTGAAAGGAGTGGTGTACACAACCAGGGCTCTGCAAGAGCCGGAAACCTACAGGATGAGAGTCAGGGCTTTGTCTTATAGTGCCGATGGAGCTATTGAATATCAGACAACCTTCATAGTCTACATAGCTGTATCTGCCTATCCATACTAGGAAAAACACTGCCGAGAGTAATTGAAGTATGTTAACCACATGCATTACGTGTGCTGCTGGCTGTCAACACTTCCAGAATGACTGCTGCCTTATTTTTAAAACAGTTGCAAACCTTGCAACTTGAGGGAAATGGTGCTATGCTCTATCCATTTTTCTTCCCTCTGGCTGTCAAACTGTTGCAATCATTCCATCTTGACAAAAATGACCATAATACATGATTCCCCTTGAATCTTAACCACTTGCTTTATTTATTGCACTGGAGCAGTCACTTTCCAAATATTGTTCTGCTGACTCTTTGTAACTAGTTAAAAGTACTAATTAGGTGGTCTTGTAATGGGCAAAAATGGTAGGCAAAAATTGTTGTCATACTCCAACAGAGCAAGGTATATTTCTCACAAAATTACAAGAAATGTTTTTAATGACATAACTTTCTTACTCTAGTTACTGGTGGAGACAGTTGTCTTTTCGGGGCACAATGACTGCCAGCTTCTTAACGTTCACAAACATAAAATGGAGACACCAGTCACATCTCAATGGGTAACAGGTAACTTTTAAAAACTTCAAGGAGGAGAATATCAATTAGGAATACAGTAGAGTCTCACTTATCCAACACTCACTTATCCAACGTTCTGGATTCTCCAACGCATTTTTGTAGTCAATGTTTTCAATATATCATGATATTTTGGTGCTAAATTCGTAAATACAGTAATTACTACATAGCATTACTGCGTATTGAACTACTTTTTGTGTCAAATTTGTTGTATAACATGATGTTTTAGTGCTTAATTTGTAAAATCATAACCTAATTTGATGTTTAATAGGCTTTTCCTTCATGCCTCCTTACTATCCAACATATTCACTTATCCAACATTCTGCCGGCCCATTTATGTTGGATAAGTGAGACTCTACTGTACTAGTTTTGTATGAATAATTTAAGATAGAATCCACAGTGGAATGTACAGATAACTACATTCAACTTTCTTCTTCAAGGGATGCCAGTGAGCATAGATTAGAAGGAATTTTGCCTACTCCAGTTTTGAATTGGCTGAAAGGAAGATAGAAAGCAAGCAAGAGGTCTAGCAAGTTTGATCAAGCAACGTGTTAGGTGTCAATACACTGTATAAAGTGGTAACAAACTCTGGAAGTAATTTGTCAAGATGTATTCATTTTTTATGAAAGTATGTATGTATATATAATGTTTTGTTTGCTTATGTGTATTTTCTATGCAATATCAAAGGAGGGGGGGTCCCCAAAAATGGAAAAGTGTTTTACCAAAGAGTGTTGTTTACATATTGGAAATAGCCAAAATAAATGTTCACAATCTTCTTTTTTATTAGATATGGAAAGATTGCTATGAAGTGTTTATTATTTAGTGTTCCCTTATTCTGTTTAACCATCTGGGTTAGTTTACAGTATTGTTCTAAGCTGTAACATGTTTACGATAGTTCATTGGAAAAGCTCCAGGAGCTCCTTTCTCTCTCATTTTTATAGCTATTGGGGTGAAACTTGTTACAATGATAGAACACATTTTACCACCTTTAGCTCATCAACTTTCAGAATGTTTCACGTATCCATGGATTTTGGTGAATTTTCAAAGTTTTTATAAATAACATTTTTTTTAAAAAAAAAACCTACTAGAGCTGTCTATCTCCTTGAATTTTCTATACAATGACACAAGATAACAGGGGATCACCCTGCCAATTTTCAGAAATATTGATACATCTGCTGATTTTAGGGATTTTTAAAGTTTTGACAAAAATGTGTTTTTTAAGAGCCACAACAGCTATCTCATTGAATGCCTCTCATATTAATCAATAGAAATTAATATAAACCAATTCTACATTTTCATAGAATCTTAGAGTTGGAGGGGACCCCCAAGGGCCATCTAGCTCAACTTCCTTCTTCCAGGGTAAAGGGCACCACCAAAACTCTCCTGACAGATGGCTATCCAGTCTCTAAACAAATTAATATGATTCCCCTATTGAGTTGGAAGGGACCTCCAAGAGCCATCCATTTAGGAATCTCTTCCTAACCCAGCACATAGATTTACTTACTAGACGTAGTCAGTCCTCGTTTTTGCAGATTCATCAATTTATTGTAACTGTGGCTCGCTGCTGCTATGGGGGGACAACTCTCTCCCGTACCCTGATTGGGACTTTCTAATGGGAAATGTAGTTTAGGGCAGGGCCTTTTGAATTCTCTGGCATAGGGCCCCTTGCCTTCCCAAACTACATTTCCCAGAGTTCTCTGCTTTCTTTCCCAGCGAACTCTGCTTTCTCCCTGCTACTTGCCTCTCCTAATGGCTAGAGGCCATTAATTTAAATAAGAATGGGAGCCTTTTGGCTTTGCTTTGCTTCTTTCTCCTGAAAATAAAACTGATTTTGGGAGGCTTTCGAGATTTACAAAATGCAAAAGAAAAAGTAATGGGTAAGTTTCGATTCTTGAGTTTTTGGTGCAGGCCATGCTCACGTGTCTGATATCGCCTCGTAAGTATGAATTTAACAAATTTGATAGGACTTACGATGACTAAGGAAAAAATGCACACCCCTATATATAAAGGTAAAGGTTTTCCCCTGACATTAAGTCCAGTCGTGTCATACTCCACAGTTAAGAAGTCACCCCTCCCCCTAAATGTACAAATACACACTTTCAATCAATATTTCCCCAACTAATAATAATATAATACTTTATTCTTGTATCTGCCACCATCTCCCTGAAGGGACTCGGGGCAGCTTACAACAGGGACATGCCCAGCATAGCAACACCACATCATAAAAACAGTGATTTAAAACAGTAGTTAACATAATGCAGCAATAAAATGTACACATAAATAAATACCTTGAAACTCAACATCAATACACATATAATAAAATGTGAATAGTGCACGGACTCTGAAAGAGTCCATGAGTAAAATCAGGGCAGAAAGGGATGAACTAAGGTTCCAATAAAGTGCTAAGACATATAGAGTGGGGAGCAACATAGTAACTGCACTGCTGGAACTGGTTGTGAACAGATTGTTCCAAATGTACAAAAACAGGACAAAATTATCACATCTCCAAAGATGTTGCATTTCATCATTTTCCCAAAACATGAAACTATTCTCTGCCAGAACGTGATGTACTTTCAGGCCAGCTCAACAGTTGTTTCAATGCTGAACACCGACATACATTACTGCTACAGCAAATGATACAGCAGATGGTACACCGTAAAGAAGCATTCAATTTCACAGATAGATCCAGCATCCTCTCGTAGGCAGGGCATAACTGGGCTCCCAAATTCATTTTATCCAGATTGTCTTCCAATGAAAGATCTCTCATCAATAATGGCAGTGATATTTTACTGGATCCTGCACAGAATGTTGCACTAGAAAACGTTTCAACGTTTGTTGAAATGCAGCAGCTCCTGGTAAATTTCAAAATTTCAAAATACAAATAGATACCAATAAAATTACATTAATTGAGGTATCAGTAGGCTAAATGTTTTTGAATATTTGCTGTATTTCAAAGAAAAACAGTAAATTAGCTCTGTAAGTGGAAAAGTAGGGTCAACAAAACAATGTGGTATCAACAATAAAATAATAATAATAATAATAATAATAATAATAATAACAATAACAATAATAATAATAACAATTTTAAAAAACTTCATTTGTATGCTGCCCTATTTCCCCATGGGGACTCAAGCCAGCTTCCAACATAGTAACAGGCAAACATTCTATGCCTATATAAACAGTGCAGAGCTAGATATTGATCTACGTAATTATATATACTAATTTCACATATGTATTTTCCCCTAAAAGGTTTACAAAACCTTTCTCTATATATGTGCATTTCTTCTTGAAATATTTGTAAGCCCTATTTATCTATGTTTACATCTATCTAGACATCTCTCTATATATATGTGTGTGTGTGTGTGTGTGTGTGTGTGCATTGCCCCCTGTGTATCATTGCAAGCCCTGTATATCTATATTCATTTCTATCTAGACATCTAGCTATATATAGATAATTATATCTATATAGGATTTGCAGGCACTTGCAAACATGTGAGGAGGAAATACATATATAAAATTAATGTATACATATAGATACAGATATACATGTACATGGAAATCTCTAGATATCTATATGTATATAGATTTGCAAAGAACTGCAAACATATGAGGGGAAAATTCATATATAAAATTAATCTATTTCTAGTGGCAGGAAAACATAAAACCACCCTCAATCTATATATTATTTACAAGCTTTGGGGCATGCATTTGCTCAAGGAAGAAATGCAAGCAAAGCCCCCCCCCCCAAAAAAATAAAGCTTTCACCTCTTTTCTCCTCCCCTTTCCCATCTCTTTTATTTGTCCCTTTTTCAAACTCTAAAAGTAGCCAGAAAGGGTTTTTCAAATCTCCCTCCCCACCAAAAAAACCCAGCCTATTTTTATTTCCTTAGGAATAAAAAGAAATACACATTTTCTGTTGCTGACTTTTGCAAATGTAGGGCTTTATTTTCTTTTGTGAACAGATATGGGGGAGGAGTGGAATAGATATTGCTTCTTCCCCACCAGAAAGAAAACCCACTCAAGTTGACCAGGAAGTTGAAGGGGGAAAAGGGATATCCCCAGTTTAGTTTTTTCCCACTCTGTACATTCAGGAAATTGGGTGGGTTTGAAAGAGAGCCATACAAACAAGGGGGAAATGAAATATATCTCCTTTCCCTCCTTCCCTCCCTTTTCACTCAAGCGGTTCTTGCAATAATAGTAGTAGTAGTAGTAGTAGTAGTAGTAGTAATAATAATAATAATAATAACAGGAAAAACTCAGCCGCTATCAGGACTTCAAGATTGAACTTCAAAAACTCTGGCAGAAACCAGTGCAGGTAGTCCCGGTGGTGATTGGCACATTGGGTGCCATGCCAAAAGATCTCAGCTGGCATTTGGAAACAATAGACATTGACAAAATTACGATCTGCCAACTGCAAAAGGCCACCCTACTGGGATCTGCATGCATCATCCGAAAATATATTACACAGTCCTAGACACTTGGGAAATGTTCAACTTGTGATTTTGTGATACTAAATCCAGCATATCTATCTTGTTTGCTGTGTCATAATAATAATAATAATTTGTGCTAATTTGCAAGAGTCTAGCTTTTTCTTCCCCTTCCACCCATCAGTCTTTTACTTCTTTCTGACGTGCAAGGGATTCTCTTACTCACTCTCCTTTCCCTTTTGAAAACATTTCCCTCTTGTCTCTTTCTCTCTTAAAAAAATAAGATAACTCCAGCCTGGGAGAAGAAGCAGAGGAGGGTGGTTTTAGAAACGAAAATACACTGTGGCTCCAGGCTCCACTGCCCGGCTTGACTTTGACCCCATTTTAAGATGAGGGAGACTTTTTCAGCCCAGAAAAAGAGATTAAAAACTCAGCTTATATTTCAGTATATACGGTATTTATGTGATGGCCTTATTCAGTCAAAAACCCTAAAACTCATCCTGCGAATGAACCAATCCTTACTGAAACTATCCATATTCAGCTTTTCAAAGGCCTAAATTGTACAATTTCATTGAATTAACCCATGAAGAGGTTTGATAGTTTGATGGTGACATCATGTGGCATGTCAAGCTCACAGCATGAATCTATTTCCCCATGAATCAATTCAGAGTTTTGCTTTTAGTTGGGCCTCTGAGTTAACAGTTCTTTAACAAAGGAATAAAAAACTGCCCCAAATACATTTGCCCATTGTAACCTATAGACACTATAAAGCTCTACAACTCTCAGTTAAAACTTCAACTCCTAGAATGCTCTTGTAGTTTTAATCCTAGTGTAGTAGAAGAAGTAATACAGAAGGTGTTCCTTGTTACCTGTTTACATGATAAACATCACCTGCTGAAACTCTCTTCAACACAACCATTAAAGGTACAGGAGACCTCTCTAGTCAGTATAGCCAGTGGCCATGCTGGCTGGCAGATCCTGAGATTTGTAGTCATAAATGTAAATTTCTCAAGACTTATTTTGAATTGTTTAGACAAAATTGCTGACTTTTAGGAGGACATGGAAAAGGGTATCAACGAGGAAGAGGGGCTTTACATTTTTTTTTCTCCATACTGTGATTCATTGTCCATGCTGTTAGTAGCAATGGAAGGGAAGCTTTCTTGCTACTCATTGTGACTATGAGACAGGCAAAGGAGAACTAAGAATCTGGATTTTGGGGAAAATATAAAGCTTTTTTAAAAAACTATTGTGCACAATCCTGATCCCCAGTTTCATACACCAGCTATTTACTGGAGTGGGAGAACTACCCATGCAAGGGTTATGGATGGGAATAACGTAATGTCTAGTTTGGCCCAGAGATTTATTCTGTTCATGCACCACTTCAAGATCTTCCTGTTTTGGTTGCTGATCTCACTTAAACAAGCATTATTTGTAGGAGTTTAGTTCATTTTCTTCCTCAGATTTAGCTTTAGTTTTAAAAAAACAACAACAGGCCTTTGGAAAAGAACAAGTTAAAATAAACGATCAAAACAAAATAACAACAGGATGTCACATGAGCACTCTAATGGCTAAGCAAAACCTACTCAGGCAGAGATTCTTTCCTCTCTCTAGCTGCTGAATTCATCTCCACTTAAAATGAATACAACAAGGCTCAAAATGCAACGTCAATTCTTTTATGAGCAAATAGTGATAATTTTATGTCCACCTTTCAAGTCAAACACTATTTAGCAAAGCAATTTCTTCTTCTGCCATCTCCTTTCTTCTCCCCAGGATTTCACATCCTGGCCACAACTTCAAGATTCCTTACTTGAACAATCACTTAACATCCCAGATCTCACCAGGTATAAAATCTGGGTCTTTGTTTGCCACCGCCGTCTCCTCCTCCGCCTTCCCCTCCTCTGCTGCTTCTGTGCCCCTCCTTTCCCTCTTCTGTAAAGACCCTTCTGCTCCTGCCCTTACTTCAGCAGTTTAAAGGCCCCTCACTAAACTGCAAGCCCCAGAATTTTGCAGGAGGCAGAAACTGGATTTAAAGTGGATCCATGTTCTAGTGTGATGGCATTCAACCACCTCTCCACAAAAGTCAACATTAACACTGAAATACAACACCACCAGAGCTCGGAGAATGCAGCATATTTTTGAATGAAGCAGAGAATGTTCAAGGATCGGGACATTCGTAGGGACATCAAGGTACTTGTTTATGAAGAAATTGTCCTCCCAACTCTGTTATACACCTGCGAGATGTGGACCGTCTATAGACATCACACTCAACTCCTGGAACAATTCCATCAGCATTGCCTTCGAAAATCCTGCAAATCTCTTGAGAAGACAAGTGGACAAATGTCAGTGTGCTGGAAGAAGCAAAGATCACCAGCATTGAAGCGATGCTCCTATGTCATAACTCTGCTGCACTGGCCATGTTATCTGCATGCCTGATCACTGTGTCCCAAAGCATAGAATCATAGAATCATAGAATAGTAGAGTTGGCAGTTACTATACTCCCAACTCAAGAACAGGAAATGGAATGTTGGTGAATAGGAAAAGAGATTTAAAGATGGGCTTAAAGCTAACCTTAACAACTGTGGCATAGACACCGAAAACTGGGAAGCCTTTGCCCTTGAACACTCTAACTGGAGGTCCACTGTGACCCAATCTGGAAAGGGAAGTAAGGTATACGTTTAGAATAATTGTGTTGGCTTCAAGTCAGGATGGATATAGTGATGAAAACATTAGCTCAGACTAAACTCCACTAGCTCCCATGTGTGTCTATTTGCTTCAAGAAATTGCACAACAAGTTTTAAATTGCCATAATATTTTTATAGTGGACTAAGAGAATAATATTTTCCTTAGGGGCTAAGTTACATTGTCATAACATGTTTGATTGCTTGTGGTCATCCCTTTCAATTAGCTGGAAGTGCACTACTTTACAATAATAATTACTGTCTAAATTTATGAAGTGGTAGGACAGCTTAATTCCAAAGATAACAATGATTTTTACTAATAGCTCAGAATTGCACTGTCAAATAACTACAGAAAGAACATCCCTGATCTACAAATGAGAGTGACTGGCCAATAATAGCTTTATAATAACTTTATTCTTATATCCCACCACTTTCTCCCTAAAGGGACTTGGGGTGGCTTACAGATGGCAAAAAGTGCCTAGAAACAACATAAAAGTGAACACACTATAAAATACAATAAAATAAAGCACATACAACATATAAAACATCAATTCAGACTCAATCAAACTGCAATCCTTTAACCATGGCGGTAAATTACTGGCACCATGGTTGGGTTGTAAACATTGGAATAAAATAAGTGCCAGCTGCAATAATGGAGATGTTCCCTCAGGAAGCCAAATAAGATTCAACTGTATATCAAACATGTGAAGTCTCAAGTGTTGTTGTTGCTGCTTGTAACAAAATTCTATGTAATCCAGAGCAGGAGGGAGGAGGAGGAGACTTGTTGTGCCTTTTGTGAGTAGTCAGCCACTCCCCTCCCAACATCCCCATTTTTGTTTTTGTTTTCCATGTCAGGAGCGACTTGAGAAACTGCAAGTCACTTCTGGTGTGAGAGAATTGGCTGTCTGCAAGGATGTTGCCCAGGGGATGCCCAGATTTTTTTATTTTTTTACCATCCTTGTAGAAGGCTTCTCTCATGTCCCCGCATAGAGCTGGAGCTGATAGAGGGAGCTCATCCATGCTCTTCCCAGGTTGGATTCGAAACAGCAACCTTCAGGTCAGCAACCCATTTTTACTCAGCATTCATACACATATATATGCCAACCTTCAAGTCATCGGTCCTGTCAGCACAAGAGTTTAACCCACTGTGTCACCGGGGTCTCCACATCCCCTTGCCTCGGCACTATAAGAGGTTTTTGCGAGACCGGTCACTCTCGTTGTAACGGTGTAGTAACAGTGAGGCCACGGATCATATTTTAGTTCTTGGGGACCACTGGTGATCCATGGACCACAAGTTGGGAACCACTGCTCTATGGAAATTTGTTAGGTCCTCCAATGCAACTCTATGATAATTTCCAGTGGAAGCATACCATAGGGAATTCTTTATGAGAATATATTTTATTAGATGTGGGTAGATGAAATTGCGGCTAATGGCATATTGTTCACAGGAGTCATATCTATATATATAAAAGAGTGATGGGATCACAGCAATTCACAAAACAACAAAAGTACAGGCCCCCCCAACCTCAAAATTTGACAACACAACCCATCATCCACGCCTCAAGGTTGATACAACAAAAAGAAAAGAAAAATAAAGTCCTAATTAGAGGGAGAGCAATAATTTTTTTAATCCAATTGCTGCCAGTTTAGAGGGCTAATCTCTGCCTACTTGGTTGCCTAGCAACCAAGGGACAGCCAGGTTTCAGTTAGGGGACAGGCAGATTTAGGCCTCACTTAGACTTCTTCCACAGATTATCAGATTTGCACTGGATTATATGGCAGTGTAGACTCAAGGCCCTTCCACACAGCTATATAACCCATTTATAATCTTATATTATCTGCTTTGAACTGGATTATCTGGACTCCACACTACCATATAATCCACTTCAGTGTGCATTTTATACAGCTGTGAAGAAGGGGCCTCATATAATCCAGTTCTGAGCAGATAATATAAGATTATCAATATACAGTAGAGTCTCACTTATCCAACATAAACAGGCCGGCAGGATAAGTGAATATGTTGGATAATAAGAAGGGATTCAGGAAAAGCCAATTAAACATCAAATTAGGTAATCGTTATCCAAATTAAGCACCAAAACATCATATTATACAACAAATTTGACAGAAAAAGTAGTTCCATGCGCAGTAATGCTATGTAGTATTTACAGTAGAGTCTCACTTATCCAACACTCGCTTATCCAACGTTCTGGATTATCCAACGCATTTTTGTAGTCAATGCTTTCAATATATCGTGATATTTTGGTGCTAAATTCATAAATACAGTAATTACTATATAGCATTACTGTGTACTGAACTACTTTTTCTGACAAATTTGTTGTCTAACATGATGTTTTGGTGCTTAATTTGTAAAATCATAACTTAATTTGATGTTTAATAGGGTTATCCTTAATTCCTCATTATCCAACATATTCGCTTATCCAACGTTCTGCCGGCCCGTTTATGTTGGATAAGTGAGACTCTACTGTACTGTATTTACAAATTTATCACTAAAATATCACAATGAATTTAAAACACTGACTACAAAAACATTGATTATGAAAAGGCAGACTGCGTTCGATAATTCAGAACATTGTATAAGCGAATGTTGGATAAGTGAGATTCTTCTTTAATATGAAATAATTACTGGGATAGAATAATGCAGAACAATATAATCTCTAAAACCAGGACAGTAAATAAACAGGGGAATTCCACACAGGAAACAATCGGGGCCAGCTAACACCTCCCAACAAAGTATTCCCATCATCAAAGTCTGGCAAATCCTGTTTTCTCAGGGCCACAGACAGTAGGAGCACATAAAATATCACAAACAACACCACTCTGAAAACAAGGGAATTCCAGACAGGAAACAATCAGGGCCAGCTAACACCTCCCAACAAAGTATTCCCATCATCAAAGTCTGGAAAATCCTCTGTTTTCTCAGGGCCACAGACAGTAGAAGCACATAAAATAGCGCAAACAACACCACTCTGAAAACAAGGGAATTCCAGACAGGAAACAATCAGGGCCAGCTAACACCTCCCAACAAAAAATTCACTCAGGGAGGAAACAGCCAGGCTTTAAAGCTGCAAGGCCATTACATCCTAATCATTTTTCCTAATTGCAGCATTCATACTTGCCTCCAACAAACAAAAAAAACCAATCAGAAATATTGTATATTCACAACCTTTAGGAAATAATATCCCCCGATGGCGCAGCGTGTTAAAGCGCTGAGCTGCTGAACTTCTGGACCGAAAGGCCACAGGTTTGAATTGGGGGAGCGGAGAGAGCCCCCACTGTTAGCCCCAGCTTCTGCCAACCCAGAAGTTCGAAAACATGCAAATGTGAGTGCATCAATAGGTACTGCTCCGGCGGGAAGGTAATGCCGCTCCATGTAGTCATCCCACATGACCTTGGAGGAGTCTACGGACAACACCGGCTCTTCGGCTTAGAAATGGAGATGAGCATCAACCTCCAGAGTCAGACACGACTGGACTTAATGTCTGGGGAAAACCTTTACCCTTGACCTTAACTACCACCAATTCCTCAATACTTTATTTCCCATACCACCAGACTTCGCCACAGCAATGCGTGGCCGGGCACAGCTAGTACTGTATATACTCGAGTATAAGCCTAGTTTTTCAGCCCTTTTTTAAGACTGAAAAAGCCCCCCTCGGCTTATACTCGGGTGAGGGTCCTGGCTGGCTTATATTTAGGTCAGCTTATACGCGAGAATTTATGGTACGTTTATTATTTTTCTCTATTATTGTTGCTACTATTACATTTATTTTACTCTATTTTTATTATTATTAATAATACATTTATTATTTCACTCGGATCTTATTATTATTATTGCATTTATTACTTTACTCTATTTATTATTACATGTAGTATTTTCCTGTATTTATTATTACAGTAGAGTCTCACTTATCCAACATAAACGGGCCGGCAGAATGTTGGATAAGCGAATATGTTGGATAATGAGGAGGCATTAAAGGAAAAGCCTATTAAACATCAAATTAGGTTATGATTTTACAAATTAAGCACCAAAGCATCTATATATATAAAAGTGATGGCATCACGGCGACCCACAAAACAACAAAACTACAGGCCCCCCAACCTCTAAATTTGACAACACAACCCATCATCCACGGCTCTAGGTTGATACAACAAAAAGAAAAGAAAAATAAAGTCCTAATTAGAGAGAGAGGAATAATTGCTTTTATCCAATTGCTGCCAGTTAGAAGGTTAAGCTCCTCTTGGGTTGGTCTCCTAGCAACCCAATAAAAAATAATAAAAACACTAAAAAATAATTAAAAACACTAAAAAAATACAATAAAATACTATAACAGAAAATAACTAAAAATAATACAAGAAAATAATAAAATATAATGAAAAGATAACTTATAATAAAATTTATTTAAAAAATACAAATAACATCAAATAAAAATTACACAATTTTTAACCAATACCTCCACCACTTTGCCACAGCAACGCGTGGCCAGGCACAGCTAGTCATGTTATACAACAAATTTGACAGAAAAAGTTGTTCAATACGCAGTAATGCTATGTAGCAATTACTGTATTTATGAATTTAGCACCAAAATATCACGATATATTGAAAACATTGACTTCAAAAATGAATTGGATAATCCAGAATGTTGGATAAGCGAGTATTGGATAAGTGAGACTCTACTGTATTATTATTACATGTATTATTTTACTCTATTATTATTAAAAGGATATATAAACACATTTACATTGAAGATGAGAATAATGATTTGATCAGAGTTGGACAGTCTTACCTTAAATCTGAGCTTTAACCAAAAACATTTAACCTACTGATGCCTCAATTAATGTAATTTTATTGGTATCTATATTTATTTCTGAAATTTACCACCCTTGGCTTATACTGGAGTCAATGTTTTCCCAGTTTTTTGTGGTAAAATTAGGTGCCTCGGCTTATATTCGGGTCGGCTTATACTTGAGTATATACTGTATTGTATATATGTTGCCACCTGGGTTTAGTAACATGCAGATTTAACATTGAGTTGGTTAAGTAATAAGCCAATTATCTCAAAATTCTTTACTCAGTGGACAGAGCCCTAACTATTTTTATCCAGAGAGGAACTGTTCCATCTCAAGTGCCAAAATAACATACGGTTGCCATCTGTAAGTGTCATGTTGAACAATGTTTTGTACATTGAGTCTCACAAGAGAAAAGACCTCTTCATATGGGGCATTTTTGCCGCTTTAATGCTACTCACATTTTCTTCCCCTTTTTGCTGTGTGTTGCCATCCTTTCTACCATCTGATGCGGGGAGGAAAAGGGTGCCCAAATATCCTCTCCCGTCCCCTCCATGTGATGAGGGGGAGGGCTCACGAGGCACCATGAGCAGCCCTGCGTGCCTTCCCTTTTGACGGTGATTGGCCCATGTGAAGAGGTCGAAAGTCCAATCCTCTGTCCTCCACAGTGGATTCACTATTTAAACTATAAGGCTGGAAAGCTGGGAAATGACTGTGGTGTTGTCTCTCGGTGCCAATTATGTCATGGCAAAATTGTATTGACTGCCCAACAACACGACTCTTCAACAGATGTCCATGATTCGCATCATGATTTAGCAAGCGGAAACACATTACGGCCTGATCCATTTATAATGAGGTAATGTCTCCCAAGCAACTGTCAGCACTCTACCTTATTTCATTAAAGTGTTTGCAAAACTATAAATGCTCAAAAGACCAGTATCGGTTTTTTTTCTTTCTCCACTCATACGTCTCTCACTATATTTTCACTGAAAACAGTAAATTAGCCTTGGGGGATTTAGTAGTATGTCAATCATAACTGCTTCACTCTCACATTAAGAAACCCCAACCAAATAATAGCTAGAAGAAATAAACAATAACTCAATGTTCCCTCTGAATAATCGTCACTAATACTGACCACCAGATAGCAGTGCTGGAACAGAATGCCTTCACATTCTGGTTTGCCACACCAAGTGAATGAGCAGTGAAATAAGAGAAAATGAACAACGGCTTCTGTCTCAATCTGGTATGGACTGGGCTCATGGGAAAACAAAAGGAAACAGATAGTTGTAGTACTACACAGAAAATAGAGAGTCTACTGAAAACATATTTCCCAAAGAGTAACCAAAACATGGAGTTGGCTCTGTACTTAAATTAGGTAAATGATGAGACCTATCAAGAAATGACATGAATGCAGTGTTCTGTTTTTCTTGTGCGAAAATCCTTCATGATCTTCAATAGGGAATTGCCTTTCGAAATAAATACTAGCTTCAGAGAAGTGATTTTTATCAGAACCAATTAAAAAACTGATCAAAAATCAAGTTTCCTTTTCACCTCTTCTGATAAGCATCATGTTTACCACCTGATGTTATTTGCATTTTCAAAAAAATGGTAAGTTGCAACATGGAGAATGGGAGGGGACAGTACCATCCTGTATTCCCATGGCCACCTGAGCCTGGGAAACACAGGATGGCAATGATAACAGTTGTGGCCAGTTCCATCTTGTAGCTTGCCCAACTGTTTAACATGGACCCAAAGCTGAGGGCCTTGCCCATATCACTCCAAAACACCTCCATGCAGCATATGGCCGCCACAAAACTGATTTGAGGTCCTTTCACATTAAGTCACATGTGTCAAACTCAAGGCTGACAAGTCTAACACGCCATTTCATTTTATGTGTCCCTCCAGATGCTGGACTAAAGTCCTATATTTCTCATCATTTGACATCATGACTACATCTTATGAGAGTTGTGATACAGTAGCAACTGGAAGTGTTGCACCCCAAAGTTGCGAGAGCACTTTGAAATCCACACTGGAGCCAGAATCATAAGTAAAGCAGTTTATTGAAGGATATATATATATATATATATATATATATATATATATATGTAAGCAAATAGCGTAAAAAGTCAATAGAGTGAGTAGTCCATAATATAATATTCAAAAGCAAATCCAATAAAGTCTTTCAAAGTTGTAATCCAAAAATGGATTACAGCCAGAAGATGCAAGGAACAGGAACAAGACGCTGTAAATCCACCAACTGTAATCCACATAGGAAGCATCCACTATGGAATCGTGAAATCGAGGTTAACAAGGCAAGGTATACTTGAGAGTCACAAGGCATGAACTCCGCCTGGAAATCCTGAAACCGGGCACGGGAACAAAGCAAGGAGCAAGAGACTGGAACTGAGATTCTTCTTCCAAGGATGGCAAAGTTGACACTGCAATGAGAACAGGGAATGAGGCACCTTTAAGGAGTTCTCAAGACTACAAGGCAGTGAGAGTCAGGACACGCAGAACTTCACATGGGAAAGTTACTCATTAGTGCGTTTGAGAGCCAAGCACCGGCTTCGTCTCACACCCTCCCTTCGACTCCTTTCCTTCGCAAAAGATTATATTCGATCAAAAGCCACATCCTCCTCCGCAACAACAACATCTGGCAAAACCAACCTTGACTGAACATTGGAATGTTCCCCAATTAATGGTCCCTCTGTAAGCACAACTTCAGGCACCTGCAAAGCCACTGGGCTTTGGTCCAAGTCCTGGAGGGGCCCAAAATCCAAATCCGACTCTGACTCAAACTCCATCCCCTGCGGATGGCCAGATCCTGATGGCTGAGCTACAACAAAAAGGCTGTAATTTGTTTGTTTAGTCAGGATAGTGGGGTTTGAATTTAGAGATATGATGCCTGACTATAAAATGTCCTTTAATATTTTCCCAACCTCAAAGTCACAAGTGTTTTTGGGTTGCAATTCTCATTATCCCCAGTTCACAAGGCAGTTAATCAAAAGTGATGGGAGTTGTCATTCAATAACATCAGGGACCCAAAGTGAGTAAATACTAGCGCACCAACCAAATTATACAAAACTTATGGTTGGTTCTCTGTATCCACAAATTCTGTGTTCCTGGATTCAACAATCCTTTGAAGACACCCATAAGGTTGGTGGGCAGCGATGGCGGCAGGCACGACTTGCTAGGGGCTCCTGGCAAGCCATCTCCATTCTCCGTTCGGGTGAGCTTTTAGCTCCCCCTCCCCTGCGGATCGAGTCAGGGTGGGTTGCACCCCAGCGCGGACCACCAAAATTCCGAGGCGAATGCCAGACGGATTCGGGAAACCGCGGGGCGCAGACGGAGAGGAGAGAAGCAGGGATCTGCACATACCGCGAGCCGGCCCATTTAAAACTTAACGAAGAGGAAAGGATTGAAAAAGCCACGGCGGCAGGAGAAGTAAGTACTTCACCAAAGAAAAAGCTTTCTATCCAAAGTGGATTCGGGACTAGAATTTCACAAAAGGAAGGAGAGAGAACAACGGGTTCTGGGTGGCGGAATCAAATAAAATAAAATATACAAGATACACAAAGATACTAAATGTTAAAACGTAAAGTGTAAAAAATCCAACGGAGCATAAGATAACCCCCCCCCCGAGTGGACTGCCGTCAATCCGAGGCACCACCAATGGTGACTGACCCACCAGATCCGGTAAGTCGTGGGGCAAAGATCTGGCTATATCTTTGAGAATCTCAGCAATACAAACAAGCGAACGCTAAGCGTAAGACCGCAACTCCAGACTCTCTTAATAAAATTATCAGATTGACCCACCTCAGTGGAAACTCAGAGAGGAAAAAGGAAGAAAGAAAGACGGAGCATTATACTATATTAATATAAAGACAGGTGACGACCTTGGGAGCCATGTTGTTGTGTCTATGGTGCCCTTCTTCATAAACAAGAAAAAGAGAAAGTGGGAAACCGGAAAGGCTCCAATTCGGAAAAAAAAAGGAGTTGAGGGCAGACCAGCGAATGCCAGAGAAGCCCAAGGCAATTAGAAGGAGAGAGGTAAAGGAACATAAGGAAGAGAGCAGGCTGGAAGAAAGACGCAAACTTCAAATAAAGTATATTTGGGACACCGTCAATCCGAGGCACTCGCTAAGGCGAATGACCCGCCGGATCCGGTGAACTGCAGGGGGAAGGTCTAGAAGGAAGAAACGAAGAAGCGAAGACTAAAAGAAGAAGAAGGATAGAAGAAGAAAGACAGAGGAGGAATAAAAGAAAGTGATCGGTCACCATAGGACGAAGATTATTACGAGAGGAAGCTAATTGGCACGCGCAAACAGGGACTCATCCATAAAATGGCAGGACCCAAACCAAAAATGGACAATAAAATTATGACAAGGAGACCTTCAGAAGATGTGTCAATGAAGGATCTTCTGAAGGAAATTCAAAAACTGGGGGAAAGACAAGAAAACTATCAAATAGAGGCTCAAAAAAGAATGGAAGAATATAATAAACAAATGTCAGAAATGAGAACAGAAATAAAACAAGAAATTGGACATTTGAAGGAAGAAGTGAGAAAATCATTTGAAGAAATAAAAGATCTAAAACAAAACAGTGAAAAATTGGAAAAATCCCAAGAGAAAATCAAGAAAAAAATGGAAAATTTGGAAAATAAAAACTTAAAAATAGAAAAACTGCAAGAAAAGCTGGAGCAAAGAGAACTAGAATTTCAACTTCGATTTAGAAATATCCAGGAAGAAGAAAATGAGGACATAAGAGAAAAAATATTAAAACTGACTGCAGACCTATTACAAATGACGCCGAACAAGCTGGAAACAGAAATAGACAGATGTTACAGGATACAAACAAATTACTCAAAGAAAAATAAAGTGGCCAGAGACGTGATTGCACACTTCACAAGAAAGAGGGTAAGGGATGAAATACTAATACAAAATAGTAAAAAGCCTATTTACCATAAAGAGACAAAAATCGTGATACTAAAGGAATTCCCTCAAACAACCCTGAATAAAAGGAGAAACTACTTCTTCCTCATGGAAGAATTAAAAAAAAATATAAAATTCACTTTAGGTGGGAGAGGACAGAGGGTATAATGGTAACCTATAGAGATAAAAGACACTGGTTAACATCTGTAGACAAAGCAAAAGCCTTCTATAAAACCCTTAAAAAAGATCTGGACCATGTATCCTCAATATCACCCTCATTAAAAAAATAAAAACCAAAAAGACCAAGACAGAACTCTCCGGAAGACACAGCATTAGGAGCTGGAGCTGGACTGCAGGATACAAACATTACAGATGAAGAAGATGAAGAACCGTAAAATGATGACAATCAAGATGAAGAGTGAAATAACACAGCAGTTAAAAATATATACAAACAACGTGAATGGGCTAAATTCTCCCCCAAAAAGGAAAAACATTATGAACCAAATAAATAAAGGAAAATATGACATTGTGGCGCTTCAAGAAACGCACATATGTCAAAAACATGTGGCCCACTTGAAAAACAACAAAATAGGAAGGGAATTCTTCTCAGCAGACCTGGCAAAGAAAAGAGGGGTGGTCATTTATGTAAATGAAAATATTCCGGCAGAAACGAAATTTAAAGATACGGAGGGAAGGGTAATTGCGGTAGAAATAATGATAAACCAGGAGAAAATCCTTATCCGCAATATATATGCCCCAAATGGGCCAAAAACAAAATTTGCACGTAATCTGAAAGAACAGATATCAAAAATGGACACGGAACACATAATAATTCTAGGGGACTTTAATGGGGTGATAGACCAAAAAATAGACAAATCCAAAAAGAAAAACAGAAAAAGCAAAGAAAAAATTGGCCAACTACCAATAAATTTTTTAAATCTGAAAAAAGAGTTCGATCTTCAAGATGTGTGGAGAAACAAAAATCCAAATAGAAGGGACTACACATACTACTCGAATAGACATGAATCATGGTCCAGAATCGATATGATCTGGGCCTCAAATTCACTGACAACAAAAATGGACAAGATAAACATACTAGCAAGAGATAAAGCAGACCACTGCCCTCTAGAAATAATAATGAATCACAAAAGAAACTCCTGGAGATGGAGATTAGATGATAATCTTATCAAACTGGAGAATGAGATCCTGGAAAACAAGAAATTAACAAAAGAATTCTTTAATATCAATGACAAAGATGACGTAACAAAACAAACAATATGGGACTCATATAAGGCAGTAATGAGGGGATACTTTATACATCAGAAAGCCAGAGCTAACAAAAGAAGAAATCTCAAATTAGAACAAATTAACAACCAAATAGAAAACAAAGAAAGGATGCTCAAACAACAACCCAAAAATCAAAGAATTAAAAACGAAATAAATGACCTAAAAAAGGATAAACATCACTTAGAATTGGAAAGAATAGCAAAATCATTGAAATTTGCGAAACAATATAATTTTGAAAATGCAAATAAACCAGGGGCCTGGCTGGCAAGAAAGATAAGAAAGAAAAAACAACAACAGCAAATAATAAAGATCAAAGGCAAAGACAAAGAATATACGAGGGATGAAGAAATAAGAGAAGAATTCAGAATCTATTATAGTCAACTATATAAACAAAAAGGTGAAGATCTGGAAAAAATATCAAAATACCTAGGAGATCAAAAATTAGATAAAATCACGGAAACGCAAAGAGAGTACCTTAACAAAGAAATTACAGAAGAAGAAATTAAGAAAGCGATAAAAAATTTAAAACCAAATAAGGCGCCGGGTCCGGACGGATTCACGGCAAGCTTTTACAAAGTCATGAAAGATGAGCTAACCCCATTTCTGAAAATACTAATCAGGTATTGGAAAAGAAGGTCACGTCGGAATCGTGGAAAGAAGGGGATATCATTACAATTCACAAAGAGGACACAGACAAATCAGAGGTCAAAAATTATCGCCCAATTTCGTTACTTAATCTGGACTACAAAATTTTTACCAATATATTGGCGAACAGATTTAAAGACTTTTTATCTACATGGATTGGGCCAGAACAAAAAGGATTTCTTCCGGGGAGATATATGAAGGAAAACGTAAGATGCATAGTAGATGTAATAGAATATTATGAAACATTCCACCAAAAAGTATTGGCACTACTTTCGATCGACGCAGAGAAGGCATTCGACAATTTAAATTGGGCATTTATTAAATTATTATTTAAAGAAATTGATATAGGTTATCAATTTTATAATGCCATTGATGCGATATACACTGAAAAAAAGCAAAAATTCTAGTAAATGGACAATATACAAAAGAAATACAAATCAAGAAAGGAACTCGCCAAGGATGCCCATTATCACCCCTAATCTTCATCTTTGCAATGGAAATCTTTATAAGAAATATTAGAAAGGATAATCAATTAAAAGGAACAAAAATTGCAAACTATGAATTCAAACTGAGAGCCTTTGCCGATGACCTTATTGTATTATTGAGAACCCAAAACAGCAAATTCAAATGTGGCTCGACAAAATAGAGGAATATGGATCAGTGGCTGGCTTCTATTTAAATAAAAAGAAAACAAAAATCTTGTCAAAAAATATATCAAAGAAAAAACAAGAAGAGATCGAAAAAGAGACAAATATCCAAATAGTATCCAAAATAAAATATTTAGGAATCTGGCTGACAGGGAAAAATGCTCACTTATTGAAAAATAATTACCAAATGAAATGGAACGAAATTAAAAAAGATCTACAGAACTGGAAGAATTTGAAAATCTCCATCCTCGGACGAATAGCGATAATAAAAATGAATGTGTTACCAAAATTGTTGTATCTATTCCAAAACCTCCCAGTGATAAGAAATAACAAACTGTTTTTGGAATGGCAAAAGGAAATTATAAAATTTATCTGGAAGGGGAAAAAGTCAAGAATAAACTACACAATAATGACAGATGAAAAGAAAAGGGGAGGATTCGGACTGCCAAATTTAAAATTATATTATGAATCTTGTGCTCTAGTGTGGGTAAAAGATTGGGCAACTTTGAAAAAAGATAGTATATTGGCGTTAGAAAGCTTCGATTTGAGAAGAGGATGGCATAGCTATCATTGGTACAGCAAAAGATTGGTGGAGAAAAATTTTGGAAATCACTTTATCAGGTCTTCTTGAATAAAAATTTGGGAAAAATACAAGGAAAGGATTTACACGAAAATATCCCTTTGGATCTCACCATTAGAGGCCAACCAGAAAAAATTCTTGGGATGGACAAATTGGCCAAAATATAATAAAATATTAAGGAAAAAGGATGGACAGTACCAATTAAGATCGCAAGAAGAAATAAAACAAAAATATAATAAAATATCCTGGTTTCAATATGCCCAAATGAAAGAACAATTTGGAAATGACAAAATATTAGGCTTTAACGAAACAGAAAATTTTTGGGATGCCCTGATGCAAAATGATAAAAAAGAAATCACAAAGGTATACAAGAAGTTATTAGAATGGTCCACAGAGATAGAATATGTGAAAGTATGCGCCACAAAATGGGCAAAAAATATTGGACGCCCAATTATGATGTCATAATGGGAAACAATCTGGAATATAAAACAAAAATATTCTTATGCCTCAGACCTACAAGAAAATTGGCTCAAAATGTTTCATCGGTGGCATATCACTCCAAAAAAATTAGCAATTATGTATAAGAACACAGAAAATAAATGTTGAAAATGTAAAAAGCAAGAAGGGTCATATTTCCACATTTGGTGGTCGTGTCCAAAAACAAAATTGTACTGGAAATCTATACATGAGGAAACACAGAAAATATTACAAAAATCATTTTCAATGAAGCCAGAAATTTATTTACTTGGGCTGACGGAGAATTCTATAAAACTGAATTTAAACGAGGACAAAATACTTAAATATGCAGCGACAGCTGCAAGAATAATATTTGCTAAATACTGGAAACAAAAGGATACCCCAACAAAACAGCATTGGTTGGAGAAACTGAACGATATATATGATATGGACAAACTAACATATTTAATGAAAATAAATAAAGGAAATATAATAAAACGAACCGACTGGGGAAAGTATGAAGAATATTAGAAAAAGCTGAAGGAAAAGTAAGCAAAAGGAGAACCCGAGAACATTCATAATAAAACTAGTCCAATTTATGAAAAAGGGAAGAAGATGAAAAGAAATTTAAGCCACAAAGAATAGAAAGCGGAAGGACATATAATATTATTTTAAAATCTATTTTTTCTTTTCCTTTTCCTTTTCTCTTCCCACCCTTTCACCCTCCTGTTTTTCCCCTTCCCAATCTTCACTTATTCCCCCTTTGCAATATTTTTTAAATGTATGTGCACAAAAGGAAATTTGAATAAAAATTAATTTAAAAAAAAGACCCATAAGGCTGATGCAGTTCTCAATAAAAATAAGTTTGGCACCTCTGCATTATGTGGTCAGTGCAGATGTGCCCCTGGTGATGTCAGGTTGTCTTGGCTGTCTCTATGGATACAGCCTAGAATTGCACTGGAGTTTTCAGCTGTTTCGCCACAGTGATGATTCATATTCAGCTTATGGTTTACAAATATTCATAGAGCCCTTTCACATATACTCTTGTCACTTATCATATTTCTGTGTTTCATTTTTTTCCTGCCTAAGTCTAGCACCTTACATGTTTCCCTGTTGAAATTCATGTCAAATTGTAATTATGAGTGATGACTTCAAAATGAGACAGGATTCAAAAGTTAACTTCAATACATAATAGTTTGTGTAGAACTGATTTCACCATTCTAGTGCAGCCTTTAACTTGTCCATGAAGAACCATGAAAAATGACCCTTCAGGCAAACTGTCAATGCCTCTCAGCCTCACCCTTGGTCAAAGGAAGTGTGCTGGGTTTGTCTTGGATAGTGCTTTTCTTTTGGTAGGGCTGAAATAAAATTGGGCAGGTTTCTAAATAAATAATTATTCCTCAATTTATTTCACTCACTGTCTACAATCTTTGACCCAGCATGAAAAAATAAAAGTAAAAAAAGCAGGGGGGGGGGGGCAAGAAGAAAAATACTCTAAAGTAGAGGTTCTCAAACTTTTTCAGCTGCAGAGCCCTTTTTCAAGCCAAAATTTTTTGTGAAGCCCCAAGAAATGTTTATATATTACATGACATATTATATCATATATAGTGTGTATAAATTGGGCATGGGCAAATTTTTTGACCCACATAAACTTAACAGTATTTCAGTGGAAGACCACAGAGGCCATGCAGTCCAACCGCCTTCTGCCATGCAAGAAAAGCACAGTTAATGCACTCCCTCAGTGGTGGAAGAGAAATAAGGTTTGGAAGCAGTGAGGGAGGCAAATTAAAAAGGCTTGTGAGGGTGAGGGAGATGGGGAAAATGCTTTTGGAAGCAACGGAAGCTAGGAAAAGGGCTTTTGGAGGAAGGGGACTGAAGGAAAAAGTTTTTTTGCAGCAAGGGAGGAAGGTTGAAAAGACTTTTGGTGGTGGGTGAGGGGGAGGAGCCGGAAAGAGGAGAGAAACTTGGAGGGGGAGGTAACCACAGAATCCCCAACGGCTCCATGGAGCACACTTTGAGACTGCTGCTCTAAAGCTTTAAAAAGGGGTTTCTACCAGATATTTCTGAGCCAGTGTGGATGGTAGTTTGACTGTTGGATCATGACTATGGTGACCAGAATTCAAATCTCTGGTTGGTCATGGAAAACCTTGGGCAAATCACACTACAGTGTTCCCTCACTTATCGCTGGGGTTAGGTTCCAGGACCACCCGCAATAAGTGAAAATCCGCAAAGTAGGGATGCTATATTTATTTTAATATTTATGCATTATTTTAGTAGTTATACACTATTTTAAGTCTTTATCAACCAATCGTGTGTTGATAAATTGCCTCCTTCTCCTCCCGTTGTCGCTTGGGCTCATTTTCTCTCCCTTTGGCTTCTCCTTCCTCCTTTCCATAGGTTGTAAATTTTAATTTTTTATTATTTATAATAGTCTTTTAGAGTTTATTGAAAAACTGTGAAACAGTGAATCCACGAAAAGTGAACCGCAAAGTAGTGAGGGAACACTGTACCTCAGATTTAGAGAAGGCAAAGGTGAAGCCTCAGTGAATAAATACTGCCAAGAAAATCCTATGATAGGTTTACCTGAAGGCACACACCACACAAACTAGACTTTGTCATTTAATAGAATGTTGCATATATTAACAGACGTGAACCAATGTAGTAATGGAACTATTTTAGGTATAAACTAATATGTGTATGTGGGAAGGAGGAAGACATATGTCAGCAGTGCTCCATTACAAATCTAAACCAGGAGTCTTTTCACACTGCGCTTGAATAGTGCTATGGTTCCATATTGACAAGCATGGTTGCATCCAATAGAATCCTGGACTGGCAGTCTGGTTGTTGTTGAAACCAAAAGACACCCCCCCCCACACACACACACACACACACCCATTTAGTTTTACCTTAAAAATGCCAAGTGGCCAAAACAGATGCTTGCTTATGGTGTACCCCAGGTCTAATGTAAGTTTTTGAAGAACAACATTCAAATCGTATATTGATTGAACTTACTCCTGTTGAGATTAACAACTAAATTCAGGCCACTATACCTACAGAACCACCATCTCAAGAACAATCTGTCCCTTAGGACACTGAGTTCCTCTGGGGAATCTTTATTCCAGCCAGACTGGCAACCGTCACCCAGAGGACCTTTTCATCAGCTGCTCAAGACTCTGGAATAACCTGCTCAATGAGCTCTGACTACTTAACGAACTGTCAGAATTGAAGACATCTTTTGAAAAGAGTGGGAAGGAATATACAGTTGGCCCTCAATATCAAGACATCCTATATTCGTAGATGGAATCACTCATAGCTTGAATATATTTTGCTTTGCAAATTTTTCAGAAGTTCTGTAAGTCGTAGTAAAATTAATTAAATCTGCACTTCTGAAGATGTTTGATCTTTTGTCAAGATCATCAGTAATCTTTTGTGTATCTGGTTATAACTGTGGTTACAGCTTGGATGTATATACACTACAATATTTGAATGTGGCAAAGACATATGTGATAAGAATGAGCTAGTGAATTGCTATCTTGAAAATCAAAATTGCTGGATCATATTGACATTATTGATATTGTTATTGAATCACTATATTACAACATTTACTGTATAAGTCTTATTCAGGTTCTTATTTCACTCATTTTGCACTGTAACACATTGCACAATGTTCTGTGTATTTATTACACACATCTAATCTGATTTCTTTTAAATTAAAATCTAAGGATGTAATCTAAAGATGTAATTCATATATAACATTATTTCAGTTTTATTCAAGTTATTATTTTAAATAATGGTATTTGGGGAGGAAGTGTTTAAGAACGGCATGTCTGCGTGATAAATCAGATGGTTCTTTGGTTTCCTGGATAATCTGTCAGAGTGATTAATTCAGCAGGTGGCATCACGGTTTAGAACATCCTGTTCGACCACACCTTTTTAAAGATGTGATTTCAAGCTACCAGCCAGTGGCCACATACTGCTGAAAAATTATTAGGCACTTTTTTTAAAGGACTCACAACCTGTGT
The DNA here is from genome assembly GCF_035594765.1 of Anolis carolinensis. Taxonomy (NCBI): domain Eukaryota; kingdom Metazoa; phylum Chordata; class Lepidosauria; order Squamata; family Anolidae; genus Anolis; species Anolis carolinensis. The sequence continues at coordinate 83,266,771 of NC_085844.1, forward strand.
CCCTTATTTTGCTTCTGAATGTAAAATAAACATCTCAAAGTAGATCTCGATGACAGCTAAAACCCTTCCAAAGTGTTTAATTTTAATTTTAGTAAAACACATTACAAGCCTAGACTACATTGATCATTTTACACAAAGCAACTAATAAAATCATGTAATATAGTGGTTCTTAACCTGTGGGCCCCCAAAAGGTTTTTGCCTTCAACTCCCAGAAATTCTAACAGCTGGTAAACTGGCTGGGACTTCTTGGCCAAAACACCTGGGGACCCACGGGTTTATTTATTTATTTATTTCTCACATTTATATCCCGTCCTTCTCACCCAAAGGGACTCAGGGCGGCTTACAACGGGTTGAGAACCACTGATGTAATATATCCTGTATCCATAAGACCTGTGGATTCATTTTTCCACCTTTGACAATATATGGCATCTCTAGACCAGGGGTCCCCAAACTAAGGCCCGGGGGCCAGATGCGGCCCATCAAAGCCATTTATCTGGCCCCCACGGCATAAGGGCAGAAGGGGGTTGGGCCCGGGCTGTGGCGCAGGTGGGAGAGCAAGCCAGCTGCAATTAACTGCAATGAATCACTCTGACCAGGAGGTCATGAGTTCGAGGCCCACTCGGAGCCTATGTTTGTCTTGTCTTTGTTATTGCTCGGTAGCCAACTATAGTCCGGCCCTCCAACGGTCTGAAGGATCGTGAACTGGCCCCCTGTTTAAAAAGTTTGGGGACCCCTGCTCTAGACATTTTCTATGTCTTTCAGCATTACTCTACAGTAGAGCTTTGCAAACTGTGTGTTGCGACTTGTTAGTGTGCTGGCTGCAATGTGTAGCTGTGCTGCTTGAATGTAAGGAGAAGCCTATTAGTCTGTTTGAAATAAGCAGTAAATCATATATATTTTTAAAAATGTAAACATGTTTTCATGAAATAGATGCTGTCCCCATACATTTCATTATTACATTTTATGTACGTGTCCATATCTCTCCTAAGGGGTGGTTTAACTTCTTGTTTGCTAATAAAGCAGAATTGAGTCACAAAAATGATGCATGTCTAAAAAGTTTATCACCAACATCAAATGTTTGGAAAGCTCTCTTCTGTGGTATACTTAGGCCTAAAGTACTTCATTTCAATAGGGTTCACTATCTGCTGCAATTTCACATATTATCCGAGCAAAGGCTGAGAATGTATGCCTAGAACAGTGGTTCTCAACCTGTGGGTTCCCAGGTATTTTGGCCTACAACTCCCAGAAATCCCACCCAGTTAACCAGCTGTTAGAATTTTTGGAATTGAAGGCCAAAACATCTGGGCACCCACAAGTTAAGAACCACTAGCCCACAGGCAGGAGTGGCCCTAGGTTTTTCCAGGTGGTAAGCCAACCTAGAGCGCACCCCGCCCGAAATTGTGCCCCCCATCCCAAACTTACTGGCGGCGTCAGTGGGCGGCGGTGGCAGCGGCAGTGGTGATCATTGGGTCGCTCACCACAAAACCAGGAAGTAGTTTCTATTCTCATGAGATCTCGCGAGATTTCCACGAAATATCACGAGAATACCAAAATACTTCCTGGTTCTCCGGTGAGTGACCCAGTGGTCTCCACTGCTACCTGCCACTGCCGCCGCCGCTTCGGGTGCGCCCAGGAAGGCACTGCGCCCGAGGCGGGGACTTCAGCGGCATCCATGAAGAACCGGGCCTGCCTAGAGGGAATATATTTTGTATTGCATTCTTTGACATTAATTCAAGATTTATTTTCATATCAATTTCTGGAGAAACAAAAAATAAAAATACATGCTTTAAAAATTGCAATCATGTTACATTACTCCTATAATTTTTACCATTTTGAACCACTTTGGAGGAAATTATATTCGGAACTTACATGTTTGTAAGTGAATTTATATCTAGAATAATGTAAAATAGGATAGTTTTGTAATGCCTGTATCCAGTAAAGGGATACTCTTAGTACACAGGAGGGACCAGCAAAGTAAGTGATGGTTTTTGAACCATGCCCACTTGTCTCATTGTGCATCCAGACACTCATAGAATCATAGAATCATAGAATAGTAGAGTTGGAAGAGACCTCATGGGCCATCCAGTCCAACCCCCTGCCAAGAAGCAGGAAATCGCATTCAAAGCACCCCCGACAGATGGCCATCCAGCCTCTGCTTAAAAGCCTCCAAGGAAGGAGCCTCCACCACAGCCCGGGGGAGAGAGTTCCACTGTCGAACAGCCCTCACAGTGAGCAAGTTCTTCCTGATGTTCAGGTGGAATCTCCTTTCCTGTAGTTTGAAGCCATTGTTCCGTTTCCTAGTCTGCAGGGCAGCAGAAAACAAGCTTGCTCCCTCCTCCCTATGACTTCCCTTCACGTATTTGTACATGGCTATCATGTCTCCTCTCAGCCTTCTCTTCTGCAGGCTAAACATGCCAAGCTCTTTAAGCCGCTCCTCATAGGGCTTGTTCTCCAGACCCTTAATCATTTTAGTCGCCCTCCTCTGGACGCTTTCCAGCTTGTCAACATCTCCCTTCAACTGTGGTGCCCAGAATTGGACGCTCTTCACAATTCACTAACAGAATTTCTTAGAGCAGCTGCTATGTAGCTACATAAATGTAAAGCTGTGTAACACGCACTTTGATCAAGGATTCTGGCCAATGCATTGTAATAATATTCACCCAGAATATTCACTTCAGCAAAACAACAAAATCATCAGCAACTAAGATTTCTCTTGAACTGTGACTTGTTGGTCATTATTACTGTGAGAAGATGAGGTCTATCTGCTCTGACACAAGAAATATAAGGGCAAATTGGAAGACATACATCCAAATTGTAAAACGTATGGCAATAATATGGAAGGCAAAGTCGTAGTAAGGTGGGGGAAATAAAGGATATTGCGTCATTTATTGGACAAGATTACATGCTAAACATCTAAAGGCTTAAATACTATCAACAAGCAAGCATATGCATTTGTACAGGCAATGTTTTCTGTGTTGGAAACAAAAATATAGAGCTCAAAGAGCTGCAATAACAGCAGAAATCCATTCTGTTTTCTTTTTGATTTTCTGGTGCCCCCCCCCCCCCGCCTGTTCTGTTTTCAGGAAAATTATGGGAGATTAGGAGGGGGACCGTTCAGATTTGTAATTCGGGATCCAGAGTTCTTTTTCCATTTTGGGAAGAATCTTACCAAAAACAGAAACAAAATTCAAAATAAAAACAGAACGGATTTCTGCCATTTCACACACCCCTAGTGTCAACACCAAACCAGGCATTTGGTTTTTGACCCCACGCCACAGGTAGAGTCAAAAAATATTTTACAACATCACATTGCACTTCGTTCTTGCCCAGCTCTCAGGGATATAATGATTTCAGTCATATTATTTACAGCAATGTGGTCTAACCCACGGCCCGCTAGCCGCATGTGGCCCACCAATTCATTTTTGTTGGCCCTGGCCCTTCTTACTGGAAAAATATTTTAATTTAACATTTGGGAAAAAAAATAGTTTATCCTTCTTACTGCTTTAAGTTTTTAAGAAATATTTTCTTTCTGGAATGTCTCTGGCCCTCACATTCCTATACTAAAGTTCGATTGGCCCTCGGGTAACTAAAGGTTGGACCACACTGATTTACAGCATGTAGTACCCAGCATGTGATTCAAAAACCAACACCATATTACCTCCTATGGCGTGTTGGTCATTTCCCTACCCTCACCCCTCAAAGCCTGCCAAAGGAAGGATGTACATTTTCATCACTCTTTCTGGGAATGCTTATTCATCTCTGTGAGAGATCTGGGAGAGGAGCTGTTAAAGCACATTAACATGAGATGAAAGAAAACAGCCAAACGCATGCTGAGCATTTGCCAAGCACTCACGGCAGTCTTCTTTCTTCAGATTCATGCTTTGCCTTTACGCCTCATGTTCCATTCAAGTTGTTCTTTAAAATGTGAAAATAAAGAGGAGGTGCAGGCTTATTATTTGAATATTTGGCATGGTGGTGTGGGATAACATATCTCTAATGAGAAGTTTTGTGCTTGATCCCCTCTCATTTTAGTCAAATTAAGAACTCTCCATAGTTTAAAAACTGGAAGAGCAATGTATGACAGTTGCACTTCCATTTCCCTATTTTTTTTTCCTGGCGTTTTGTCAGTCTTTTCCAATCAATCTATGCCGGACGTTGTTGTTAAGTCTCAACTAAAATGTAAATATTTCATCCAGCGATTGAATAAACTTCATGCACTTATGTTGCTTGTTTATTATTGATAACACTGATCAGGCTGCACCCTCACTATCCATCTTTCTAAAGGACCTTAAAACATGGTTATTTCAATGTGCATTCGAATAAATAGTTCTGGTTAGTTATTAGTTGCCACAACTACTGCACTTTATCACACTCCACTCTTATTGATTGAACTCTGTAATGAGATCCTTAATTCCCTCTTGTAGAGTCTGCTGAATTTTATCTTACAGTTTGTATATTATGTTCAGACTCTAATGTTCTAATGTTTTGATGTTGATGTTTTATGCTGGTTTGCATGTTTATACTATTTTACCTGTTTTACATTGGTTTAATTATGCAGTATTTTATTGTATGTTGAAACTGGGCTTGTCCCCATGTGAGCCGCCCCGAGTCCCCTCTGGGGAGATGGGAGCAGGATATAAAAATAAAGTTATTATTATTATTATTATTATTATTATTATTATTATTATTATTATTATTACACTGGTCAACACACATTTTGATGCCTCAAATGTTAGCCCTGTTTTTGGGTATATTTGATCTGCCAATTCCAAAAATGACACTGTATTCCCCTATCAGTTCTAGTTTTTGAGACTGAATATATGAGATCTAGCAGTTGCCATCTGGTTGCCCATAGAAAATCATGATAACCATCTCTGAGAACCTAGAACCAATGCAATTTTTGAAATCAGCACCTTGGGAACAGGCCTAAAACCAAAACACCAAGAATTTTTTTTGTTTCTTTCCGTGGTTTTCTGTCAAGTCCAGGGTTTCTTTCACAACTCTTCATATTCTTTTTCTCCTCACATTCTCTCCCTTAGGATTAATCAATTGCCCCACAGAGTGAGTCAGGGGAAATGTCAGGAAAATCAAAACAGACACTGGATTTCCCAGCCTAAACCAGGCTAATAGCTAGTCCAGACTTCCTAGTTCCCCTTTTAGCAGAATAATTCAGTAACAAATGGGAAAACGTACTGAAAAAATGTGTTCTGCACAGTACTGCATCTTTGACAAGGGAAAGGTTGCGTACGTATATCAGGGCCAGATATAATAATTGGTCTCTGAATAAGCCTCTATTGAATACATGCTTTTCCATTCTGACCACAACCTGCCTTAAAATTGGGACAGCTGTACCAACTCATACTATAAATTTTCAACAAAACAAATTACTGTTGTAATTTGATATAACACAAGTTAGGAAAGCCCCCAGTTAAAAATTCCCCTAAGCTCAGAGGTTTCCTGTTGGCCTGAGGCTAGTTTGTACCTGTATGAGCTAAAAATAATAATACATTCACAAAGTAAACATTATATATCAATAAGTTGGTAGTTTACAAAACAATCAATTCAAAACTGTATTACCATTGAGCCTTAAATGTTTATGTTTGTTAAACATATCTCAAAATGTGCACATACTAATCAGTACTTCAAACTAGGCAATTGCATAATGTAAGGATAATGAATAAATCTATGTATAACTAACCATCATCAATATTTGGTATGAAACATAATCACACATGAGCTTCTGATATACAGACATTACTAATCCTAGGTATATTTTATATGTCTCAGGAATAGCAAATGAGATTTTGAATCACTATTTCATTTCTGCCTCATTTTTTTCTGACCATCTAACTTTATTAAAATGACAATTCTAAAATAGAATTTGATAGGATGTCAGGATGCAAAAGAGAACAGGGAGAGTCCCCAGGACAATCTTTTCTTTTGGTCAGTCTCTTTCTCTTTAACATTAACGTCATTTGCAGACATTAAACAGAGGGATTCTAATAGCATGAGGCAAGCAGTGGAGGAGATGTCACCGGCTAATTTTTGTGTATTGAATGCCGGCTACAGTACAGGAACATAAGCAACAAATTTTAATGGCAACACTGAATGAGTTACTTTATTCAAACACACTCTGATATAAGCAAAAAAAGAAAAAAGAAAAAAAGGCAAGGCAAGGGGAGGCATATGTCCATAGCTTTGGTAAATATAAAGAAATCAAATGTCGCAGAATTTAGATTACCTTTTAAGTAGTGAGTTAACCCAGACGGAGTCCAATGGAATTCAGAAATGCAGAGTTTCATGGTCATTATATAACATACTAACTATTAGTGTTGACGTCATGCTTCCTGTTGTTTATTTGTCAGTATGTGAGCATTTCTTGGAAATAAATTAAGGTTACACAATTGACAACTCACTGAATGCAACCCCTCCATCCATTTTATCATGGTGACAACCTCCCCCGCCCTCCAGTTCAATAAGACCTCTGTGTTTTCTGTGCAAAAACAAAGTTGTTAATATCTTGCCTAACAAGAATTTTCTGCCAGGGGGCTCCATTCGGCTTAGCTGCTCACACAGGACATAGTATTCAAGCAACTTTGGCTTAATGAAAGATGGAAAAGCCTGAATGGCCACATAGTCCAGCTATGTCTAGAACATAGGGAAGGGGAAGTGCAGTCCTTCAAAATGATTTGGATTTCAACTACAACAGGAAAGGAGATTCCACCTGAACATCAGGAAGAACTTCCTCACTGTGAGGGCTGTTTGACAGTGGAACTCTCTCCCCCGGGCTGTGGTGGAGGCTCCTTCTTTGGAGGCTTTTAAGCAGAGGCTGGATGGCCTCTGGATGGCATATGTCGGGGATGCTTTGAATGCGATTTCCTGCTTCTTAGCGGGGGGTTGCACTGGATGGCCCATGAGGTCTCTTCCAACTCTACTATTCTATGATTCTATGATTCTATGATTCTAACTAGTGACTCGTACACTTTACCTGGGTATTTTGGGAAAGTTGAATCACCCACTGAATTGTAGAGCAGGTGAACATTCATGATTCCTTATGACTCTTGAAGAGAAGCTGCTTATATATGGGATAAAGACTCATGCATGCTACATCCCTTGGGGAAATGTTTCTTCTCATTAGCACTGGTTACCTCCAATTCTTGAGGCTACAGAGGCTCTGGGCCTAAGCCAGTGGTTCTCAACCTGCGGGTCCCCAGATGTTTTGGCCTTCAACTTCCAAAAATCCTAACAGCTAGTAAACTGGCTAGCATTTCTGGGAGTTGTAGGCCAAAACACTTGGGGACCCACAGGTTGAGAACCACTAGTGTAAGCCTTACCATCCCATCACACAGAGAGTAGGAAGTGTGCTAGCATGCTGCCAGGATGCTTCTTCCATGTGGAGCCTGTTGAAAGCCATCAGATGATGTTAGTCAATTTCTGGAGGGTTTTCATAGAAGAAGCATCCTGGCAGTATGCTAGGATGCTTCCCTGGGAACATGGGAGAAATCCTGTGTTCCATAAAGAAGAATGGTGTAATGCCCATGCTTCCCCAAGTGGGATGAGGTAAAGGGTACAGTGGGCAATGTGGGTGTGATGGGTTCCTTAGAGAAGGAGGTAACATGCAGTACTTCAGCAGAGTAGCAATAGAATCCCCACTATTCCCTCCTCCAAGTGTTTTACCTCTAGTTGTTTCCTTTCTCTATGCACCAAAGTTACCAAACTAACCTGTGGCAAATGGGGCATCACAGGTCAGAATGCTGGAAGTACTGGTTTCAGTTGGAAACACAGCTTGGGGATGTTGTTGGACTCAGGCTAGAGTAGTGAGGAGTGGGGATGAAATTTTAAGGGGTATTGGGGGGAGGGGTCAACAGAATCATTGACTCTAGGTTATGTTAAAATTTAAGGAAAGGAAGAACAGTAGAGGTGAGAACTCAGGCACTTAATCTTTACCAAAAAGCAAAACAACAAGTAGTCAACTGTTATACACAATAGTGTTATACAGTACGAAAACATATAAGACAATTTAATCTAGAAATGAATAGCTGAACAAGGATATATAATGGTACAATATGCAATAGTGCATTTTTAACAGAGATTATACATATAGTCAGAGTTTATGTCTTCACTCGTATATACAGTATTTAAGTCCCATTAGTAATTTTGTATACTCCTGGTGGAGGTAGTTCAGACTGTCAGAGTTATATCTTCACTCTTCTGTATACCCTGTTTCCCCGAAAATAAGACAGCCCTTAAAAATAAGACCTAGCAGAAGTTTTGCTGAATTACTAAATATAAGGCCTCCCCTGAAAGTAAGACCTGGCAAAGTTTTTGTTTGGAAGCATGTCCGCCGAATAGAACACCAGAGCATGCAGGATCAGTAAACAATCTACGTTCCATAGATTGTTGTACATGGAAATAATGGTTTTAATAAGAAATTCTTGATAGGATTCACAGTTTGTCTGGTTATGCTGGTTTGTGATGACAAGTACTATATGGTATATAAAATTTTTCATTTTTTGTTCAACAATAAATATGAATTCTTCATGGAAAAATAAGACATTCCCTTAAAATAAGACCTAGCGCATCTTTGGGAGCAAAAATTAATACAAGACACTGTCTTATTTTCGGGGAAACACGGTAGTCTTATAGTTGATTAATACACAATGGAAAAGAAATGTGTTTAAGAAGAGTCTTGGTAGGAATGAATAAGATACTTGAGGTGTCCTTGGGAAAGTCTCAACAAAGAACCCCGGGCTTGTAAATCTTTTTTTTTCAGGAAAATCCCTTCTTCAGGATTCTTCACAAGTGTTGTGAGACTCAATACATAAGTGATAACAGACAACATAATAGATATGCCAGCGGCATCCGATAACACAAAAAGACAATAAAATAATTATACATATTTCAACAGACAGAGTTGCATGCATGTAGTTACTTACATATAGTTCTTTCAATGGCTCTACAAATACAGTTGGCTTGGCTTTCAGGAGTGAGCAACTTACTCACAACAAGGGAAAGAATTTATGGCCTGAGCTTGTTACAGAATACAGCTGGTGTGTGATTTCTAGGTAGGAAAGTTTAAAGTCAAGAGTTTATTTCAAAAAACAGCTGAAATCTAATCTGTCATTAAGACCAGTAGGAAAAACTGTATTTAACTTTAAAAACATCAACTCCATGTTGTTTATTTCCCTCATTTATGAGGGGGAAACATAGCTTCATTATGAACTTGTTGCTTGGTATTCCTGGTGAAGCTATGTTTCTCCCTCACAAGCAAGGGAAATGAAAAGTCCAGAGCTTGTGGTTTTTCCCTGCAGAGAAGATAGCAGGGGCAAAAGGAAAGAAAGGGCAGTAAACAAATTGAGGCTGGCACTTGGGCATCTGGAAAAGAAAACAAAGGTAGATTTGAAGATTGCCCTAAAAGGAGATTTAGTGAAAGGAGACACATGGGTAGTTGCTGGTTAGTTATGTGATTCATATTGAGGGGTGATGGAGGTCATGGCGGTTCGGTTCACGTGTGTGAAGCTAGGGATATGAAATGTTAAGATATAATAACTGTACAGCCAAATTTTTAATGACTGCTGACTGTATACCATTGTGTAAAACTTGCTTATTCTGTTGTATTTTTTCTTTTTTCTTTTTTGTTTTTTTACTGTCTGTTTTATTTTTATAAACACTATAAAGCAATAAAAATTAATAAAAAAGAAAGAAAGGGCAGTGTAGGCAAGAGCTGAGACACTCATTTGAAATATTCTTTCAGATTTTAGAAGCTAAGCAGGGTTAGTACTTGATGGGAAACCACCAATAAATTCCAGGTTCTCTAGGCTATATTTTAGAGAAACTTGACAAAATTACTTCTGAGTATTCCTTACCTGAGAACAAATAGCTTATGAAATTCAAGGGATCTCTATAAGTTGGCAGGTAAATCATAGGAACCCCCACATACACCATCTTTCATCTGAGGAACGTAATGCACTGTGCCCCACTCCCTTCCTTCTACATCATTCTGCTTTTTTCTATAAAATGTAGCTGCTGGTGAACATTTACTACTATAATGTCATTCACAGGAAATGTTTATCCTTTGCTTTATAAGGAACAGTTCTTCCAAGGCTTTACAAGGAATAAATAAGAAAAAAGGAGGAAGAAACAATATTTTGAGAAGGTGTCACAGTTTAAGTATATCCACGCCTGCCATTCTCTGCCAAACAATATTAGCAGGAATGTAATCTGATAAAGTAGACTAAAACCTATGCTATCAACTTATTTCTCTCAGTATTACAAGATAACTTTTTAGATACTGTATTCCGGCATGTTCACCATGAAGTAAGTCTAATTGCACTTAATAACATTTGTTGTTAAATAAGTGTACATAGGATAGCAACACCAGTTAAGATGCTAAAACAAGAATGGAAAGCTTGATCAACATCTATAGAAATTCGACAAACATCATGGAATTTTACTCTCATCCAGTCAGATCATGTGATGTCAGAATTGCACAAAGATTTTCTTCATTGCTCACTGCTATTTTTTTTTAATCCAAATCATGTTTTCCTTCCATTTTTCCCATAGCAAAGTGGTTGAGAGGTCATACCATTTAGTAAGGTTATAGCTGGAGGCTGCAAAGTAATATTCTAAAATGGAGAATTATACCAAAAAGGAAAGATTATTCTCTTCATAATATTTACAAAGAACAAATTGTCTTCAGTGTCAAATTGTTTTAACATGCTTGTCAAATCTATTGGCTTCACGATTACTGATCATCTTTACATTAGTGACAAGCTCAATGGTATTGCTATTGAATCACCCTATTCCAGCATTTAGTGTATGGCCCTACTGAGCTATTTCAGACTTGGTTTTGCAGCAGCAGCACAAAGTTTCACTGTTTCACTGTCTTGTGTCCATTATAGTCACAAAAGGCACTATCAAATATTACAGGGACTTCTATGTCTTTAAAGAAAAACTTATTTGATGCAGATTCTATCAATTTTTATTTTGTCCTTTACAGTGCAATTGGACATTGGCTTATCAAATATTTAGCTACCTCATATCTGACTTTTTTTCTGACATTTTAATGTAAAAATACATTAAAATGTAAAATATCACCCTTCAAAAAACCCTCTTATGTCATAGACAGAACGCCACCAAATAGAGTACAACACAGTTTATTAAAGCACCGGAGCCAGAAGGCTCAACCATAACATCTTATGATAAATTAAGTACAAACTAGCTTCAATAGATAATAACAATGTGTGTGGGTATATACAGTATGTGTATGTGTATATGTATATGTTTTTGTATATAAACATAACAGTGACAAATTGTTCCTTAGGGCCCTTCCACATGGCCATATAACTCAGGATATCAAGGCAAAAATCCCACCATATCTGCTTTGAACTGGGTTATCTGAGTCCACACTGCCATATATTCCAGTTCAAAGCAGAAAATGTGGGGTTTTATTCAGCTGTTTGGAAGGGGCCTTAGTTGCCTGCTAACTAGTCAGCCTCTTTCTCCCAGGGCTTATTTCCTTTCTTTATTTTTTTTAAATTTTTTATGGTAAATAGGCTTTAAATAGATCTGAACAGGACATCCAGCTATAAATCTGGGAAGTCACTAACTAACTGCCTTTTTTTCCCACCACCATCTACTTGGCAGTGATAGTATTTTTAGTAGACATTGATGGGCAGTCAACACTTTCTTCTCGCAGAGTAGAAACTGAAGAGAAATTGTGGCCACTAGCTAGCAATGTCACTAATAAAGCCCCGTTGCTTCCACCTTTTTAAAAAAGTATTTTTTGAAATGCCAGAATATATTAATTTAATCGCCTCTGAATAAAGTAACAAAGAGAAGGCATTTTGAGACAAAAGCTGGCTAATTAATGTTATAGGTGCTTTTGCAATCTCTCACAAATGGGGCTGGCGATTTAACAAAATGCTGACTAAGGTAGTTGTGGTTAGGTGGAAAAGTTCATGGTTCTTTCTTGATTCAGTTTCCATTTCTCACAAGACAAATTGGACGGGCTTGAGCTTACCTAAAAACCAAAGTCCAAAGCAAAGATAACATCTGTTTTCCAAAGCAGAAAACAACTCTTTTGAACTCATCTGTCTATGTTAGTATCCTTTTATGAAGGCAAGACAATGACACTTTAGTACAAGAGTTCCTAAACTAAGGCCCATGGGTTGGGTGTATCCTCTTAGGTTATTTACAATCCCCCCACCCACACTAAACTTTAGAATTAGGGTTACCCTAAGTCTGAAATGAAGGCACACAACAATAACAACAACAACAACAACAACAACAGCCTGCTGTGGCACAGGCTGTTGAGCAGCTGCAATAAATCACTCTGACCATGAGGTCATGAGTTCGAGGCCAGCCCGTGGCGGGGTGAGCACCCGTCAATTAAAAATAAAAAAAATAGCCCCTGCTCATTGCTGACCTGGCAACCCAAAAGATAGTTGCATCTATCAAGTAGGAAATAAGGTACCACTTATAAAAAAAGTGGGGAGGCAAGTTTAACTAATTTACAACCTGGAATGAGGAAGTGCCGTCAGAGTGGATGATGAAGCAGCTGCTCCCCCCTGTGGCCAGAATCGAACATCCCCTCAGGAGAAGGTTAAATTGCCTCTGCGTCTGTCTGTCTCGGTCTCTGTTTGATGTGTTTATGGGCATTGAATGTTTGCCCTATGTGTGTATAATGTGATCTGCCCTGAGTCCCCTTCGGGGTGAGAAGGGCGGAATATAAATACTGTAAATAATAATAATAGTAATAATAATAATAATAATAATAATAATAATAATAATAATAATAAATAACAACAATCCTAATTATCCTATCTCATCAGACAAAAGCAGGTCCAGACTTCCCATTGAAATACTGGTAAGTTTATGTTGGTTAAAATTGTTCTTCATTTAAAATAGTGTATTGTTCTTTCATGTTTTTTTTGCACTATAAATAAGATATGTACAGTGTGCATAATAATTTGTTCATGATTTTTTTCAAACTATAGTGTCCCGTCCTGTCCCGAACAGTCTGAGGGACCATGAACTAGCCCCCTGTTTAATAAGTTTGAGGACTCCTACTATAATACATATAACTTGATCAAAAAATGAGTATACAACAAAAATGAAAACTAAGAATCAAGTGCCCAATTATGTATCTCTCCACCCACCAATTGCCCTCAGCACAGCATACTAATTTTGAGAAAAACAGATATGTCAAACACAGTTCTGTTCAACATATGATATATCCATGACAGAACAACAATACAGTACTCTACCCACGGATAATATTTAATTCCCTTTTCTTCCCACATACAGACACAGTATTTTCTCTGATCAACAACTGCAAACAACAGAGGAGATACATTCCACATTCACCAGGAAAAAGGTGTAGGACAATGATGATTGGGTAAATTGAGTGGCACATTTATTTAATTTCAAACACAATTCTGCTGTCAGATCTAGCCAGTGCAGAAATCAATCAAGGCCAGTTGACCTTCTCATCTTCCATCTCAATGGCATTCCATAGAATAATGATTTCTAATCAGCCACTTTGATGTAAAATCCTTCCAAGTCAAATACTCCACAAAAGCCCTATAACTTAGATTTAGGGAAGAACCAGACCCTGCTGCTGCTACTGCTCAGTTGTTTAGTTGTCTCCGACTCTTTGTGACCTCATGGACCAGTCCACGCCAGAGCTCTCTGTCAGCTGTCACCGCCCCCAGTTCCTTCAAGGTCAACCCAGTCACTTCAAGGATACCGTCCATCCATCTTGCCCTTGGTCGGCCTCTCTTCCTTTTTCCTTCCATTTTCCCCAGCATCATGATCTTCTCCAAGCTTTCCTGTCTCCTCATGATGTGGCCAAAATACTTCAGCTTTAATATCCTTTCCTCCAGTGAGCAGTCTGGCATTATTTCCTGGAGGATGGACTGGTTGGATCTTCTTGCGGTCCAAGGCACTTCTCAGGATTTTCCTCCAGCACCAGAGTTCAAAAGCGCCTATCTTCCTTCGCTCAACTTTCCTTATGGTCCAGCTCTCGCAACCATAGGTTACTACAGGGAATACCATTGCTTTGACTATGCAGACCTTCGTTGCCAGTGTGATGTCTCTGCTCTTCATTATTTTGTCAGGGTTGGCCATTGCTCTCCTCCCAAGAAGTAAACGTCTTCTGCATCTGCAGTGATCTTCACGCCTAGAAATATAAAGTCTGTCACTGCCTCCACGTTTTCTCTCTCTATTTGCCAGTTATCAATAGGTGTAGTTTCCATGATCTTGGAACCAGACCCAGGCTGCCCCAAAGTTTATTCCCCTTTCAAAACCTGAGCCCACACAAACTGTAATGAATGATAATTTTTCATCCAAATGTGTCCACAGGGTGCTCATCGGTCACCAGTATCTCAGTTCCAATTTTCTGAACTGTCCTAAATTAGATTTTAGATACTGCCTTGGCCAGTTTCTCAACATGAATAGTTATGCGGTGCAGGTAGATTCCCATTTTCACCTTCAAAAAAAATATCAAGCATGTAATTCCAGTTTAAATATCCCTAACTAACCACAAAGAAACTAGCAGATGCTTAGTGTTCTCAGGGCAGCTGGGTAGGATCAGCACAAGAAGAAAAAAGATGCAAAATCTGGGGCTGGTATATTCTTCTGGGTCTACCCCTTGTGGGAGTAGACTGTGATGTGGCAGGCCCAGTTTCCTTCCTCCATGGAGGCGTGCAAGTCTCCATTACCACAATTATTTCAAAATATAGCCTTCCAATATGGCCCTGGATCTGCAGTCAGTGGTAGAGGGGAAGTGGTATCACTCCTTCCTTAACAGAATTCCCAACTGAATTTCTTACAAAAATAATTCCCAGTCTCTTCCCAAAGAACAGAATGATACAATATTTTTTAAAAATTCAAACATATAAACTTCAGATAGCATACAGATTGCAAAGCATATGTACGAATGCTCCATAACTACTAAAAAGCAATACCTGCATATAGAAATAGAGCATCTTTGGAGAATGATTTTAGCCCCATGACAGGCTTTCCAGCTACGAGGATTTACACACACACATACACAGAACATTTCAAAGTATTAACCATAAATTACATTGGAAGTGTGTCTTTTGAAATGCCAAAAATAAGAGAAAGATGATAGAATAAGATCTTCACACCTTTTCATCAGGATCTCTCTCTCTCTCTCTCTCTCTCTCTCTCTCTCTCTCTCTCTCTCTCTCTCTCTCTCTCTCTCTCTCTCTGTTTCAAAAGAAACAACACAGAGATAATGTTGGTGACTAGCAATGCTCCCATAAAACCATTTTGTTGTTTTGTCCTTGGCACTTTAAAAAAAGTAGCTACAAACCCTAAATAATGGGAGACCTCTAATTTAGTTTAATAGTATTGGATGATATTATTATTATTATGGCATGGAAAGTTCCTTGACAAAATTGAAGGAAAAGCTGATAAGGAGAAGACCTGGTTCTGGCTCACGAATGGGACCCTGAAGAAAGAGACAAAAGGCCTGATCTTTGCAGCCCAGGAACAAGCCATCAGAACAAATGCAATTAAGGCCAAGATCGAAAAATCAGCTGATGAGCCAAAATGTAGACTGTGCAAGGAAGCTGATGAAACAATTGATCATATCCTCAGCTGCTGTAAGAAAATCGCACAGATTGACTACAAACAGAGGTACAACGATGTGGCCCAAATGATTCATTGGAACTTATGCCTCAAGTACCACCTCCTAGCAATAAAAAAATTGGTGCGATCACAAACCTGCAAAAGTATTGGAAAATGAACACGCAAAGATACTGTGGGACTTCCGAATCCAGACTGACAAAGTTCTGGAACACAACACACCAGACATCACAGTTGTGGAAAAGAAAAAGGTTTGGATCATTGATGTTGCCATCCCAGGTGACAGTCGCATTGACGAAAAACAGCAGGAAAAACTCAGCCGCTATCAGGACCTCAAGACTGAACTTCAAAGACTCTGGCAGAAACCAGTGCAGGTGGTCTCGGTGGTGATCGGCACATTGGGTGCCGTGCCAAAAGATCTCAGCCAGCATTTGGAAACAATACACATTGACAAAATTACGATCTGCCAACTGCAAAAGGCCACCCTACTGGGATCTGCCCGCATCAGCCAAAAATACATCACACAGTCCTAGACACTTGGGAAGTGTTCGATTTGTGATTTTGTGAAACAAAATCCAGCATATCTATCTTGTTTGCTGTGTCATACAATAAAATAATAATAATAATAGGGTTGTTGTATGTCTTTCGGGCTGCGTGGCCATGTTCCAGAAGTATTCTCTGGATTGCATTAGCATTGGAAAGGTTTTAATTAGCATTGAAATCCACAAGCATGTGGATAACTTCAACAGAAAGGAAGAAACCATGAAAATGAACAAAATCTGGCTACCAGTATTTAAAAAACTCTAAAATCAAAACAGTGGATGGGAACCAACACTCTGAGGGCAGAGCACAGCTAATGACTAACAAAGGATGCCCCCAGGCAAGAGACAAAAACCTTTCCAATGCTAATTAGGGTGATTAACTGAAACATTAATGATGGCTTTCCAGTGACAAAGGACTCTTGCCACACCCTGGACTCTACACAGATATATATTCTTTCCTTTCCTTACTTAGTTTATCCACACCTCACAACCTCTGAGGATGCCTGCCATAGATGTGGGCGAAACGTCAGGAGAGAATACTTCTGGAACATGGCCACACAGCCCAAAAGACATACAACAACCCTGTGATCCCGGCCATGAAAGCCTTCGACAACACAATCATCATCATCATCATCATCATCATCATCATCTTTATTTAAACCTGCCCTCTCTCCTCTCTCTCCCCAAATGAACTCAGGGCAGATGGATGGAGGTTGTTAGAAAGTCTAAAAAATAAATGGATAGGTATAACCTTCTCTCCGAAGTGAAAGGGAATACTCCTATAACGTTAATGGAGACTAACAATCAGTGGTACCCATTGATTAAAGTTACTAGTGTATTCCAAACATTCTCTAACACACTATACATCTAAAATTCATATTTCACATTTTAAAGTTTCTGTCTTTTGATAAGAATATTGGTCGACCATAATTCATAATTATTTGCTACTGCCATTTAATGTCAGTGCCTGCCAGAAATATCCAGTCTCCCAGGACAGTTTGTTCACTGAACTATTAGAAATGTGTTGACTAATAAGTCTAATTTTTTTCATAGTCATTTTTCTTAATGGGAGTGTTTTCCAGATGCTGCTGTCTAGTCTTCTGGGATGATTTCCAATATATGTGGAAAATTTGCTGTCATGAGTTGTCACAGTTGGTTTTGTCTAACGTGTTGCCTAATTAGTTCATCCCAACATGTTCTCCCCAATATATATAAGGATCTGAGGAATCACTGCTAACAGAAATAGCCATTGGAGGGTAAGTGCACTACCGATTTCTCTGCATAGAAGTTTGTTGAAAGGATTTCATTTTATTAATGAGAAAGAAATAAAATGTAATGAAAGAATAAAGAAAAAAATGTAAGAATAGAATGAAACAGAATAGAATAAAATTGTAAAGATAACATTTATAGATATAGAAAGTTGGCAAAAAAAATTACATTATAGGGAATTGAAAATGTTTTGTTGTACTTTATTCAGGGTTTCTTAGATTTTATATTTTCAACATGATTTTATGTCATTTTAAATAAGCTGTCCTATGTTTAAAAAATTACAGTCACAGTAATGTTTAACATAAATAAGTAATAAACTCAGTTTGAAAGAGAAATAATTTTACTAAACAACTACAAGGAACCTTATGCATATTAAAATTACTATTTTATATAATATTGTAGCTCATTAAATCTTTATATGTATACTTAAACTATGATAGATAAGATATCAATTAGTATATAACATATAATATGTTATATATTAATTGATATCTTATATATCACAATATTTAATGAGATAATTTTAATGAGTACATTTTATAAGTTATTTAAACTGACTAGTGAATCCAATGATAAAAGTAGGAAAACAGAAAAATTTAGATAATGTATAGAATTATAGGTAGTTAATTATCTGCATGCAATTATCAGTGCTTTATATATTATTTTTGCTAACAAAGCATTTCAAATCTTGTTTATTTTGTCCCATGTATTCTTTGTGCTTGACTGTTATAAAGAATGTAATTAGGTGATAAATATTTTCATTGTATGTATAGCACATTTCATACATAATTTTGATATTAGAATAATGTTTATTTACTTATTATTAGACTAATAATGAATGAACACTATTTATTTAAAGGAAAGACAGTCCCTAGAAATCACAATGGCTTGGAATATATATTGCACCTCTCTACTTTTTTTGACGGTGTTTTTGGCACAGCAAGTTTCTTCACAAGGTACTGTAAAATGTCAAGCAAAACAGTATTATTGGGGAATCATGAGAGTGGCAGCTCTGTCCATAGCCCAGTTCAAATGAAATATTAAGATTTAATTGGAATAAAGGTACAGCTAACCAAACCTAACAGTTGGAGCTCATGTTTCTAGTTGCTACTAGGATTTCATTACAATGAGTCTCCTTGTGCTGAGAGATCTCCTTCTCCACTGTATTGATTATGGACACTAACAAAATGAAGGCCTCTATCCACACTGTAAGAACTTCCAAATGTGATGGTCCAGAAAGAGATCAATCATTTTCAGAAAGTGAATGAAACATTTGTGTGTGTGTGTGCAGAATAATAGCTTTATTCTTATACTCCACCTCCATCTCCCCCAAAGGGGACTCGAGGCGGCTTACGTTGGGCCAAGCCCAGATAAAACAATAACAATATAAAATACATCAAAAGACAAAAAAAACATACACCATTATAGAATTTAAACATTAATCTATAAAAATAAACTAATAAAACATGAGTTAAAAATGGCGAGGTTGAAAAAAATAGACTGGGTAAAGTGTACTATGTAAAAGTTGTAAACACGAGGTAACTGATAAAGTGCTGCAAATTCGTGGGAGAGCGATTTGGGAAGGGAGAAACCCTGTATCTATGTCAAGAACTATGTGGACCTTAAATCCAAATTAAATGTCCATAGATGATATCTTCCCAATGAAAATAGTAGATTCAGAGAAACAATTTTCCAAAAGACTACAAATGGGGAAAGAACTGTCTATGTTGTGTGCCTCCTTCTGTCTCTGTAATCATCAGCTGCAGCTTGGGCTGATACATTTTTCATTTTTAAAATGTACCAATTGAATACAAAGAATATAATCCCATGAATGGGGGTGGCAGACGGAGAAAGGCGAAGGGAACCATATAACTTCATTCCCTACCATCAAAGTCTCTCTTCTGGGATGGTCAGCTATTCCACATCCTTTCCCTGTCTTTCACCATTTGGAGTCAAGTAGCACCTGATGTCTGAAAACACATTCTGGGCTCTGTTTCCATGTCCTGTGGAAACGGAATCCCGTGGGAAATGCCCTTACATCATGTGATGACTCTGTGGAAACAGAGTCCAGACTGTGTGAGATGAGGTCCAAAAATGTATTTACATCACATCTAGCTTGGCCCTATCAGATCTATTCTGGTGAACTAACATCTTCTGAAATCAGTCACACTACATTCAATGCATAGTTTGTGACCAAAGATTTATTTCTCCAAAATAAAAACAAGGATATCCAGTTTTCATTGGGACACTCGATTCATGTGAGCATGAATGGGGTGCTTAAAATTCCTCTCACCGGCTGGCATTTTAAAGTAAATCCATGCACAAACCTGGTGTGGAGGTTTTTTGTTTTTTTTTTAAAGAAATACAGTAGAGTTTCACTTATCCAAGCCTCGCTTATCCAAGGTTCTGGATTATCCAAGCCATTTTTTGTAGTCAATGTTTTCAATATATCGTGATATTTTGGTGCTAAATTCGTAAATACAGTAATAATTACAACATAACATTCCTGCGTCTTGAACTATTTTTTCTGTCAAATTTGTTGTATGACATGATGTTTTGGTGCTTAATTTGTAAAATCATAACCTAATTTGATGTTTAATAGGCTTTTCCTTAATCCCTCCTTATTATCCAAGATATTCGCTTATCCAAGCTTCTGCCGGCCCGTTTAGCTTGGATAAGTGAGGCTCTACTGTACTCCATTGGTGCTCATGGAACTTTCTATAAAACAATGAAAACTAAAAACTACGCTAAAAATCAAGTTAGGTCTCTTAACTTCTCTTAAACCCACATTTGTCATGACTACAGAGATCTTGAAATTTTTGCCTCCATTGCTCATCACTCCCAGATTCAGGTGCTAAAGGAACCATGATAAATATTAGTTATAGTTTGTTTGGAAAAAAATCAGCTTCATATGTTATTGAGTATGAAAATTATCTAAATTCTTCTTTGGGTGCATCTGCACCAGATACAGTAATGCAGATACACTATTTTAAATGCCATGGGTCAATGTTATGGAATCAAGGGAGTTGTAGTTTCTTTAGTCTTATTTACAAAGAGGTCTCACTAAATACAAATCCCATAGCATTGAGCAATGCCAATTAAAGTGGCGTCAAGCCATTAATTCCACAAGGTAGTTGCACCGCATGTGATTATGCTGGAAGAGAAGAGGTGAGGGCATTCAAATCAAGGCAGAGTTTAATCTCGTTCCGATCATGATGGACCATTGCTTATTTGGATGTTGTTACAGAGTTGTCACTAAATATTGCATGCTATTTTTTAAAATATTTTTAATTAAAGAAAAGATAGATCTCTTTTACATCCAAGTAGATAGAAAAGTAGGAAATATAGAAAAATAATAATAAGAGGGGGAAAAGAAGAAAAAAAGAGAGAGAAAAGGTAAAAAAATTGCATGTTATTGTAAGTGTCTGAAATAGAAATGTTGGCATGAATGTGTGAATGCTTTCTTTGATTAATACGTTTTTGTGAATACTCATAAGCATGTGGGCGGGTATTGAGAATATGTCCAGGATTGAGTCCATTGTGACACTATAAAAATTTAAAGCCATTTGTATTAATATAAGCATTTAGTTGCTTAGTTTGTAAAATGGAAGTAAGATTGCAGGAGCTCTTTAAGCATGTTCAGTCAATTATATGGTGCATCTCACCAAATTTCAGACATTCGCCTGAACCTCTTTCTGTTCCTAGAGGAGAGAGTTGTCGTCTTCCAGCTGTGTTGAACTCCCATCAGTTCTTACTATTGATCATAATAGCTGGGGCTGTTGGGAACTAGAAGGATGCAGCTTATCTGCTTCTAATCTAATTAGCGTCAAAATAGTTTATTTGGATCCGGGCTCTTGAAATGTGGCAAACACTTTAGAACACTATTAGACAGATAAAAATGAAATTTTCACTATAAATTTTAAAGTGCACACACATTGATAAGTAATGGATAGTTCATAAACACAAGTGTTTCTCACACTAAATTTTTATCCAGATGTGAAACAGAAACTGAGGACATAAAGTTGAAAGGTTAAGCATTTTGAAATAAAATTTTTAAGTCAAAATCAGTAGTCCCTAAAGCATTTCACTTTGACTTAGGAGGTTTTATATACCTGCTGCAAATTAGGTATACATTCATTAATCAGTTACCTTTCTAAAGTAAAGTGTTGCAACATTATCATGAAACAAACCTTTCCAATGCTAATTAAGGTGATTAACTGAAACATTAATGCTAGCTTCCAACTGACAAAAGACTCTTGTCACACCCTGGACTCTCCACAGATATATATTTTTTTCCTTTCCTTGCCTAGTTTATCCATGCCTCACAACTTCTGGGGATGCCTGCCATAGATGTGGGCGAAATGTCAGAAGAGAATACTTCTGCAACATGGCCACACAGCCCGAAAGACATACAACAACCCTGTGATCCCGGCCATGAAAGCCTTCGACAACACATTATCATCTTGTTTATATTAAATCATATTTAATTTTTTTAAAAAAAATAAAATAAAATGTACTTTAGAAATTTATTTCTCGTGTTTGCTTTTGACACGAGAAATAAATTCCTAAAGTACATTTTATTTTACTTTATAAAATTAAATATAATTAAATATAAACAAGATGATAATGTTGCAACACTCATACAATAATTCTTTTTTAAAAATCCATTAAAACATGGGAATAAGCACAATCTTAAGCATCCTGCAAATAATATGGAAAATGCCTTGGCAAAACACGTAGTTGACAGTGGAAACACCTTATTTTGGAGACCTGCCTAATTTTGAAGGATGGAGGGAAGGGGGAAGACAGACACATAGAGAAAATGTTGTTACCTTTCAGTCATATTTCGGAAAATGAGATAGACAGGGAATTGTGCATAAAAACAGAAATTATTGTAAAACATTTTATTAAAGTACTGTATATACTTGAGTATAAGCCTAGTTTTTCAGCCCTCTTTTTAAGACTGGAAAAGCCCCCTCAGCTTATACTCGGGTGAGGGTCCTGGTTGTCTTATATTTGGGTCAGCTTATACTCGAGAATATATGGTACATTTATTATTTTTCTCTATTATTATTGATATTATTACATTTATTATTTTTCTCTATTATTGTTGCTACTATTACATTTATTTTACTCTATTATTATTATTATTATTATTATTAATACATTTATTATTTCACTCTGATATTATTATTATTATTATTATTATTATTGCATTTATTATTTTACTCTATTATTATTAAAAGGATACATAAGCACATTTTCATTGAAGAAGATGAGAATAATGATTTGATTAGAGTTGGACAGTCTTATCTTAAATTTGAGCTTTATGTAAATATTCAAAAACATTTAACCTACTGATGCCTCAATGTAATTTTATTGGTATCTATTTTTATTTCTGAAATTTACCACTCTCAGCCTATACTGGAGTCAATGTTTTCCCAGTTTTTTTGTGATAAAATTAGGTGCCTCGGCTCATATTCCGGTCAGCTTATACTTGAGTATATACGGTATATCAAACTTGTGCTTTCAAGAATTTACAAGATGGAACTGAGTTTTATATTTTCTCTAGATAAACTAGATAATGTGTATTCAGTGTCTATATTTATGCAATTGTTGATTGATTATTTTTTTTACAATGTATACTCTAAAACAGTGTGGCCCAACCTTTATTTACCCGAGGGCCAATAAACTTTAATATAGGAATGTGAAGGCCAGAGACATTCCAGAAAAAAGTCTCTTAAAAACTTAAAGCAATAAGAAGGGTAAACAATTTTTTCCAAATGTTAAATTAAAATATTTTTCCAGTAAGAAGGGTGAGGACCAACAAAAATGAATTGGTGGGCTGCACGTGACCCGTGGGCTGCGGGTTGGACCACACTGCTCTAAAATACACCATGGTTATATGTTTGTCCAGTATGTGTTTGATAAATTAATATTGATTCCCTCTATTGTGTTCATGTTAGACATAGTGTTCCATGTTTTGTCTAGAAACTTCATCCCTTGTCTTTAGTAATTTCATTTGACGTGTCTGCTAAATGTTTGGTCTTCCTTGTCCAAAGGGAAGGATGCCTTGGTGCACTGACATCACACAAACACATACCTGCCAGCATTTCACTTGGCTGGAACTGTACCCTCCATTTTGTCCTAGACTAAATATTTGAGCTTCCAAGATTGTGGTAGTATCAGAATGTAAAATCATAAGTTTCAATATAAGCATTCAGTTGTTGGCTTGGTAGAGGGAGATTGTAAAATCAAAATGATGACTTACCGGTCTCTTTCACAGTGTTCAATTAAGTAGACTTAAAAGAGATATTTTCTATACCGCCAACACACAAAGGATTAGGTTTAACAAAGGATTAGATCTAAAACAGCAATCAAGTGTAAGATGATTTTGGGGGTGAAGCTTATATGTACCTTCTTAGCCCCCTTTCCATTTAAATCCTATGTATGCACATGTTTATCAACTACATAAGACTAGTGGAATAACAACAAAAACAACAATTTTATTTCTAATCTGCCTCTCCTCACGTCTTGAGATGGTTTACAACATAGTTAAAACACGTTAATCATTGTAAACATTCTATAAAATACACATTAATAAAATATGCATATTAAAAATATTTCTATAAAATACTTATTAAAATACACACTTATACTTAGGCGATCCCTCGTAGTTTGAGGATGATGGTTTTCCAGTTGTGGGGTTTTGAGGGTGGGTTCTTAGGTGGTTGAAGAACATAGATTAAAACACAGGATATAAGTTTAAAATTCATTATTAAAACTGACTGGGTATTGTATTAAGGCATTGTGAATATGGCCAAATTTCCAAAGGGACCAATGCAAAAGAAATGTATATATCATCCAAGTACCTAGAGCCAGCTCTAACAACCTTGCAGTGAGATAAGTGTTAGAGACACTATCTTCTGTGGGATGAGGCTCCATTTATATGAGTCAAACATATATAGAACTTATGATGAGGATTTTCAGTTACTATATGATCCCTATCTCTGGAAACGAGACATAATACTCCAATTATTCTGAGGCCAAGATAAGTGGGCTTTCAAAGACTCCATGTGCTTTCTTATCTCTTAGGTAGTTTCTTTCAATACAGAGGTCCAAGATGAAGCAAACTTTCTCTCACACCTGTAATGAATGGTGCTTAATTCATCCAACACTGCAATGCATATTTTTAAATTGACTAGATCAGTGGTTCTCAACCTGTGGGCCCCCAGATGTTTTTGGCCTACAACTCCCAGAAATCCCCGCCAGTTTACCAGCTGTTAGGATTTCTGGGAGTTGAAAGCCAAAACATCTGGGGACCCACAGGTTGAGAATCACTGGACTAGATGTTATATATGATATTTAGAGTATTCTGCTGGGTTGCTGAGCTTTTCTTCCAGCTGCTCTCCCCACAAACATCAGGAGAGCTTTCCTGGGATCAGAAGGGGTTGCAATGGGAACCTCAAACAGTGAATTATACATATCTCACAAAATGAGAAATCTCAGGGCTCCATAGTAGTGAGTCATGATATTTAATGTGGCATCAAGCTGCTCTAATGATGCAGTGTGCCATTAGTAGAATTATTTATTTTATTTTTATTTATTACAGCATTTCTACCCCGCCCTTCTCACCCAATAAGGGGACTCAGGGCGGCTTACAATATAAAACGCATATATAAACAATTACAATAACATTTCAATTCAATTTAAAAATCTGATTACATTAAAACATTCATAAATACACATATAAATATACATTTAGGTGCATCTCGAGTTCAAAACCAGGTCTGTCACTTATATCCTAGAACATATGTTGTAGTTGATACTGCCTCTATTTTCCGAAAGCCTGGTCCCACAGCCAAGTCTTAACTCTTTTATGGAAGGAAAGGAAAGAGGGAGACTTCCTGACTTCACTTGGGAGGGTGTTCCATAGGTGGGGAGCCACCACTGAAAAGGCCCTGTTTCTCATTCTCGCCAGCCGTATCATAGAATTAACTTTCTAGCTGTGTCCAAGCACTACCTCACCTCTGACTGCAGTCCACAAAGTCATTGTTACAAGGCTCATTATGTTGTATTGCAATGAATGTGCAAATTATTATTAATAATATTAATTATATAATAATTAAATATTATATTAAGGCACATGCTGTGGGTGGACCACCATCCCTCCCACAGCTTGGCCCTTCATTCTTTCCTAACCTACTTTCCTGGCTTGGTAATGTTTAAAGTGACATTGTATGATTTTAGATGTATCAAGCTGTGAAGGGAGATGTGGGGAAGGGTATAATAGGCAACATGGCTGCCAATGTGATAGTAACTGCCTTCTCTACGCGGAGTGCTGCCCAGATTACCAGACAATCTGCGTTGAAGGTAAGTCCTCAACTGCAGTCACTTCATTTTCCTTTTAAATAACTGAATAAGCACTGCTTTGTTTCTTTAAGACAGTGGTTTTTGAACAGTGTATCAGAAAGTTCGTTTGGGATACTCTTTCCAGAATTCCTGGATAGCATGGCCAAGGAGATCTAGGCCCTCATCACAAAGGAGTAAGGATTTGCCACACATCATGGACAATCCATGGAGTCCCTGCGGGGTGAGAAAAGAACCCACCGCTCCATACCCTGCACCACCTGACTTACCTGGGACTCGATCCCATGGGAGAAAGCTGAGTCACCACTCAGCTTCCTCCCATTGATCCAAAGGCAATACAGGAAGCCTCTCATGTTGATGTGTTCTCGTATTATGCCACTTGCTCTCCCCTTTCAGCACAGAGACCAACCAGAAGTAGACGTGTGTCATGTAATGGGCTCTGTGTCAAAAGTATTGAACAAGCAGCATAAGATGGGCAAATCAGTCCATATGATGAAGTGGCTAGTCTAAAAAATAATCTTTCAAAACTATGCATGCAATGATAGGTAAAAAGTAAAGGTTTTCCCTGATGTTAAGTCCAGTCATGTCTGACTCTGGC
The DNA here is from genome assembly GCF_035594765.1 of Anolis carolinensis. Classification (NCBI taxonomy): domain Eukaryota; kingdom Metazoa; phylum Chordata; class Lepidosauria; order Squamata; family Anolidae; genus Anolis; species Anolis carolinensis. The sequence continues at coordinate 83,293,165 of NC_085844.1, forward strand.
GGTTGGTGCTCATCTCCATTTCTAAGCCGAAGAGCCGGCGTTGTCTGTAGACACCTCCAAGGTTATGTGGCCGGCATGACTGCATGGAGCGCCATTACCTTCCTGCTGGAGCGGTACCTATTGATCTACTCACATTGGCATGTTTTCGAACTGCTAGGTTAGCAGGAGCTGGAGCTAACAGCAGCCGCTCCCACAGCTCCCGGGGTTTGAACCTAGGACCTTTCGGTCTGCAAGTTCAGCAGCTCAGTGCTTTAACGCACTTCGCCACCGGGGCGAATGCAGTGATAGTAGAACAATCAAGCATATGTTAACAAGGAGTATAATCAGCCCTTCACATTTTCAGGTTTGATAAAATATTATCACTAGAAATATTGATGTCCTCAACTGCCACAACATGTTGAACATAAAGCACACATGCGAAATGGAATCCAGCCCACCACATCATTTTATGTGACCCGTGAGGTCTTTAATGCCAGTACAACATAGTTACATTTATACAGTCTTACAATTACGATCAGCCTTTTGTAGGCAACCGTAAGGCTGATATGGCCCTTGGTGAAAATCAGTTTGACACCCCTAAGAGTCATGCTGAAGGACCTCACAGCCTCTGAGGATGCCTGCCATAGATATGAGCGAAACGTGAGGAGATAATACTTCTGCAGCATGGGAAAAAGCACACAACGACCTAGAGATTCCTAGAGAGAATATCTCTTTAAGAATTGATAGGCACTCCAGGATGGCTCTGTGATCAACTTCCAGCAATGGCTGACCATAGAGTTGTGTTTGAAGACTTAAAGATTCCTGGAGAGGTTCTCTCTCAAATAGAAAGGTAGAATTTGTTTTTTACAGTTTTTTACTTTTGAGACAGTGCTGTGACCCTAACTCCAGTGAATGTATATTCTAAAGATAAAAAGAAATAGGAATTCATTGTAGCATTAGATTTAGACAGAAAAATAACTACAAAATATTTAATAAGCAGTAAAATAAAATGTTTTTGTATTTTGAGCTGGCCATGTTACACACACACACACATGTGGTTCTTGATACTAAAAGCAGTCCACAAGCCCAAAGACATTGCCTACCACTGTCTTAAAGTATTGGTGTGTGTACATGGACAGCAAATTTGCCCCACAGGAAAGGATAGGATTCCATAGGTATGGTTAGTGCGCCTTGTAATCTAAGTGTCATACATTCTGTAATCCATAGCAGATATATTTTCTTCTTCACCACACAGTTTGGGTGTGGAAGCTGGAAAGGATTCAGTAATGGAAGTCTGAGAAAACCACTGCCTTAAGATCCTTCCCTTTGACACCTGTTACATGTTGTCTCCGTTTTTGTTAGAATGTTCCTTTTGTGTTATCTTTCTATTTGTGTTTCTATGTATTTTATGTGTATGTTACATTGTTTTTTGCAAAGTCAGTGCCTGTTCTCCTGGCACCAGTTCCAGACATCCATGAGTAATTCCTGTGGGTGGTGTTGGAAACATGTCATGACAAGTCAAGTCAAGCGAATGGCTTCTACATACATGTTCCTGTGTAACAATCCTCAAGCAGGGAAAACCCAGTTTGGTGGAGAATAAATATAATGTACAATCCATTAGCACTGTATTGCTCATTCAGTGGTGAGAACCACCCAGTGGAAATTATCTCATTTGTGAAAATCCTTTTCTCATTGAAAAAAGACCTATGTGTGACTTTCCAAAAGTTCTACATTTTCCCCTCAGCATTGTCTGGATTCCAATGCAAACGTTTGACTTGTTCTTCCCAATTCTAAGTTAAAACAAGCAAGCTCTTCAGTTCCTTATCTTCCTTGTTTTCTACATTACAGGTGAAGCAATTCAAATTAATGAAAGTTGTAGGTCATGTATTTTAATTAATTTTTATTATGATTTTCAAGTCTTTACAGCGAAAGAGTGAGAACAATTTTTTAAAGGAAAGTGAAGAAAAAGGAAGTAGAGTACAATGGCCAAAATTCCCCCCACCTACCACCCACCAAAAAGAGAAAAAGGAAAATAAAAAATAAAAAGATAAAAAGATAAATAATTGTTGACTTCCGTTCCTCTTCCTTTACCCCAGGTCATGTATTTTGTGTCAGTGTGCTTTGCACTTTATTTATTTATTGAATTCAAACCCCACCTTTCTCCCAGAATGGGATTCATGGCCTGATTGAAAGCCATTGACCACAGGTCTTCTATGCATATCTGATATTCCAAAGGCAAAGATGTAGAGATCATATCATGTTTTATTCAGTGATAATTTACAATCTCCTAGCTAGAAAATAGAAGTCTATAATAAGGAGGATAGGGGTGCATCTACACTGTAAAATGATTGAAATTTGATGCCACTATAACTGCCATGAGTTGTAGTTTTAAAGGCCTTTCACCTTCTCTACCAAAGAGTGCTGGTGTCTTACCAAACTAAGGACCTTGTCACGTTGGCTATTGGATTCACCACGCATTGTGGTGAATTTGTGGAAAACCTGTCACCCCATGCCCTGCATTGTTCAACTAATTGCTAGCCCCATCCCATGTGGGGCTTCCCCCCATTGTTTTAAAGACAACATGGGAAACTTTCTGTGTTACCGCAGTGGCAGCATGTGCCACTTCTTTGCCTTTTTGCCACCGAGCCCAGCCAGAAATTGATGTGCATTGTGAAATGGGCTCCTTGGCGAGAGGCGAGAGCAAGCGGTGTACGACAGGCAAATTGCCCCGTCTGATGAAGTTATAAAACTCTTAAGATTTCATAGTATTGAGCCATGGCTGTTAAAGAGGTGTTAAACTGCATTGATCCTACAGTGTAGATAGTACATACCAGCAGGGCCGTAGCCAGAAAAAATTTTTTTGGGGGGGAGGGGGGTTTGAAAATTTTTTGGGGAGGGTTTAACCCCTAGCACACACCCCTCCCTGCTACAAACCTGTCAATATCTGCTTGAGATAGTGCCTGGAGGGACTCTTAATGTTTTGTGTCTCATAGACTTAGCATGGGGATTTGGTTAACCAGTTAAAATTCATGAGTAAACCAGGTTTTTTTTATAACCTGAAAAATTTGGGGGGGGGGGTTGAACCCCTAAAACCACCCCCTCGCTACAGGCCTGCATACCAGGTGGGTGCATTTTTGTAATTATATTACTTGTTAAGTGTAGGGTACAATAAAAACACATCCTTTCTCTATAAGCAATAGTACATTAATTTCAAGCAATACTAAAGAACAAACAAAACCATTTTTATGACTATAGATTGTGTTCATTATAATGACACAGGGACAATGTAATGTGTTGAAGGGGATTCTGTATAATTCTTTATTCTAAATAATATACAGAATGTTATAAAGTGATATATTTCAGTTAGCAAAAATGAACTACAGAAGGCATCGATAAATTCAGTGGACCTAAATACAATGGTTCCCTTAATCAGCATTTTCAGTACATGAAGAAGATAGGATCTTAATTCAATCATTACTGAAAGAAAGTATTGCTAAACATTTTCCTGCATCCTGTGTAGACCTCTCCTGCAAAGGACGCTGCACGGCACACTTTGTAAGAGGGAAACCTTGTGACTGTGATCCTGACTGTAATACGTTTGGCAAATGCTGCCCAGACTTTGAAGAGGCCTGTCCAGTAGGTGAGTACTTCATTGTCTTTCTGCTTCTTTTCACATGGTTAGCAGGTCACTTGAGTCAAGCAGAAGATCAGACCTTGGGTGCTGTGTTCACTGCTAACATGCAGACGTGGTTTTCCTCTTGTGAGAAGCTAGCAGGGGGAAAGCTAAGCTAGAACTCTTTTTCTTGACATACTGGTTTCCTATTGGACATTACTTTGTAGGAAGGAGCATCTAGGCATTTCAGGTTCAGATGAAGTATAGCCAAAGCACAATCAGGTGAGCTAGGAAAACTTTCAATGAAAAATAGCTTTTCCAAGCTATTCCAGTACAAATTTCAATTATATTTTCACTTGTGTTAGAGCTAATACCCTGTTTTGTCACATTCTGGCAGCAATATGCTAAAATGTCAATCTTGGGGTCAAATGCTTTTTAGAAAGGGGTTGAATTCTTGGGATAATAGGGAAGCTACCTGAATGGAAACCTCACTGAGCCCACAGCATTCCTTCTGAGGATAAAGACTGCCCATCATGCAAACTGGCCAATATCTTACCAGTGCCATTCCATTACAATAAGAAACCTCAGAGTAGGGCTATGCACCTTAAGGAGTGGACTAGTTGAATCTCTTCTCAATAGCTTTACATGGATTTTATTTTGGATGATTCAACACAGTCACTGGTGTCGACTGAACCAAATCTTTGAAAAGTTATTTTTCCAAGAAGTTTTCGTGTAACTTCCTAGGCCCAACCCCCTTTTTTATCCATAGTGGTTGATGTTTGTATTATTACTTCACTTGTGTGGTCATTATATGTTTTATTGTATGCTATGTTTTAATTGATTATTTTATTTGATTATTGTATCTTTGTTTTTAGTTTATTGATATGTGTTTTAAACTGTTATACTTTGTCTCTGTTTGGACTGTGCCCCATGTTAGCCACCCCGAGTCCCTTCAGGGAGATGGTGGTGGAGTAGAAAAATAAAGTATTATTATTATTATTATTATTATTATTATTATTATTATTATTATTATTAAGCTTCATCTTCTAGAATCTTATAGTCAACATGGTGTTATACTCAGTGATGTTCCCAAACAAATGTGACTGCTTTTTTCTCCCATTCATGGAAAACAATTACTTTGTGCTGAATCCATCCTGAATTGAGTGCAGTTCATTTGGTAGATATAAATTCAAATTCGGATCCACTTCAGTTTTTAAAAAATCCTCTTGTATTAGGTCTTGAATCCATTTCTGTTATGTTTTGTTTTTTTGCTTTGCCATATGTCTATCACACATGGTAAAAAGTATTTTTGTATGTTTTACATTTCCATTTTTATAGGTAAAGTAGTAGGCTGTACTGGGTCTTTGTGCATAGATTACATAGTCTCAATGCCTCCCCCCAGGCAACTGAAAAATGCAGTTTACATAACACAGCAGAGAACCTTAAATTTGTAGAGAACTCTTTGCTTGTTTGAACATTGTTTTTCTCCATTATATATGTTGCCTACACCCACATTTACTGCCTCTGGTATAAGCATGCAGTTGAGTAGAGTCTGGATTTTCAGCAGACATAACTTCATTTGACTTTAGTGGAGTAATGCCAAGATAGAATCTGGTAATAATAAAGGGGTAATAGGGAGGCTATGGCAAAAAATTGTGGAAAAACTGCCTTGTTCACCCTGAGGATGGGAGGAGGAGGAAAAGACAAATACTCTCTATGTTTCTGTTCAACAAAACAATACCTGCAGTGTAAAATGAATGATATATACCTTTGGTGGCAGACTGTGACCTTTAAACAAAAAAAGAAACATTGCTATTACTCACCTACCTAATACACAGCAGATAGAAATTCCACAGACAACTTTTCAACAAGCATAACCAGGCAATGCTTTTGAAGGAAAACAACCTCTGGCAGAAAAGAAAATGACAACAGTATGCAAAACTGCTGATCCATGTTATCATTGGATACAGGGATCCATTTATAAATGGAGTTGACTACTCCCTGTAAGTTGCTCCAGTTAGTAGTGTGGCTGCTGAACGCTGGACTAGTTGGAGTGTCTGGGCCGTCTTCAAGGGCAGCCCCACGTAGAGTGCGTTGCAATAATCCAATCTGGAGGTAACTAAGTGGTCAATGTAGATGTGGCCTTCCCTCAGTTGCTGCAAACTGAGTTCAAATTAGAAAAGTAGTTTGTATTCGGTGAATTCAGTGGCGGGAACCTACCAACTCCAATAGGTTCCAGCAAAAGTACATGGGTATAGCCTCTCCTAATGTGTTTTTTTCTTCATCGATAAAGTTTACTTTTTGCCCACACTCAAGTTTTTCTTAGCCAAACACATCTTGGTTTTCATCACGGCTATGCTCGGTTTCCATGAAGTCCACCTCAAATCTCATGAAAGAAGAATCAATTGTTTGGATTTTATGCTTCCATGATATTGGAGATCTTGTGACGGTCCAGAATTCTTGAGAGAAAACCAACTCTTGAAAGAGTTCAGCTTGGCTTTATTTAGGTCTGTCTCATGTACTACTTGGCTCAGTTGTCTTGGCCTGTATTGTTGAGAGCAGGAAAAGTGGGTAATAGCTGTGCTTATGACCAAGGAACCCCTGCTGAATTTGGTATGTATTTTGAAGCTGTTTTGTTATATTAGGTATCGATCTGTTTTGAGTGTTGCTGAAACTTGCTATCTAGCTCTTATCAGATAAAAAAGATACACTATTTGAAACTGTTCTGTCTCAAAGACAAAAGCATATATAACAGAGATAGGCCCAGCCCCTCTTCAGACTACTGGTCCCCACTAATTTGTTCCACCCTCTTTTTTTAGCCTATTGTGCAAATTCAGAACCCATCAGTAAGTTTGGACCATTTTTAGTGTCATATCCATCAACTGTTTCCTTGATTGTTTAGATCTTGCTAGACAAATTGCCACTCATTAGTCAGAGTTGGATATACCAATTATCTATTCCATTCTTACAGTAAACCTTGCAAGCCATATACATATATATGTATGTGTGTGTATACATATAATATTCAGTGTCTTTTGTTTAAAATGAATCAATACTACAAGACTATATCAAATATTGACTGAGCCAAATTAGAGAAGGGACTTTAACTGACTTATGAGTTGTTTTTCTTTGGTTGCAGTTACAACGAAAGCACCAGCAACCACAACTGCCACAACCAGGGCTCCACAGACAACCACCACCGTTCTTCCCATCAGCACCACAACTAAACCGCCAACCACAACACCCAAAATAAAGTCAACAACAAAACGTTCCCCAAAACTTAACTCCAAACCCAAACCTAAGCCCAAGCCCAAGCCTAAGCCCAAGCCTAAACCCAAGCCTTTAAAGAAGAAAAAGAAACAAAAGAAAGTATCTCACGAAGTTATGGAAGGTAGGAAAAACTTGATATGGATTTGTTGGCATTGTGTTTTAAATTAAGATTTTATAAATTGACTATTTTCAATTATATGAGTCTTGTGAGTAGATGGCATTACTGAAAAATATGAATGAGGGGAAAGAAGTTATTTTTACTGTTAAAACGTGTTTATTTTGATGTCGATTATAGCCTTAATTAAAGTATCTTTTTCAGTCTTGACCAAACTAAAATCTCCCTTGTAGTGTATTTCTCTGGAGCCCTTCACAGTGTAAAAGGTATAATTCTTTTACTTTCTGCTCTGTACTGTTTTAAGATTCCGTGTAGTTTAAAATATAATGGTACAGTAGAGTCTCACTTATCCAACACTCATTTATCCAATGTTCTGGATTATCCAATGCATTTTTGTAGTCAATGTTTTCAAAACATCATATTCTGGTGCTAAATTCGTAAATACAGCAATTACTACATAGCATTACTGCGTATTGAACTACTTTTTCTGTCCATTTGTTGTATAACATGATGTTTTGGTGCTTAATTTGTAAAATCATAACCTAATTTGATGTTTAATAGGCTTTTCCTTAATCTCTCCTTATTATCCAACATATTCACTTATCCAACGTTCTGCCGGCCCGTTTATGTTGCATAAGTGAGACTCTACTGTAGTTTCTTTATCATCATCAGCTTGTTCTGATTTTTGAAAAAAAATTATCAGCTTTAAATTGATTTATAATACAAGTAATTCATTTTGTTGTATTATTCCTGTCTTGAAAAATTGCCATGGAGATTAAATTTGAGTTTAGCCTTGAGTGATATTGGAAGGGGCGGGGGAAGGAATCGGAGATTTACAATGGAAAATTGAATGATGTGTATGAATATATTTTTATATGCTGATGATTTTTTAAAAATTATTTTCGATGTACTCAAGCATTTGGGTATATCCAATGAGCGCCTCCTCATTGTAACTCAAATTACTTTCCATCTAGAATAGACAGAACAAAAAAAAAACTAGGAAAGAAAGGAAAGTATTCATTTTACTGTGAAATACAATTGAGTGCAATGACTTCATCACATGGGTCTTTGGCAGCTTCGTAGGATGCTTTTGCCACGGAACCCCACACGTCCATCAGACAATACAGACTTACTTCTGACAGGTGCTTTTAACAGGCAACCACTGACAGATTCTCTCTTTTGCAAATGAAATCTGGTGGCTTTGATGGCAGTTTTGTGTTTTAGTTCAGACTTTAAAATGATTATTCAGCACCTTAGAAAGCTTCTTTGCAGTTCAGACAAACTTACTGCCCTAGCAATACTATAGACTATTGCAACTCTTTTTATCACAGTACTAATGCAGCCACTTTACCACACATCACTACTGCCCTGCCTTCAATAGAACATCACTGGGTCATATAGTAATTATATTTGATCACGGCTTACTTTTTTTTTAAGCGTTTCCATGTAGAAACAGTAATGAAACAATTGCTGTTTAACAAACACATGGCCCCAAGGTTCTCCTTACTTTCATGTATTTTGTTTGATTTTAAAAGCCTTAACACTTTTATTATAGAGTGGTATAAACATTTCTATGCATTTCTATAATAAAAACTGTCATGAAGTATTTTTGGATTTATTTCACAGTGCCACAAATGTCTAAATTTGTATGAACACACAATATTTTTTCAAGTAATTTTTTCAAAGCCAAGGCTCAGAGTGATACTTCATGCATTTTCATTTCATAATGAGGATTGAAATAATAATGATGTGAGGTGTTTGCTCAGATTTTTTTAGGGGAAATGGTCCTAGAGCTATAATCTGTATAGTTTTTCCTTTCTGCTAACGTTATGTGTTTGACTGTAGAACATTCTGAACAGTCTTCAATGTCATCCTCCTCTTCCTCAAAAATTCGGAGAACTATGGCCTCAGTAACAAATACTGGTGATAAACCCAAGAAAAAAAATGGCAAAAATGCTAAGGAGTTAGAAGAGGAAGAAGAAGAGCAAAGGAAAGGTAAACTTTGAAATACAAAAAAGGAGCATGTGTCTGTTTGTCTGGTCCAGAATGCAGTTATAACATATTAGGAGACTCCAGTCTAACATCGGAGGTGCACATTAAGATAATACAGTTTTATCATATTGAAGGTAGTAACTGAATTACCTAGTGCAAGGATGTTTATGTTATCAGAAACAGGGATTTTTCTATGATCAAACGTAACGACCTAATTGTCATTGCATTTAATTGTCCTCTGATCTGACTGTCTACTGTTCTGTCCCCAACCTTGTGCATTTTCAATACATACACCCGAAATGTTGGTAACATTTCAAGCATCTGAAAAAATTGGCTATAGGCCATGAATATTCATCCTATAATAGAGTTGAAATCAAGTAGTATGTTAAGTGTTGCTGAACTACAACTTCTAGCATTCCTTACTATTGACTATGCTAGCAAGGGTTGATAGGAGTTGCAATCCAGCAGCCGCTAAAGCAGAGGTTCTCAACATGTGGGTCCCAAGGTGTTTTGGCTTACAACTCCCAGAAATCTCAGCCAGTTTACCAGCTGCTAGGATTTCTGGGAGTTGAAGGCCAAAACATCTGGAGACCCATAGGTTGAGAACCACTGCTCTAAAGGGTCATATAATTCCTGCTGTTCTATAATAACTTTGGCGGTAATGCTCAAATAACATTAGATATTTGACATCCTTTTCTTCTTTTAGCTCGTGAATCAAAGTCAAAATTAAAATCATCAAAATCCAAAGCAGTAAAAGTGATTTCAGAAGAAGATGGCAGTGGGGTAGAGAATGCACTGACAACAGCAGGTACCACAACTTCTACAGCAAGGCAGTCTTCCACCGCATCTACGACCAGGGTGCCATCTACTACAACAACGACAACTGAGGTACCATCTACAACTACTAAAACCACAACTGAAGTGCCATCTACAACTACTACAACCACAACCAAACTGCCACCTACTACTACAACCACAACTAAGATGCCAGCTACTACAACACCCACAACTAAGATACCAGGTATTACAACAACTACAGTGAAGCAGCCAACTACTACAATGCCCACAACACAGTTGACACCAACTACTGCAACTACAACTAATCTTCCCCCTACTACAACGACCACTACCAAGCTGCCTTCTACCACAATGGCCACAACAGAGGTGCCCACTTTTACGAAGACTACAACAAAGCTGCCATCTTCAACTACTAAGCAACCTGACACAGATTATACAACTCAAGGTAAAAAAGATACTGCAGCAAATCTTGAAAACCATGTTAGACAGACCCCCACACCCCAAACCGAGAAAGTGACTACATCCTTGAGATCTGCTACCCCTAAACCATTAAACTTGCTATCTAGCACGGCTTCTATTATCAATAAACAACTGACATTGTCTACTGTGGCTACTATTAGGGCAAACAAAGACACAGATTCTGCTGTTCAGAAAACCACAATCAGTCCAGCTAAAGATACAATGACAATTTCTAAAAGAGATACCACTACTGCAACATCAGAAGCTGTTGAAGACACAAATAATGCAAACAACCAGGCTGTAACAACAGTAGGAAAAAGTGAAGCAACAAATGAAAGAGTTACAACTACTGCAAATAAAGACTATATAGCAACAGATATTAAGGAAAGGATTACTAATGAAGATATATACTCAACTCCTGCTACTTTGTTCACAAATACACCTCAAACTGAAGAACATAGACATGTCAGAACAGAAAGAAGTACTACAAAAACAGGAACATCAATAACTCATACAAGTCACACCTCTAGTTCTGCTAACCATATTAAAAAAGGGAGCTCAGAAGAGACCACTACAGTTGCAGATGCATTAAGAACACAACCTGGCATTTCAAGTGCTACAACAAGTGATGTTGGCAAACTAGAAACAGCAGTAACACAGACAAATCCAGGTGACAAAAGCAATCCCTCATTGAGTAATAAAAGTGACAACCCAGAAAGGACTACTTCACTTGATCAGACAACAACACAGACCAATTCAGGTGATACAAGCAGTCTCTCTGGTGTTTATAAAAGTGACAATCCTGAAGGGATTACTTCAGTCACTGGGACATCACAGACTGATCCAGGGGGTACAACTAGCTCTGGTGGTATTGATAAAGATAATAAATCAGACAGGACTACGCCAATAAGTGAAACACTAAAAACACAGACTCATCCAGGTGATACAACCAGTCAAAGTGAAGTTTTAAAAAGTGACAGGCCAGAGGGAACTACATCAGTCACTGAGACATCAACAACACAGAGAAATCCAGGTGGCTCAACCAGTCCTAATGATGTTGATAAAAATGACAGACCTAAAGACACCACTGTAACCACTGAGACAACAACAACAACAACAACAACAACAACAACAACAACAACACAGACTGATCCAGGCAATACAAGCAGTGGTGTTGATAAAAGTGACAACTTAGACAGAGGTACGTTAGTCTCTGAGATTCCGATATCACGTAGTGATCCAGGTGATACAACCAATTCTAACAGTGCTGATAAAAGAGACAAGCCAGATGAAATGTCTACAGTCACTGAAACAGCAGGGACACAAACAATTCCAAGTGAAACAACCAGTCCCAGTGATTTTGATAAAAGCAGCAACCCAGACAGGACTGTTCCAGGCACTGAGACAACAATGATGCAAACTAATCCAGGTGACATAGCCAGTCCTGGTTATGCTGATAAAAGTGACAAACCAGACAAAACTACTCCAGTACCTGAGACACTGGTAACACAGAGTGATCCAACTGATACAGCCAACCCTAATAGTGTGGATAAAAGTGACAAACCAGAAGAAACTACCACAGTAACCAAAACAACAACAACACAAACAAATTCAGGTGACACAACCAACCCTGATAATAACAAAAGTGACAAACCAGAAGGGACTATTCCAGTCACTGAGACAACAGTACAACAGACTGATCCAAATGATACAACTACTCCCAGCAGTGTTGATAAAAGTGATAAACCAGAAGGGACTACTACAGACGCTAAGACAACAGTAACACAGACTGATCCAAATGATACAACTACTCCCAGCAGTATTGATAAAAGTGATAAACCAGAAGGGACTAGTACAGTTACAGAGACCACCATAACACAGACTGATCCAAATGATACAACTACTCCCAGCAGTGTTGATAAAAGTGATAAACCAGAAGGGACTACTACAGACTCTAAGACAACAGTAACACAGACTGATCCAAATGATACAACTACTCCCAGCAGTGTTGACAAAAGCGATAAACCAGAAGGGACTAGTACCGTTACTGAGACAACTATAGCACAGACTGATCCAAATGATACTAGTCCCAGTACTGTTGATAAAAGGGATCAACCAGAAGAGACTACTATGATCACTGAGACAACCACAACACAGACAAAGCCAGGAGATACAAGCAGTCCTGATGTTGATGACAAAAGTGATAAACCAAAGGAGACTACTACAGTCACTGAGACCACCATAACACAAACTGATCCAAATGATACAACTACTCCCAGCAGTGTTGATAAAAGTGATCAACCAGATGAGACTACTACCATTACTGAGACAACTATAATACAGACTGATCCAAATGATACTAGTCCCAGTACTGTTGATAAAAGCGATCAACCAGAAGAGACTACTATGATCACTGAGACAACCACAACACAGACAAAGCCAGGAGATACAAGCAGTCCTGATATTGATGACAAAAGTGATAAACCAGAGGAGACTACTACAGTCACTGAGACCACCATAACACAAACTGATCCAAACGATACAACTACTCCCAGCAGTGTTGATAAAAGTGATCAACCAGAAGAGACTACTACCATTACTGAGACAACTATAACACAAACTGATCCAAATGATACTAGTCCCAGTACTGTTGATAAAAGTGATCAACCAGAAGAGACTATTACCATTACTGAGACAACTATAACACAAACTGATCCAAATGATACTAGTCCCAGTACTGTTGATAAAAGTGATCAACCAGAAGAGACTACTACCATTACTGAGACAACTATAACACAAACTGATCCAAATGATACTAGTCCCAGTACTGTTGATAAAAGTGATCAACCAGAAGAGACTACTACCATTACTGAGACAACTATAACACAAACTGATCCAAATGATACTAGTCCCAGTACTGTTGATAAAAGTGATCAACCAGAAGAGACTACTACCATTACTGAGACAACTATAACACAAACTGATCCAAATGATACTAGTCCCAGTACTGTTGATAAAAGTGATCAACCAGAAGAGACTACTACCGTTACTGAGACAACTATAACACAAACTGATCCAAATGACACTAGTCCCAGTACTGTTGATAAAAGTGATCAACCAGAAGAGACTACTACCGTTACTGAGACAACTATAACACAAACTGATCCAAATGACACTAGTCCCAGTACTGTTGATAAAAGTGATCAACCAGAAAAGACTACTACCATTACTGAGACAACTATAACACAAACTGATCCAAATGATACTAGTCCCAGTACTGTTGACAAAAGTGATAAACCAGAAGGGATTACCACAGTCACTGAGACCACCATAACACAGACTGATCCAAATGATACAACTACTCCCAGCAGTGTTGATAAAACTGATTACCCAGACAAATCTGTTCCAGTTACAATAATTACAGATTCCTCCAGTGAACCACCTACTCCTCTGAATGATGACAAAAGTATTACAGAGACCAGCCTGGCTGAAAGTACCCCAAGCCCTGCTAGTGATGATAAAAATAACACACCAGAAATAACCACTACAGTTTCAAAGATGATAATAACAGAAGATCCTTATCCAGAAGTTGTGACACCCAATCCTGATGCTGATGACAAAAATGACAGACCTGAAGAAACTACTGCAATCACAGAGATATCTGTAACTGACCCCGTGAGTGATTTATCTACCCTTGGTGATGAAAAAAATAAACCAGAGAAGATTACTGAAGTTACAGAGACAATAATAACTCAAACTGATTCAGCTAATGGCACACCAAGCCCTGTTGATGATGAAGGAATAAATGACAGGCCAGAAATTATAACTACTGTCACAGAGACAATAATAACAGAAACAACAAATGATAAACCCACCCCTAGTCTTGATGATAGAAACAACAATCCAGAAGTGACTTCGACCGTCACAGAAACAATTGTAACTGAGTCCGATCCACTCAGCCCTATTGGTATTTCTGAAAATGTTCCTTCAACAGGAAAACCAGAGCTCCCAGAAGAAATAACACAGACTGAGCCACCAAATGATGAGCCTAATCCAAATACTGATGAGAATGGTGAAAGGCCAAAAGATATTACAAAAATAATAGAGACAACAACAATAACCAACTCACCACAGAGTACACCAAATCCTGGTGAACAGGATAATCCAACTAAAGTTACAGAAACAACCACCGCCATCACAACAGAATCCAAACCACTGAGTGATTCCCCTAATTCCGATGCAAGTGATAGGCCAGACAGCATCACTACAGTCACAAAAACAACTACAACTACCACAACAGAATCAAGTCCTAGCACAGATGACAGTGACAAAAATGACAATCCAGAAGTCATCACTAAAATTACACGGACAGTAACTACTATAACTACAACCACCACCACCACCACTCAATCCAATACTACAGAACATCCAGAAACAACTACACAGAATGTTACAACTAATACAAAAATTGATCTTGTTTCAGATAGAGAACCGACCAAGGAAAATCCAACTACAAAGAATACAGATACTACGGTAAAAGAAGAGACTACAATTTCCTCAATAATATCAAAACCTGTCAACACCCCACCCTTTGTTGAAGACCAGACTACAGGACAAACGTCTCCATCACCTACTGCACGTATACCAACAAGAAGAAGACAGGTGACTTATTATCCAACTACGACACACTCTACAATTACTACAACTAGACTTCCAGAGAGGAGGATTACCAACATAACCACGCAATACTTTCGGCCAGAAAGGATTGTCAGACCTCTACTTTACAAAGGTATTTTCTTCATATATATATGTATGTGTATATATATATATATATATATATATATATATATATATATATATATAGCCTGGTATAGCTTGATCTTGGGGTAATTTGCAATGGCATAAAACCCCAATATCATTTGATGATTTGCAAAAAAAAAAAAAACCCAAAACCATGCAGATCGTTATTATTATATATCTGGAAGAAATGCTGGGTGTATATTATTAGTATGCCTGTGGGTGCAGGGTGGTGTACAGCAGAGGTTGTCCATCTGCATTCTCAGAATGTGTGATTGATAACTTCCAGCAGACCAAGGCTAATGATATTGTGGGAACTATAATCCAAAACTCTGGAGATCCAGTAATTTCCATTAATTCTGATGTTTAGCCTTTACATGGTTGATAGTGGAATAAGGTGTTAATTGTGAGAGGATGGGAGGAGAGATTTTTTTTTTATTTCTCAGGAGCTGTTCTGAAATAATCAGATATTTTCCCCTAACATCCTTGACTATAGCTCACAGCACAACTTTGTACCTTGCAGCTATCTTATCATGAAACCTTAAATGGTGGCCCTGTTGCAGACTGCTAGATGAATATTCCTAGATGTTTCTATGCAGTTTGTCACATACAAAGTGAGGAGCCTGGGAAGAAGGCTGATTCTGTTTATTAAGGAGTCAAAGTTATTCAATGAGCTATAGGAATGAAGGAAGGAGGTTGAAACTTGGTCTTCACTGTCCTAGTCATATACTCTTGTTCACCACAGATTTAAACCATACACAACATATAGCATCAGCTGAAGAATTCTTGCTCAGGTTTACAAACCCTATGTCTAAAGTATATGTAGGGCCAGAGAATTATCATTTAAGGTGTCCAATAGTAGTATGACTGGTCTGGCAATACTCTTTGCTCTTGGCATAGAATTTTGAATGTACAGTAGAGTTCCGGTGAAACCGACTTCCGGTTAACCGACACTCCGTATTATCCGACGTCCCAGGCCCCTTGGGAGGCACTCATGCACGTTGCTAGATAGCTTGCTATCTACCTAGCAACGCACACAGGCACCTCCCAAGAGGCAGGGCGGCGAGCAGAGAAGCGCCCGTGCGAGTTGCTAGGTAGATAGCAAGCTACCTAGCAACGCGCACAGGCGCTTCACTAAGCCGAGTGCTCGCTGCTCTGCCCCTTGGGAGGCGCCTGTGCGCGTTGCTAGGTATCTAGCAAGCTACCTAGCAACGCACACGGGCGCTTCCCAAGGGGCGGAGCAGTGAGCACTCGGCTTAGGAAGCACCCCTGAGCGTTATTAGGTAGCTTGTTATCTACCTAGCAACGCGCACGGGCGCCTCCCAAGACGCGGAGCAGAAGCGCTCCTGCATGTTGCTAGGTAGCTTGCTATCTACCTAGCAACGTGCATGGGGCACTTCCTTCAGCTGGCTTGCTGGATAATAGGGCCTCCCTATTATCCTTCAGATCCAGTTATTCGACATTCGGCCCGCCCGTTTATGTCAAATAACCAGAACTCTACTGTATATACAGAATTCTAGAAAATGTCAGTAGAACATTTCAGGGATATTTGAGATAAGTAGATGCTTGTAGATGCTATAAGTGCAGTTGATATTACAAGCATATTTATCAGATCTATATGACAAAAATAGTACCGTGCAACTGATTCAGCCTAATGCCCAATAACAAAGCAGATGAGATTGATTTGGATTTGGATTAATTTGTATGGGCTCCAAATTGGAACGGGATGGCCTGCTATAGTTCTGGAAAGGCACTTTCCAAAAGAGCTTCAGACCTAACTGGATTGCAAAAATAAGAGGAAAATAACCAGTCAGTATGTCTCTAACATGACTGCATAAGGAAGATGCAAACACGATGTGATTTGGAGCAGGAGGCTTTGTTCATTGACAATTCATTATACAATTTGGTGCTAGAATCCTACCAATCCCTGCAATCCTTTGGAGCAGGACTGTGAAATCTAATTATCACTTGTCTCTTTATTGCGTGGCAGTAGCAACAGATTGTGGAATTGCTATGGGGGTGCACCGTCATCTTGAGTCAGTTTTGGTAGGCCCTTTAATTTTTTTTTGCTGTACTGAATAGCCTAGCTTAATTTGCTCTTTGCTTTTCTTGTTAATTCGTCTGTTTAATGAGTCTCTTTGAGATTTAGCTAACATAACATCTGTACGTTACCCTGGTTCTTATTGCTTCTGTCCCTGATGCATGAGATAGAAGGCAAGCAGTCTACATCACCACAGAAGGACATAGCATTGCTTAGTTAGCACCGCAGATCCCAGGATCGAATTGCTGGATTTCTATCTTATTTCACTGGAAGTAATGAGCAAGCCAGAATAAATCACCTTATGGCACCAGCATCTTTCTTCGGTGATTTAAGAACAAAATCCAGCAACCAAGTAGAAGGGACAAGATGCATAGAGGAAGGGGGAAAGGATAAAGATGGGGTGGGATTGGTGGGGAGATAGGACTCTGAGAGTGAGCCAAGAGAGAAAGAGAGAGCAAAGGGATTTCACATTTTGTACTGCTGGTAATAAATAAAATTATTTATGATCAACTCCCTACTTCTTTATGCTGTATCATTAATTTTCACCAGTTGGTTTGCTGGTAGAAATAAGGGAGAGAAAGCATCTAAATGTATGCTTCTATTTCATCATCATTGCAATATGTTTTATGTAAAGTTTAACAGATTCAATTGTCCTTAAGCACTTACGGCCTCATCACACGGGTCACCCATCGCCCCATGCCCCTCATCGCATAGCTCGAGTGGAAGCCGATCCCATGGGGGAAGTGTTGACCATTTCGCTTTCCCCCATTGCTTCCTGTGCAACATGGGAAACCAATGCTGCAGTATATGCTGGCTCCACTCTTGATGACCCACGGAGCCCTGCCAGAAATTCCTGTGTATCATTTGATGGGAGCTGGGAGGGCTCCCTGGATCATCTAGGGCTCAACCGGCATATGCTGCTGAAAAAAGCACTGTCTGATGAGGTTGTAAGAACAAAAGCAGCATGAAATGAAATACCAAGACAGCAGTAAAGAGAATTTTGTATAAACAAGAGTTTTCTTTTGAAGGTCAGTATGTTTTTCAATTTGCTACCACAAAGGCTTCTGAAATACTCTGTTTAAAATTGGGATGTGCTATTTCTTCTTTAAAGACTCAACATTTAATTTAATGAGGGGGTCTCTGAAGTTAATGAAGGTTTGTGACAAAATGAAAAGGTTTCCCAGTGCAAAATTAATGGGGGACTATATTCCCAAATCATGACCAGAACAGATTGGGTCCAGATTGATAAGACCAGTATGAGACTCAGTGCTAGGTTGCTTGAGGAACGTAGGAAATAAATTGGAGAATTATGCACAGCCCTAGATGGAAATACACTTTCTGGTTTGTTCAATGTGTGTGAACTCATGTGATAAAATACAGTATTTCCAGATTCAGTTTTTAATGGGAGGAACTGGATAAGAGAGATTCCATTTGGTATACAATATTTCATGCTTGTAATGTGCATAAAGATTTGAAAAAACGTAACAGCTGTTTTCCTATAGTTTAGGAAAGATGGCAGTCAGTCCTTTAGCTGGAAAGAGAGTTTAGGAATGTCAGAATCATTGCCCTTATACTGACTCTAAGAAAAATTGTGATGATTCTTTAATATATTTCTTCATTTTTCTATAAAGCTTAATCTTTCACAATTTTATAGATGGTCTTGTGTAAATGAACAGATATTCCTAAACACTGTGTATGAAAACCAGTCTGAATACAAAATCAATTGCCCATTCTTGTTACACAGGCATCTGTGTTGAAGTTCTGTACTTCCTGCAGCTGAAGATGTAAAAAAAATGGCAAGAAATGTGTGTGTGAGAAATGACAAAACTTTTTTATATTTTTCTAGAATTTTAGGTGGAGAAGGGGGTTGGCATACTCTCAATGCATATTAATATTAATAGCAGTTAATACTTTTATGGGCAATGGGAGGGTATCTGGGATGTATGAGAGAAGGCCTTACATTTATTATTTAAATTGTTATGTTTATTCATATCATGATCTGATCATCATGCTCAATATATCCCATATGCATGGGGGTATTGGGATAACGATAGAAAATGTTTGCTAGGGTAGATCCTCTCTCACGCAGACTCAGCTACCCCCTCCCCCCCCCCCCCCCGAACCAAAATCCCAGATCCCCCCGAATCAAAATCCTGGCTACGGACCTGTATGAGACAGGTCATATCAGATATACCTGTGCAAGAAAACAGAGCCATGTTCAGTTTCAGAGGATGTCATCCAACCTTGGGAATCTTTTTCCAGTCCTTGCAGTAGTTTTTGTGGCAAAAATGTCTCCAGTATTGAAGCTCTAATATTTGAAAGAGGGAAGAAGACAAAAGAAAGGTGGCTTGTTGGTTCTCAGCCTTCCTAATTTTGAATAGTCCTTCAAAAAGGAATGATCAATTTGAAGTTGACATAGGTCAGTTCCCTCCCATTGATTTCAATTTTTTTTAAAAAAAACACAAAACATAAAATACATCTAGAAGGGGTGAAAGGAAACATGGCTACGAATGTTGCTTCTTCTTGCCATCTAGCTGTCCACTACTTATCTTATCAAAAGCCTGGTAGATTTATAGTTTTTTCAGAAGCTCTGACACCCTGTACTCTGCATCAAACCAGGAGGATGAAATTTCAATTTATGCTATTCTTTTAACAACATAGAATCATTTATAATCTAGCTAGCACATCGAATTGTATTATCTGGTTTATTTATGCAATTTTCAAGCAATCATGCATGGTTACACCAAAAATCAACGCTGGTTCTTATTCCCTGAGATGCAACCAAAGGTATGTACAGCCTTACAATGCACACATGATTAGTTTTTATAAGCAAAATTATGCATGCAGCCCAAGGAGGAGAGAGAACTAGGGACAAAGCAATGTCTGTTTCAACTCTGTGGTGCCTAGTCATTGAAAGAAAAGCCTACCTTAATCCTTGATAGAAAAAAAAACAAGGGGAAAATGTAAATAGAAAATAGAAATCATGAATTTTGTAGTAAAGAAAAGAATGCAGTAAATAAAACAGCTTGAAAAGGGTTACTTTTGGAGGGAGGCTCAGAAATCTGTGGCTCAAAAAGGGATGATGTTCTTAAGCCCTGGAAATCCTCACATTTAGGCAGAAATTGGGTCATAATTCTAATGATCAGCAACACATTGGCATGCTGATTTAAGCACAGTATCAGATGGTCCCATATGCTCCTATCAGCTTCTCAGTTGCCTTTACCTCTGATCAGTGATGGAAGATTAAGGACATACCTTCTTTTTTCAGCTCTTTAACTGTATCAATACAGTGTGGACCCTTTCCTCTTCCGATACTGCAGCCCTGTTAGAAAAATTACCTAGTTTCTGATCTAATAAGGCCTTTAAAAATCCAAGTATCATCCCAAAAGAACCGTCACACTGGAGTTTTAGAGGGAATAATTTCAATAGGAATATACTCTTTCAATGTTTCGTGCATTTATTCTGGCCAATGATTTTTATGAAAATATGTGAAACTAGTCAGAGGAGACAGCACCCATCTGATCAGCTTTAGCACGCAGAACTAGTGCTAAGAAATCCTGAGAGTTGCAATCCAACCGCATTTGGAGGATATTCTTTACTCAACCCAACTTCAAGAATTTACATTAGATTCATTCTGCTATCAGGTTGACATCAGGCCTATATTGGAACTACCTTGATATCTAATACTATTTTTGTAAAAATGATAATATGGCTAATTATTTTGCACCAGATATACCTGATGAGATGAATTTGTGTAACCGGAAGGCAGCAGATGGGATTGTGCCTTTACGAAATGGATCATTAGCTGTGTTCAGAGGTGAGTGAGTAGTCTGAAGACTTTTGGAGATAATGACAAAGACAACATTGACTCTATATTGTTAGGAATGTAACAGCTGAAGTTGATGCAACCAGTCACACATAGTAACCTATGGCTCAAGTATCCCTTTCCTCATCCACCTCAAACAATACAGCCAGTTGTAACTGTAGTGTAATGTTAAAGTGGATTTGCATTCAAGAAAGTCTGTATTTATATAGGACTCTCCTACTAGGCTGCCACAGTGATATTTTGGGCGGTGGAAACAGAGTTGGCCGTACCATTAGGAAAAGTAGGGTACATCTACACTGTAGAATCAACACAGTTTGACACAATTTTAACTGCCATATGCTATGGAATCATGGATGTTCTAGTTTGGAAAAGCATCAGCATCTCACAAAGCAACAATGACTATGTCTCCATAGCATTAACCCATATGGTGTCAAGTGCTGGGACAACAGTATCAGTCTGCTGTTATTCTATGTCCTAAGCATTTTTTCCTCTAGGATAGAGCTAGTCGTGCAGTCTATCCCCAGCCTATTAATATGTCTTCCTTTCCCTGTCTTCTTGTATTGCGGATGAACACAGCAGAGAGATTTGCAATTACTATATTCCTTTGTGTCCATAATTTTGTTCTTTTTGTGTAGGTCATTACTACTGGCTCCTGAATGGAACAACGCCACCAACACCTTCTCCTCGTAGAATTACTGAGGTTTGGGGTATTCCCTCCCCCATCGACACGGTCTTCTCTAGATGTAACTGTGATGGTAAAACCTTTTTTTTCAAGGTGAGTCTTTCACAGTATGCGGGATACCACACTGAGACATTAATAGATAACTATGTCGGTTCCAATATGGCCATTTAGATGTTTCAGAGACTACATCTAGCATAGTGAATTCTCAGAGGTGTTATCCCAAATATCCAGCTAATGCTATGTTGGAAATGCAGTAGCTGGTAAATCTGGAATTTCCCACCAAACTCAGCCCAAATGCTGCAGGAAATCTTCATATTTCTGTACTATTTATTACCTTTCAAACTAGACAAAGGTGCATTACTTAATATCCCCCACAAACA
The DNA here is from genome assembly GCF_035594765.1 of Anolis carolinensis. Lineage (NCBI taxonomy): Eukaryota > Metazoa > Chordata > Lepidosauria > Squamata > Anolidae > Anolis > Anolis carolinensis. The sequence continues at coordinate 83,315,117 of NC_085844.1, forward strand.
TGCTAGTTTTCTGTGTGCAAGCACTTTTGTTTTTATAGTCACACTAGCTGTGCCATGCGTTGCTGTGGCGAAGTATGGTGGTATGGGAAATAAAGTATCTTATATTATCTGCGTAGAACTGGATTACATCAGGCCCCTTCTACACAGCTGTATAAAATGCACACTGAAGTGGATTATATGGCAGTGTGGAGTCAAGATAATCCAGTGCAAAGCAGATAATATAAGATTATAAATGGGTTATATAGCTGTGTGGAAGGGCCTTGAGTCTGCACTGCCATATAATCCAGTTAAAATCAGATAATCTGTATTTTATAGGCAGTGGGAAAAAGGCCTAAGTGAGGCCTAACTCTGCCTGTCCCCTGGGCTGAGTGGGTTGTTAGGAGACAAAGTGGGCAGAGCTTAGCCTTCTAACTGGCAGCAATTGGCTAAAAACAATTATTCCTCTCCCTCTAATTAGGACTTTATTTTTCTTTTCTTTTTGTTGTATTAACGTAGAGGCATGGATAAGGGGTTGTGCTGCCAAATTTAGTGTTTCTGGGATGTGTAGTTTTGTTGTTTTGTCCTAGGCCGAAATTTCATTACCCTTTTATATATATAGATTGAGGGCACAGGTATGCCATATAGTACCAAGATCTTTATGCCTAATTTTAATTGTAAGTCAATCATAAAATCGTTGTAAAACAAAATACGGCAAATATTTGGCAGTAGAAACTAAATGGTTTAAGGCAGGCAGAACTAACATCTAACTAGTTATCTCAGTTCTGGAACTAGATTCTTTTAGCTGGAGATGCAATCTTGTCATCCATCTACTTCTGTTCTTTACTCCCTGGCCCTCAGCTGTATTTTCTCCTAGTGTATCTGGTGTTGCAACTAATTTCTGTGATTGTAGGCAGATTGCTTATTGCACTCCTATGAACGCATAACTAAGAAAATGTCCCAATTTTAAATAAACTGGCAAAATATAGAGTTGCAGTTCTGGATTGAGTTGGTACCCTTTTATAGGAATCTGGAATTGATGCAATATTTTCATCATTTTAAGGAAATATTTATACCATTTTCCATTTTAAGGGGGCGGCAGTTCAGCAGCAAAGAGGTCTGTCACCTAGTGCCAGACTAGACTTCCCATGCCATGAGTGGATTTCCTCAAAGGCTGTCAGCACTCAGACTTGCAAATTATGCCTGTTTGATTTCAAACGTTCAGTCACAAAATACACCATGGTTAACCCAAAATGTTGAAAGCGAAGGAAGTCACATGCTATGGCAAAACAATGTTCATTTTTGATATGAACCCTTTGCCAACAATGTACTAAATCTGTTCTCTATCTTAACTTTCACATTAAAATTTACACATTTAACAGTTTTATAGTATGTATATGTTTTTATTTGGTTTGTATATGATGGGTTGTATTTTTATGTTTGTATATGCAGCATTGAATTTTGCCATTCTGTGAGCCGCTTTGAGTCCCCTTTGGGGTGAGGAAAAGCGAGATATAAATATAGTAAACAAACAAATAAATATTGGAAAATATTTATTTTCAGATGGTACATGTGCTGAGTAGGCACACATTTAGAAATAATAATTTTCTAATGTCATTTTTTTTGTCTCTCCTACCTGTTCTACGACTCAATGGCTGCTATTTTTTTATTCACACATTGCGTAGTTATACAGTAAGCCTTTGGTTTCTGCTGGGGTTTTTTTGCAGGGCTCCCTGTGGAAAACAAAATCCATGGATGTTCAAGTCCTATTATATGCAATGGTGTAGCAAAATTGTGCCCCTTACATCAAATGGCAAAATTAAGCTTCGGTTTTTCGAATTATTTTTTGAATACATTCAAGCCATGGATGATTGAGTACCTGGTTACAGAGGACGGATTATACTCCAAATACTTTGCATTTTAAAATATTGACTATTAACTAGGAACTTCTGCAGTCTATCAAAGGGGGGTTTTTTTTCGTGTCAGGAGCAACTTGAGTCACTTCTGGAGTGAGAGAATTGGCCGTCTGCAAGGACGTTGCCCAGGGGACGCCCGGATGTTTTTGCTGTTTTTACCATCCTTGTGGGAGGCTTCTCTCATGTCCCCGCAAGGAGCTGGAGCTGATAGAGGGAGCTCATCCGCACTCTCCCCAGGTGGGATTCGAACCTGGCAGCTTTCAGGTCAGCAACCCAACCTTCAAGTCACAAGGCTTTAGTCCACTACGCCATCGGGGGCTCCTTTGCACCTTTACAAAAGGTTAATCTAACCCATTTGTCCAAAAAGTACTGCAGTCCCTGTATTGCGAACATCTTGTGTAAATTCATTTTTGCCCCAAGTGAAAATCTGGTTTTGGTGCACATTATTAATTTTACAAAGTAAAAAAACACCCCACCATGGGGTTTAGTCACCTGGTAAAAACATCTGTCTTAGAAATTAATATGGAAACAGTTTGAAAAACAGGAATCGTTTCCAGGAAACACCAGAGCACTGTACCACACCTAATATTAAATATTTCCTATTCCTCAGCTGGAATTTCAAATAGCATTAAAAGCAGAAGTGACCTCTGAAACGCTGGCAACCAGTGTTTATTATATGTAGGCATTGAAAGAGGACAGAAGAGGACATGTTTTTGAAAGACGCAATGTAGATTTACCAGGCTTCTTTGCAGTGGTCCAGAGGATGAAGGCTCTGAGATGCCATGTGCTGCAAGCAATATTTTGCGTTGTTGGATCAACTGTGCAAGACTCATAAAACCTGCTCTGGTTGACCTCTATCAGTCTCAACTGCTGTCAAAACTTTAGCCAATGTGAGAGTGATTATGATTTAGGTGTAAAGCAATAGTGAGAAACCTATGGCCCTCCAGATTGTACGGACAGCAATTCCTGTCAACCTGGCATAGCCAATGAAGACAGATCATGTGTATTGTCTTAGAACATTTAAGGGTCTTATAATGCTGTGTGACCCACGCTAGCTTTGGATTTAGACAGGAAAGACTCACTCAATTTCAGATCGATATTCTGACATAAAACGTAACAGGTGGCCTTGGGCAAACTGCTTTCAGTTTAATTTATCCCATAAGGTTGCTAGCATAGAATCATAGAATCATAGAATCATAGAATAGTAGAGTTGGAAGAGACCACATGGGCCATCTAGTCCAACCCCCTGCTAAGAAGCAGGAAATCGCATTCAAAGCACCCCCGACAGATGGCCATCCAGCCTCTGCTTAAAAGCCTCCAAGGAAGGAGCCTCCACCACGGCCCCGGGGAGAGAGTTCCACTGTCGAACAGCTCTCACAGTGAGGAAGTTCTTCCTGATGTTCAGGTGGAATCTCCTTTCCTGTAGTTTGAAGCCATTGTTCCGTGTCCTAGTCTGCAGGGCAGCAGAAAACAAGCTTGCTCCCTCTTCCCTATGACTTCCCTTCACATATTTGTACATGGCTATCATGTCTCCTCTCAGCCTTCTCTTCTGCAGGCTAAACATGCCCAGCTCTTTAAGCCGCTCCTCATAGGGCTTGTTCTCCAGACCCTTAATCATTTTAGTCGCCCTCCTCTGGACGCTTTCCAGCTTGTCAACATCTCCCTTCAACTGTGGTGCCCAAAATTGGACACAGTATTCCAGGTGTGGTCTGACCAAGGCAGAATAGAGGGGGAGCATAACTTCCCTGGATCTAGACGCTATTCCCCTATTGATGCAGGCCAGAATCCCATTGGCTTTTTTAGCAGCCGCATCACATTGTTGGCTCAAGTTTAACTTGTTGTCCACGAGGACTCCAAGGTCTTTTTCGCACACACTGCTGTCAAGCCAGGCGTCCCCCATTCTGTATCTTTGATTTCCATTTTTTCTGCCGAAGTGAAGTATCTTGCATTTGTCCCTGTTGAACTTCATTTTGTTAGTTTTGGCCCATCTCTCTAGTCTGTCAAGATCGTTTTGAATTCTGCTCCTGTCTTCTGGAGTGTTAGCTATCCCTCCCAGTTTTGTGTCGTCTGCAAACTTGATGATCGTGCCTTCTAACCCTTCGTCTAAGTCGTTAATAAAGATGTTGAACAGAACCGGGCCCAGGACGGAGCCCTGCGGCACTCCACTTGTCACTTCTTTCCATGATGAAGACGACGCATTGGTGAGCACCCTTTGGGTTCGTTCGCTTAGCCAATTACAGATCCACCTAACCGTAGTTTTGTCTAGCCCACATTTTACTAGTTTGTTTGCCAGAAGGTCGTGGGGGACTTTGTCGAAGGCCTTACTGAAATCCAGGTACGCTACATCCACAGCATTCCCTGTATCGACCCAACTCGTAACTCTATCGAAAAAAGAGATCAGATTAGTCTGGCATGACTTGTTTTTGGTAAATCCGTGTTGACTATTAGCAATGACCGCATTTGTTTCTAAGTGTTCGCAGACCACTTCCTTAATGATCTTTTCCAGAATTTTGCCTGGTATTGATGTGAGGCTGACCGGACGGTAATTGTTTGGGTCGTTCTTTTTTCCCTTCTTGAAGATAGGGACCACATTCGCCCTCCTCCAATCTGCTGGGACTTCTCCCGTTCTCCAAGAACTCTCGAAGATAATTGCCAGTGGTTCTGAAATAACTTCCGCTAGTTCCTTCAGTACTCTTGGGTGTAGCATTAAAAAGATGCTGAAATGGTCAGACTTAGCTGAAATAGACAGCATGAATCAGAGAAAAATCACTGGCAGGATTTTTTTAAAGATTGAGAATGTTTCCTATAGGCTTTGATAACACTATGTCATATGGTTGGTTCCTTCATAAAACATGAAAGTTTATTAAACTGTAAAAACTTTGTTTTTGTAGGATATCCTGCAACACATTTTCCCATACTTTTTCAATAAATATCTCCTAGAATCTCAAGCAATTCAACATAGTTTGTTGCAGCCACAAAAATGAAGTTCCTGGAGTATAACAACTACTTTCAAAGTACAGTAGAGTCTCACTTATCCAACATAAACGGGCTGGCAGAACGTTAGATAAGCGAAAATGTTGGATAATAATGAGGTATTAAGTAAAAGCCTATTAAACGTCAAATTACGTTATGATTTTACAAATTAAGCACCAAAACATCATGTTTTACAACAAATGGGCAGAAAAAGCAGTTCAATACATTATAACATTATGTAATAATTACTGTATTTACGAATTTAGCACCAAAACTTTGCAATGTATTGAAAAATTGACTACAAAAACACTGACTACTAAAAGGCAAACTGCGTTGGATAATACAAAATGTTGGATAAGCGAAGGTTGGATAAGCGAGACTTTGCTGTACTGCATAATTAAACAGAAAATAACAATTTCTAAACCAGGAATAGATTTTTTCCCCAAATGTTGTTACATAGTGTAATTAGTAGATTTGATAAAATTTTAGAAGTATATAACTAGTAAATATAATTGGAGAAGTTACTCTACAAAGTAATGCATAAACATCAAACGTAAATTCTTTGTTATTCTTGCCATTTTTCTTTTCTTTGGTTTACTCCTTGTCATTTCTATTGTATTTAAAAACATTTAATAAAAAGATGGGGGATATCACAATTTCTATCTTAGAGAAACACTGGGGTAGAAATAAAAATAAATGAAATGTACTAATGAAACAAGTTTCCTTAAGATTTAAAAATGTTTGTGTTCTTGGTAGCATTTTAACCATATTTTCTGTTTCATTCCTTTCATATATGTTGCCAAGGAGTATTTTGAAAGACCTCCCCACAACCAACCAATCAAAATTTTGGAAGTGAACCAAGCCTGGCAGTAGCTTGGGAGTATCACATTTTGAAGGCCAAGCCACACATTTGGTTGAAAACTAGCTGCTACTTTGGTCCAAATTTCTCGTTTTCCTGTCCCATGCCCCTTAATCTCAGGAATTTTACCTTTGAATGCCTTAATCTGCGTTAGGTCTTAATGCTACATTTTATGGCTTGCTGTAATTTAATCCATTTTAATTGTCAGGATTCTCAGTACTGGCGTTTCACCAATGATGTAATGGACGTTGGCTATCCCAAACTAATCATAAAAGGATTTGGAGGACTAAGTGGGAGAATAACAGGAGCACTCTCTGTAGCTAACCATAAGAACAGACCTGAATCTGTGTATTTCTTTAAAAAAGGTAGGGCTCATTCTTTTGGTACTACTTACTAAAGCGCTGGAAGCAATACTATATGCAGAACTTGAATAGTATGGCTGTTTAATTTAAGCATATTTTAAAGTATACATAAATATCTTTTAAAGTTTATATTTAAGTATATAACCAACATAACGAAACCCAGCCTTTGCTATGTATGATTCTGTGGATTTGGGAATGTTTGCTGATATGACATTATATGTGAGTTCTATTATCTAAAATAATAAAATGTTATTCATAAAAGTAATGTATATGGATTTCCACCAGTAAAATCCACATAACTGTGTCTAAGGAAAAACAGATTTTCAAGGGGAACATGAAATGCTGGTTTTAAATGTCACATTGGCAGTCACAGCAACTGCTACCTGAAATGGTATTCTGCCCTATGTCAGAGAAATGAACATATCTTGTTTAAGGTTCAATCTTAAATATGTCTTTTTTAAAATCAGGAAAATTTAATTGATCAACCGCTTTTAGAATAAATTGATGGAATAAACATATTTGTATATTGAAAGAATTCTTAAATACATATTGATTCCCTGCCCTATGCTCCAAAAAAAGATAAATCTGAGTAAACTGTCTTTTATTAAAACCAAATTTGAATAAAATCACTCTGAAAAGAGACATCTCAATTGTTATGACAGTAAATATTGCAGAAATGGAAGAATTGATGATATTTTTTTATCACATTAGCTTCAGTATTTGTGAGATGGAAAAGACATGAAGCTTTTATGGTTCCTTTTTGTCAACCTAGGTGGCAATCTCCAACAATACACCTATAAACAAGAAGGACCAAAGAAATGCAAGAAAAAAATTGTGTCTGTGAAGTATCCAATCTATAAACCAAAACCTGTTATTAGAAGAAGAAGGCGTTTTGAACGTGCAGTCAGACCACATTTCATCCGCAGCGTCAGAGTCCAGCATTACCCAGTCGTTCAAATCAACACCCAACCAACAGGTACATTGTGGAGATGTGCAAAATTTCAGACATCGTTTCAGATTTCGGAGATACAAACTTCCGAAATACAAAGCAGGAAGGGCTCCTCCAAAGCATTTACGAATTGAAACATACATTTACAAATCTTTAGGATAAATTTGGAAAAGATTTGTTGATTCGGACATTTAAAAATGTAACATATTACTCCCTCGCCTCGGGGTGGGAGGGGGCGGGGTTTTGTTTGATGTGATTAACAAGGGCAGCTATACACCTTTTTTTTCTTTGTTGACCAATCAGAAGAAGAAAGATGATCACATGGCTTTCTGCAAAGCTGATCTATATATAGCCGCACATGCTCCTGTTAGGTTTCTGCCTGTTTCTGTTTCTTAAAACATATAGGATCACTACTCTAGCTACTAGCTTAGCTTTTTGAGAATTTCTTTTCCTTATGTCCCTTCACTGACATCTAGTCTATCTTCCTCTGTTGAAATTATCCAACTTTTGTGTTGTCGAAGGCTTTCATGGCCGGGATCACAGGGTTGTTGTATGTCTTTCGGGCTGTGTGGCCATGTTCCAGAAGTATTCTCTCCTGACGTTTTGCCCACATCTATGGCAGGCATCCTCAGAGGTTGTGAGGAGAGAATACTTCTGGAACATGGCCACACAACCCTATCCAACTTTTATTTTCAAAATTCCGCTAGGGAAGTGTGGGTGGGAGTTTTAAAGGGAATTTTAAGTATTTTCATTTTAATCTGCTAAAAACAGTGGATGACCAAAAGGTTCTGAAACTTGGCAGGAATGATGTGCCACTAATTTTCTGCCACTGTGGAGAAATTCAAAAGGATACCTCTTTGGATTTTCTAAAAATAATTTTTATTTGTCAAAAGTTTTTGAAAATCCTAAAAATCAGTGGATGACCAAAACGTTCTGAAATTTGGCAGGCTTACAGTTGAAAATGTGGCCTACAAGTTTGGCAAATTTCATCCTGATAGCCAGAAAAGAAATAAAATTTCAATCCTCTGAGGTGGAGAGTATGATTCTTCCAAGGTGTTTAAACTAGAAAAAAATCCTAAAAATCAGTGGATGACCAGATCTTTCTGAAACTTTGCAGGAATGATGTCCTACCCTTGTCCAGCCACTGTGGAGAAATTCAAAAGGATACCTGTTTTGTTATATATATATATATATATATATATATATATATATATATACTTTTTAAAAAATTCTAAAAAATCAGTGGATGACCGAAATGTTTTGAAACTTGGCAAGCTAACAGTGCCCTGTAAGTGTGGCAAGTTTCATCCCAATAGCCATAAAAATGATGGAGAAACAGGCCTCGCAAGTTTCCCCATTGGTGCTAATAGACTGAATCTTACTGAAACGATAAATGAAACTCTGGATTTCAAATTACTAATCGAACACCCCCCCCCCCAGCAAAAAAAAATTTCCCCAAAACAAAATGGGAGATAGATTGATCAAAGTTTCAAAATGAAATCAAAACAGATTTCTGCCTTTTCACACACTTCTGCTTCTTATTGTTATTATACTATAACCTGCAGTTTGGCCATAAATCCCATTGAATAAAAAATAAGCAACCTGATCATGTACATGGTTATAGGTTAGTTATGCCCAAAGAATGAACCATGGCTGTCTTTTCTTTAACTGTTCCATTTTGTTTAAGATACCTAAAAGTTTAGTTTAATGGGTCATGTTCCACTTTTGAATTTTTTATGTTAACTCCTAACTTCAAGAGAGATTATTTTGTTTGCAGGAATACTGCAGCCAGAGGTCAAAGTGACAACATACTGGAGAGGATTTCCAAAAGAAGTAAATTCTGTTATTTCAATTCCTAACTATCAGAAGCCAGATGGCTATGATTACTATGCATTTTCTAAAGGTATGTTTTGACTAAAATCACACCCACTGTCTTTAATGATGAAAAAACATTTAATAATGTTTTAAAACAGGAATCTGCAGGAAATTGTATGTTGCCACTATTGTGTGTCTGACTACTTTTTTTAAAGTAGCTAGTAATAGCCATGGTATCGAATTACTCAGTCACAGGTGAGTACAGAATTTACAGCATACTGCAAAAGCTGAAGTTTAATACTAGACATGGACAACTTTGGCCCAGGGGGGTGTTACTGGACTTCAGTTGCCATCAGACATTTCCTGTGTGGCCAGTGGTAAAGATAGCTATGGATAAGAATCTGGTTTGCATCTGGAAGGCTACCAGCTTCTCATCCCTGTTCTAAGATATCACGAGTTAAAATCACACCACTGCCAACTCACATGAAAAATAAGCAAGACAGCAGGGTGTCAGATATTTTCTTGGGTATCTGAAGTCTATTTCTTTTTGGAGGGAAGGGGGATTGTTAATTTCTGAGACTTTTATCACCAGATTTCCATATTACAAATTAACACAAAGCTGCAATATAAAGCATGGAGAAATGTGAGTAGGATCTTTCTGCAAGTCACACAAACTGGAACAGTTTGTGGTTCAGATTAAACTGGCTTCTCTGGTCAGTGTAGAGAAGTGTGGCTGGGATACAATGAATATGCATGGCTCTCCCATCTCCCCTCCACATAAATAAATTCAAGGAGAACTTTACAAAACACAGGTTTCTCCTTTGTGGTCTCTGTGAAATGCACACATATGGTAGCAATCACCACACGTGCACAGCAGGTCAGAATTTTCTAACAAGCTCTCTAGCCCCAGGTGGTTATGGTCCCACCTATCTTCCCAATTGGCATATAAGGCATGGGCAGGGCTGTAGCCTTAGTTCCCCTTTTTCCACCTTTGCAAGCAGCAGCAGCATTAAGGAATTTCTCTCTCTCTCAACCAAACTTTAACATGGGATACTATTTGGCTACAGTTTTGCCTTATCCCTACTAACTTGGTATTTGACCTGGACTGTTGACTATTCTGCTCAGCTAGTGACCCTGATTCAGATAGCTTTGACTATGTGTTCTCTCTCAGGCCAGTATTACTTCCACTCCTTCTAAGAAGTGTGTCTCTTGCAGCAGCAACCTCCCTGCTTCGGATGGATACTCAATCTTGTCTTGGGGAGTCCCACACTGCAGAAACCTACTCTGTTTGCTGTGCCTTCCTTCCCCAGGCATGGAAGAGCCACCAGATGTGGCTCAAGACTGTTGTGTGAAAAAGTCCTCCTCCCTCCGGCAACAGAACACCATGCAGACTCTGCGCCTCCTCTTTCCTCGCTTAGTGTTTCAGCGCCCTCTGACTCAGCCACTTCGATGCCACTTGTAGTCTCCTAAGGCACTTTTATCTTCTGCTGCAACTAGCCAGAAGAAGAGGCCGAAGGATCCAGCTCCAGCGGCCAGCATGGACGCAGCAGCCGCAGCCTGAGGAGGCCCTTGCACTCGTGCATGGCCACGTGCTGGAAGCTCCGCCTTCAACTTCTACTGAAGCCAGGCAGGTTCACCAGTGAGAGTGGTGGCAGCAGAAGCTCTTGAGGGTGGCCATGCTCCCTTTAGTGGGTGCAGCCCACCTGGTGCTAGTGTCAGAAGACTCTGTCCCTGCCACGCCCCTTTTGGAGGTGGCAGGAGGCTGGCACCTACCGGAGGAGATAGAACTGACAACGGTGTGCCTTCTCAGCTTGAACAGGCTTTGCCTTCACATTCCTTCTCACCACGCTCTGTGGTTTCAGAGCAGGCTTGGGCCTCTTGGCCTATTTCTCCTGAAGGTGCTTCTTGGTCTTCGCAGTCCCAGAGCCCACTGCGTTACCAGCCTTCTTATACCTCACATGCATCTTCAAGGTACTATTACCAGGATGATTTCTCCTACATTGCCTTCAACATATGGGCATCGTTCCCCATGTGGAAGAGCATATTACTTTGGGACTTGGGATGACCTCCACTACCATCCTGGTCAAGGCCCTTCAATGCCAGTACAGTGGAAGCCTTCATGTTCCTGCTATGATGTTGCTCAAGTATCTGTGGGGGCTGTTCATGTCTCACCAGTAGCAATGTCAGAGGGTGAGTCTGATAAGACCTCAAATTCCTTTATGGCTGCCCCGAAGGACAATGGTCATCCTCAAGATCCTGATCCCATCCCTACGGATGATCAAACTTTTTCTGCCTTGATGATGAGAATAACGACTTTAAACTTGCCTACGCCTGTTGCGCCACAGGCTGTTCAATATCCATTGTATCCATCTGATGTGCAGCAGCAACATCTGCCAACAGCCTCTGTGTTGCCTTCCCTGCCTTATCTCCTCAAGCTGACAAAGACGACACTCCTCCCATGGTGGTAGCAGCAGTCTCTAAGCATGCGGATGCTAGATAAATTGACTTGACATCAGCCCAGTGGGTGGCACACCTACCTAAGGCCAACTCAGTTGTAACTGATGTTATACATGGCAAGCACTCTCGCAGAACATATTCTGCAACGGCTGATAAGGAAGGCAGGGAAATTGAGTCCATGGGCAAAAAGGTGCACCTTGGAGGTGGCTTCGTTGCCCACCTGGCCCAATATGGATCCTATATGGTATCCAATCACATATATCTGTGGAATAAGATGAGCTCTTATATCACTTCACTCCCTCCTGAATAACAGCCCTTGGTAAGAGTTTTTCACCAGGAGGTGCTAGCCTTTGCAAGGGCACAGAAGGAAATGGCTGCACTCTGCAGATGCAGCTGACAGGATTGTTTGCAATGGCAATTGCTATCCAACGACATGCCTGGTTCAGGGAATCTTCCCTCAGGAGGGCAAACCCTGGCAGAAGACTTACCTTGCTGTGATGACAACTTGTTTAATACAGGCACCAAAACCTGTCTTAAGAGCAAGCAGGAAGCTTGTCAGGCCGCGTATAAATATGGCTTTTCCTCACAATCACCTTCCCAAGCCACACCAAGATGGCAGCAGCCACACACTTCTACCTGGAGATATTATTCAGGGCAGCATTACTTCCCAAACTCAAGATCTCCTGCTCCAGCTAGACAGGGGCAGTCGGGGAATAGGTCATGTCAGTTGGGTAAGGGGAGAAATCAGGCTAAACTGAAGTGTCAGTTTTAGCGCTTGACTCTCCATTCACTGCACATGGTATCACGGGTTCCTGGGATCCCCTCTCACGTCCACACTTCTTAGCACGGTAGGTGTGGGGTCTACTCCTCACCTCGGATTTAGTACAAGGTTGGCTGCATTTTTTCCAGCTTGAAGCGCTATTACTATGGATGCCTGGGTTTTGGACATAGTCCATAGAGGCTACTCCATTGAGTTTACGGATACATCATGGATTGGTCTTATTTGTGCCCGTATCCCCAGTGCTCCTACAGGAAGTACGCACGTTGTTCAGTTAAGGGAGCGATTATTCCACTCCTGCCCTCCCTTTATTCACGAGCCTTCTTTTCCACCTACTTCTTGGTACCTAAAAAAGGATAGCGGACAACACCCGATACTGGACCTAAGAGTCCTTAATGAATGCATATGGCCACACTGTTTTTAGTATGGTTACACTTCTCACTATCCTCTCCCTTCTGCCATGTGGTATGTGGTTCACCATGATTGACCTGAAAAACGCCTATTTTCACATCGCGATTGCACCTCACCATCATAGGCTTATGGCATTCATGATTGGACACACATTTTCCTTCAGGATGCTACCCTTCAGTATTTCTACTGCCTTGGGGTTTTTTACCAAGTACATGGCAGTGGTGGTGGCACAACTCCGGCTTTTGGGTATCACGGTATGTCCCTATATCAATTATTGGCTCCTTGTTGCCCAATCTCGAGAACGCCTTCTCTCTTACATACAGAATATGCTGTCCCTGCTTCAGAGCTTGAGCCTGGTCATCAATCACAAGAAGTCTCATCTTCAGCTAAGGCAGATCAGCTTTATCACAGCAACCCTGGATGCCACAAAGGCCACAGATTTTCTTCCCTGATGACACTATCAGAGGGATTCTTCCCATCAAGAGCAGGTCAGATCTCCTCACCTGTCACTCCGGCCACCTCCTTCACCCAGATGTGCACCATCTCTGTCTGACTGCATGGCGCACTGGACCTCACTCCTCTCCAAGCCAGTAAGGACTATCCTTAACGTGGCTCATCAAGTATCAACGAAACATTCCTAAGCAGCTAAGTGGAGCCAATTTGAGGTACTTGCAAGGCAGCATGACACTGATCCCTTAGCTGCTTCTACATCACTTTTAATGGACTTTCTAGCACATCTGGCTGACTCTCAGCTTGCCTTTTCTTCCGTAAAGTGCTATCTGGCAGCTATCTTTGCCTACATGAAAAGAGCAGGCTTACCCTCCCGTTTCCAAGACCTCCTGGTGCAACTCTTCCTCCAGGGATACAAAAACATGCACCCTCAGGTCACATCACTACTGGCATGGCAACTTGACATTGTTCCCGTTGCACTCCGGTGACCACTTTTCAAACCACTGGTTACAGTGGATATGTCATATTTGTCATGGAAGACAAGTGTTTCATTATGACATGGCCATAATGTCAGCCAGGAGAGCTAGAGAGCTCTGTGCCCTCTGGGTGGATCCACCTTATTTGAGGTTTCACAAAGACAAGGTTGTGTTGCGAACTGACATAATTTTCTTTCTTAAGGTGGCACCTATATTCCACACAGCTTTTTTTTTTCCAAATTTCACCGATTTGGAGCGTCCCTTCCACTTGTCAGATGTCTGAAGAGCACTTGGTTTTTACACTGATAGGATAGCATCTGTCAGAAAGTCACCTTGGCTCTTCCTGAAATATAGATCTGATACAGCTGGCCTGCCAATCTCCTCTCAACATCTCTCAGCTTGGGTTACACCCACAATTCGGCTGGCCTACCAGCAGGTGGGCAGGGATCCTCCTGTCACCATCAGAGGCCACTCTACTCAAGCAATTTCATCTTCAGTGGCTTTCATGAATGGAGTTCCACTGGAAGATGTCTGCAGGGCAGAAATTTGGGCTACTCCGCTCACCTTTGCTACCCACTATAAGCGGAACATCCTTTCCAAGTGGTATGCAGCTTTCGGACGGTTGTCCTCTTCTTGACAGTGGCATGACACCCGCCAACCATGGTATATAGCTTGCTAGTCTACCATATGTGTGCATTTCACAGAGACCACGAAGTAGAAGACATGGTTACTTATCTGTAACTGTGGTTATGGCCCCACCCATGCCTTATATGCCTATTGGGAAGATGGGTGGGGCCATAGCCACCTGGTGTTAGAGAGCTTGTTAGACGATTCCGACCTGTAGCGCACATGCGGCAATACCTTCCATATGTGTGGATTTCACATCTGATCATATAGAGAACCATGGTTGCAGGTAAGCAACCATATCTTTATGTGTTTTTCTACTTTTGGACCTTAATGTGACTACATCTAGACATCACTCACCCCCACTCTCTTTCAGATCAATATTACAGTGTGGATGTTGGGAGCAGAATAGCAAGACCAGTCACACTTCAGACTGGACAGACTGTGTCCAATGCTTGGTACAAGTGTCCAGCAGAGTGATGTGGAGACTCCAAGAGAAGAAAGAAATGCTGTCCTGTTTGACAATTTATCTCATTTTTATTAATGAAAGACAATGAAATGTTCATACGCCAATCCAATTTGAAAATAAAAAAACTGCTTAAAGCTACACTAGTACAGAATAAATGCAGATTAGACAGTATATACCATTTCCAAAATTTGTACAGAACTTAGTTAATATTGCCTCTATTTAGGCCTCCTCTGCCACCCATCGCATGAGTTACACCTGTAAGAAAAAAACAGAACAGTAATCATATATTTCTGTTTAATTCTTCTACTACTACTACTTTCAATGTCAGTTTTACAGGAGTTCCAGGCTTCCCTTGCTCCCTGTAAACCTCCTGGTAGACTTCCTTTGAGGAGAATAATTACATCATACAACATTTAGAACAGTCTGCCCAGAATCAGAAGTATAACAAACACCATATGCTTAATGTGGGCTGGAAATTTCTGCTCAATTTCCCCTACTGTCACCAGATCAGGATACTAGGAAATAGTTTTTTTAAAAATTCAAATGGACTTCCACTGAAATCCAATACTAACTAGACTTGATCCACTGAATGGAACTTAATTAAATACTGAGGTACTACTCAGCAACAGAAGATCTAAATATGGGATTAGTAACTGGATTCAGGGCTGTAGAAACACTTAACTTTGAAGCTCACTGATATTAAAATTAGCTAACATGGAATTTAATTTCACACATCTCAATAATGAAACTTGTTTTCTAGATTTCACATAAGGTCATGTGTCTAGACAATTTCAATTATTACTCCCTCTAATAAGATGTTCAATGATTCGGGAAGGAAAACAAAGAAAGAGTAGAGCCAGCATGGTGTAGTGGTTTGAGACCAGGGTCTGAATACCCATTCAACCATGGAAGTTTATGTTCCCGCAGCCTTATAGAAAGGTGAAGGCAAACCTCTTCTGAACAAAGTTTGCCATAAAAACCTGTGATGGGTTCACATTACGGTTGCCTTAAGTGGGAAATGACTTTAAAGAACACAACAATTTCTTTATATGGTCTGCAGGTGTGTAATTTGTTTTCTAGCTACTTTAATCATACCCCTCTATATGAACAGTTTGTAATTTTTAATTTGAAAAAGTAACTAGGGTAGGATATACTAAGCAGTCTTGGGCATACAGAAATCTGCATGAATTGTCTCGAATGCTGTTGATAGCTACAATACCATTTAGTACACACTTCAATTTTCTTAACAACTATGAAAAGTTGAATGAGTCAATGCTCTCGCTAGCCCTGAAGGACACTTACCCCTCTGTCTGTTAAACTGACGACCGCGAACACCAGTTCTTAATGTTGGTGGCTGAAGTCTAACCCTCCGGAAAGGCTTGGGATGATTACTGCTCGTGTCTGAAAAGGAAATGGCATGGGACAGAAGAGTAAGGGTTGTGCCTAGGGTTTGATGCTAACTAGTAATGGCTCATTTCAATATAGAAACTGTGTTTTGGGTATTTTGTACTTTGGATTTATGAAAGTGCAACAAATACAATCGCTAACTGAAAAATAACTGGCTACTGTCTAGTTAACATTAATAATGTCTTACTGTACCTCAGCATTAAACAGAGATACACCACCAATGGGACTGTACTGAGAAATTTATTCAATAATAGGAAGCAAAAGATTTATATAATAATATTGGGGAACTGGTGAATACAATATCCATCTGGCAATCTTTCTAAATTGCCCTTTCTTTTGCCACTTGAGTTCAATGGGAGATGCACCCAAACTTAAGCATTTATTTCATGAATTCATACAAAGCATTTGTGTGTGTGGAGGGAGGAGATAAGAGATCCCTTTAATGAAAAATAAAATTCAGAGCTTAATTATCTTACTTTATGGATGTGTTTGATGGGACTGAATTATACCTGCAGATGAACTAGAAGGAGGGTCTTGACTGGTGGAAGGAAGATCTGACTCATCAGGAGCTTGAGATGATTCTTCTTCCTGCTGGCTATCAATTTCTAGGCCAACCTCTGAAGTAATTCTAAAGGCAAAAGTGAAAGGCATAAAACTGCAGAGAAGTGAATTTATAGGTCAAGGGGGAAGCAGACAGTGCAGTGAGTCTAAATTCGGGGCACTCAAACAACACACGCAACATCCTCTGGCTCACTCCCTGAGCTTTAAAACCTGGCATTCAAATTATTAAGCTCATCCATCAGAATTAGGAAGTGTAGCAGCTCTTCAGAGCACACATTATCAACAAAGTAAGCAGAACACTTCTGACAGCTATTAACTATACCCAATGCTGCTCAAAGGGACAAAATCTTAGGTAAAAATACTTTTCCTGCCATCATTGTCAAGTAATTTTCTCCTTCAGAGGACATGGAAATGTCACAAGATCAGTTTGGATGTCATTTTTGCCCAAAAGTGAATTTATATGAATTCTACCCTGCAACCATTTGGAAATTCAATTTAAGCCTCGAGACAGATCAACCATGCTGCATTCCAAAAATATCACTTTGTATTGTTGAAGGCTTTCACGTTCGGAATCACTGGAGTGTTATGTAGTTTCCGGGCTGTATGGCTGTGTTCTAGCAGCATTTTCTCCTGATGTTTTGCCTGCATCTGTGGCTGGCATCTTCTGATGAAATGTCAGGAAAAATCTGCTAGAACATGGCTATACACCCGAAACCACACAACACTCCAGATCACTTTTTCCCCCTTTCAGATGATATAGGAAGGTAAGAACCAGTAATGAACATTTGGTACTTTATAGCACTACTTGAGCATTTGCACACATTATCTTAACACTTACAATAAATGGAGATATGAATCCATGTCTCCTTTGTTATAATTTGAGACTCTGATCAATACATTAGCTCTTCAGGAACTTTGTGTCTCAGAGGTCAATTTAGCCACTATGCTACAGCTTTCTGTTAAGACAAATTGTTATGGTTGAGCCTTCTGGCTCCGATACTAGGAGACGAGGTCGTAAGGCTCCTCGAGAGTCAGACTCTCTTGAGGAGCGCGAAAGGAAACGGCTCCGGGACTTATTTGCAGAACCAACAGACGAAGACTCCTTTGAGGGTTTTACCGAGGGAATGGAGGAAGAGATGGTTAGCTCAGAGGAGGATGACATGGAATGGACTCGTGGGAGGGAGGATTTGGGTGTCACCGGCAATGATAGCATGGGAGGCGACTGGCGGGTTGCAGGATCGGACCCATGGACGGGCTGGAGGGATGGAGCGGGATCCACAGCTGGGGATGCTGTGGGGCGTAGTCAAAGGTGTTTTAGCTCTGATGAGGATGATGATGAGGAGACACCTGGAATTAGGATAGCAGCTGACAGCGATGAGGAGTTATGAACTGGCATAAAATGGGGTTTAGGATCAATGGCTAATTGCGTTGGGCAAGGTAATCTGGACGAACGCTTGGGCTCTTGTTGGGGAACTTCCTGAAGACGGGTGTGATTCGTTGCTGGATACGTAAGTTACCAAAGACACTGGGCATAGACGGCGGGAGGAACTGTGTGGGGTTTTTCTGTGCAACTTGTGTTTAATCTTGATAGCTTGGACCTCCGTCGTCTTTTTGACGGACATTATTTGCCTACTCTGGGTTGACGCTGGACTGACTGACTGACTACGACTCTGGACTATCCCTTCTGTGGCTATCGGTGGAACTTGTGGAACCTTAGACGTCTGCACTTGGCTTTCGACCTCGGACCGGATTGGGACCCTGCTGACCGCCGTTACCCTGATTGATGTGCCTGGACCTGGATTTCGCTCGTTGCACGGAGGAGTAAACAGCCTGAGTTACTCATCTGTAGCTCTTGAGTAGCAGAGGGGAATCTGCTGCTAGGTTTTGTGTTCGTTTTGACCTTTTGTTTACCAGTTTTTGTTTGTTTAATTGCCAGGCTGAAGTAAGCACTTTTGATTTAACCCGGATTAAACCTTTGTTTAATCCGGTTTATTCTTTTGAACTGTTTAAACTCAAACGAAGCTATTTTTGTTACTTTTCACACTGAAGTCAAGTGTTTGCCTAGTCTTTTGTTTCCTACAGGCAATTTTTAGTTCTGTAACCTCAATAAACTGTGTTGTATTCTATTTGGTGGCGTTCTGTCTTTGACACAAATGCTTTCATCCCTCAGCTCTGAGCTGGAAAAGAAGCAAAAGTCCCATTCACTATGAAGATATGGAATGCTTTTGAGTATCTATTCCACAATGAGATTCTTCTCAAATTAAAGAGAGCCAGCCAGATTGCTTATGCAGAGCTTAATGAGGCTGTCGTTCTGGCAATGTTGCCACTACATTCTCTACCTATTAGGAAGCACCTTTCAAAACAAGTGCCTCTGAAGATCTGCCTCAGAAAATGTCTACACATGCAATACATCTTAATGATGCATCATACATTATAGGAAAATGATTAAGTGCCAGTCATATAATCTTAGTCCTGGCAAAACAAACTACAAACTGGCATTTGTACTGGAAATGTGGGTAAATCTTAAGGTGTGCTCTTCACAATCAAGCTAGAAGAGGAAATTTCATTGCTAGTGAAACCGTACTTCCAATGAGTTTTGGAAAGAAAAGTGAATGATCTGAATGAAGGCATTTCTGTAAGGTTATATATAGGCACAGTCAAGGGTGAAATAAATAAGTGACCAGGCTTACCCTTCCGATTCTGCCTCCACAAAAACCTCATCACCATCATCACCTGTCCCAGATTCTGAAGTAGTTGATAAGTTACCAGTGGATGTTGTGACCATTGGAACAGACTGGGAAGCATGTTCTGATGCATCAGGTGTACTGCTTTCAGTAAATACAGACACTTGAAACAAAGAACAGTAAAAGCAAACAATAAGGTATACTAATTCAAAAAAGTCTATGCCTCCACCTACCCTACCCCTCTCATATATCAATATTACAACCAGGAAAAAATGAGATTCTGAACATGGAAAGAAAGGAGAAGCAGGCAACTTGGGTGATCCAGGGTCTGATTCACCACTTCCTGAGAGCTTGCAAATGTCTCCATAAACCTTTGGAATTTGTTACTGAAGTATTTCTGAATTGCTTAGACCAACGTGAACACATGGCATATGTATCTCGTTTTAAATAATACTTACACCTCTTAGACAACATTTTTTTTAAAAAAGAGGGCCCATGCTCCTGTCTTTGAACTAAAAAGCAGTTTAAAAGAATGTCAGTATTTGAATTTTATTGTGGGATACCTAGAATAGCAAAAGCAAGCACTAAGCAGCATGTGGTCCATTCACTTTCAAGTTACATATAAAGTGGTGTATAGATTTCACAATACAATAAAATATGGTTGTTGTATGTCTTTCGGGCTAAATATGTGTTGTGATCACTAGCACAATTTAACCTCTTACAATCCTGGACGGCAGGCAGTGTTAAAGATACACTGCAAACTAATGCTTGCCATGTATGGGAGCCCTCTAGAATAGAAAATTATGACTTGGATTCTGTGATTTTCTTCATGGTAGTAGTCATGTGACAAAAAATCTGGAGTCTCAGAAAGAATTGGATACTGCCATGCAAAGATTAATGCATTTCTCTCACAAAGTACAGTAGAGTCTCACTTATCCAACACTCATTTATACAACGTTCTGGATTATCCAACGCATTTCTGTAGTCAATGTTTTCAATATATCATGATATTCTGGTGCTAAATTCGTAAATACAATAATTACTACATAGCATTACTGCGTATTGAACTGCTTTTTCTGTCAAATTTGTTGTTAAACATGATGTTTTGGTGCTTAATTTGTAAAATCATAAGCTAATTTGATGTGTAATAGGCTTTTCCTTAATCCCTCCTTATTATCCAACATATTCGCTTATCCAACATTCTGCCAGCCCGTTTATGTTGGATAAGAGAAACTCTACTGTAGTAGTAGTAGTAGTTATTATTACCACCCTTCTTTTTTATATTTATGGAAGCTTGGTGATCAGTGGAGTCCAGAGGGGCCCAGAGGTTTTTTTTTGTTTTTTTGTTTTTTAAGCAACAGTAGAACACAGGAGAGGGCACTTTATCAACCCTGATGTACATCCTATAGGCAGTATGTTTTCAGATTTTTCTTTGTCAATACATATAATTTATACCAAACAACTATTTATTTATTTACTATATTTCCATGATGTTTTGGTGCTTAATTTGTAAAATCATACCCTAATTTGATGTTTAATAGGCTTTTCTGTAATCCCTTATTATTATCCAACATATTTGCTTATCCAACATTCTGCCGGCCCGTTTGTGTTGGATAAGTGAGACTCTACTGTATTCAATGCCACACTGAAAATACAAATATACAAATCCAACAATCAGATAAATCAGATAAAACGCCTATTTGTTTATAACTGAGCTCTTCTTACAGTGGATTAGCTCAGATCTCCATCTGGGACAGGTAAACTACTCTTCCAATGAAACATTTACTGGGCATGTGTAAACAGTATACACAATTAATAAATAAACAGCTGCAATTTTTTCCAAAGGAAAATGTCCATTTCCCCTATAAAGTAAAACTTTCTGCTATACATTCTGCTGGGACAAGATGCTAGTGGGAAACTAACGAATTCCTAATCGGTTTGACTTAAAATAAAATGTTTTAGGGAGATTTCCAATACTCACCAGGAGCTGCCACCTGCAGTGGAGTGGTTGGGACACTACGGCCTCCTGATTCTTCTTCATGGGCAAGGAAAAGAGGTGTTTCATACATTCCTAACCCTAATAAGCAAGATTCAAAAAGATTTTATGAATTAAAAAAACTCCATCCAAAATAGCTCCCATGATGAGCTTGGGGTATTTCCACTATATTTTGCTCTCTCTGGACCAATCCAGATCTTGAGAACCATTATTGAGACGAGAAGTAACGTCTCCTAAAATGTCCCCCAAAGGTTCCAAAACATAATTAAAATGCTGCCATGTCACTAGAAAAAGTTGGAGGGAGGGGGCTTTAGGAGCCCTCCAAAGTCTTCTCTGGGACCTATCCTTCCACAATTGTTCACCACTGTTCTAGACGTTTTCATTCCATTGGCAGAACAGATTAACAACAACAACAAACTCCACCACCACCACCACCGGATGCAAGCCTTTGCATTTTCAAGATTGTTGACTTCTCAAAGAGAAGAGGATAAAGAAAAGCAAGAGCAGAAAATAACAGAAGAGGCAGATTAAGCCAAAAAAGTTGCTGAGTGAAAACTGTGCAACCCATTTCTATTTACTTGTCTTCTCTCATCTAGTTCTACGGTCTCTAATTATTCAACTCATTATTTTGCTCTCAGAATGGCTAAAATTGTGATCTAAAATTTTTTTTCTTTCAAATCAAGGACAAATTTTTGCCTAAAAATTATCTAGAGTTATTTTCCAATTCAATTGTTTTCCAAACTACTGAATGTAAAACATAAAGACAGAATTTGACTATACCTCCTTGAGAAGCAAGCTGGCCAAGATCCGACTGTCCAGATGTCTGTGGCATATCCTCAGGAGGTCCAAACCTGAATCTGGGAACTCCAGCAACTTGAGGGGAACTGGAAGAAAGGTCACATTTGGTTTTCATAGATCATTGGCTAGTACTTCATCCCCACAAGAAGGAAATGAATAAACAAGATAAATCAAAAGCAGGATCTACTCACTGAATTGCTTCTGCAAATCCATCTGTACGATGTGGTACCACTAGGGTTGGTGTGCTTGGAACTGTCCTGTCCTCATCATCAAAAAAGTGCTGCTGCTAAACCAAATGTTACAATGACAAACAAGTACAGACACTATTCACATTCTTACTTCTCTTTATAAACAACTAGTTTGGGTACCTGGCGTTGCTCAGGTTATTAAAAGAAGTCATTTTTTAAATTTTACAAAATGCATAAGGTTGTGGGTGAACTGCAACTCCTACCATGCCAGAAACTCTAAGAAAATCCACCAGTACTTAAAGTTTGACATGTTGGGCAAATGTGCTCTAGATGCATCATCGGTGGGGTTCAGTGTTCGCTCTGGCTGCAGGATAAACTATAACTCCCACTATGGTGAGTCAGTCCCTTCAAACCCCTCCAGTAGGTTGAGTTAGTCATGGGGGTTCTGTGTGCCAAGTTAGTTCCAGATCCATCATCGGTGGGGTGCAGAGTGCTTTTAAATTGCAGGTGAATTATAAATCCCAGTATCTACAAACAAAAAATGTCAAGGCCAATTCCACCTCAAATACACCAGTATTCAAATTTGGTCATATTTGGGTATGCATGTCAAATTTGTTGAAGATCCATTGTTACTTTTGTTCACAGTGCTCTCTGGATGTAGGTCAACTATAATGTCTGTAAATCAAGGTGAATTTCCCCAAAGCCCTCCTGCATATTTTTGTTGAGTCATGAGGATTCTGTGTGCCAAGTTAGGTTCAGGGCCATTGTTGGTGGGGTCCAGAGTGCTCTTTGATTGCAGGTGAACAATACATCTCAGTACCTACAATGGCTCTAAATCAAGGTGAACCCCCCCCCCCCAAACCTCTCCTGTATTTTTCATTGGTCATGGGGGTTCTGTGTGCCAAATGTGGTCTAGGTCCATTGTCAGTGGAGATCACAGTGCTTTCACTTGATGCAGAGTGAACTATAACTTCCATCATGTGGAGTCAATCCCCCAAACTCCTCCAGTATGTTTAGTTGCTGCTCAGTTCTGCTCTGTTTGTTATGCTGACGGAGTTGAAGAGTAGGAAAGAGTTAATGGAGAGGCAGTGGGCGGGGTCATGCAAACTCCACACCAATGGAGAGAGATGGGAACCATGGGATGCCTGCCTGTGATGGAGGAAACACGTAAAATATAAAATGAAACTGTCCCCGAATGAAAGCATTCCTTGGGTGGTGGGCCGAAGTGTTTGGGAAGGACATTGACAGCATTTGGGCTACATGTTCATAGCGCTTGCTATAGCCTGCAATGTCAGTGGGGGGAGTGCCTTTGGAGGCTTCTCAGCACTTGGAACTATAGTCTGTTTGTGGAGGCACGAGACTGTCTGTGGAAGTGGACACCTCCACCACATACACATTTCACTTTTATTATGTGTATAGATAATAACCCATAAGATGTTGCCCATTTCCAACAAGTTTGTTTTGAAGGTAACAGTGACTGTCAAATTGGTAGATGAGAGATTGCTTTTTGGTTAAGGTTTTGTTTGTTTTACAATTAATAAAGATATACAAGCACACTTTAGCACAGTTTGTGAACAACTGCAGAACTCCTTGATTTGCCAATACAAGTGAAAGTGAATTATGAATTTGAGGTCAGTGTTGGGTATAATGTTATTTTTGTCAAGGACAAAAATTCTACGATGTGACTACTCTGCCTACTTTAGAAATGGAAAGAGCAAATAGCCTATAATTGTTGTAAGAGAGTACTAAAAGTAAACTTGAATGGAAAATTTTATGTTTAGGAGCTGTAATACTCACCATGCCACCTATGCCAGGGGTTAGCTGAAGTCCACGTCCCACAGATTGCCTTCGAGTCATCTGGATTCTCTATTCATTAAAGCCAATTGAGTATGTTTCAGTATACACATAAGTGGTGAAACTCCAGTCTGGTGAACAAAGCACCTCACATTCTAAAGGGAACTCTTTCTGAAATCCATTCCCTCTTTAATTTACAACATTTTAAAGAAATTCCACATTAAAATTGTTTTTAAACAACTAGTTATGAAATGCATGTTTGCAAGAAAATATATGTTCAAGTTTATACATTGTCAAATATATATCAAAGTTCATATTGCCAAGCGTATTTTATCTTAGAATGACACAGGAGTCTGTCAAACTCTAGAAAAGGCTAATGGGAGTTGGAGCCAGGGCAACCATAGCCTTACCAATCCTGCTAAATACACTCATCGGGGAGTAAGTTCCACTGAATATAATGGAGTTTACTTTGCCACAACTGTGACAAATATGGATTCCATCACCCAATTTAGCTAGGGAACATTCAGGTTTTCATCCATCAACCTAATCTATCTTCCAAGGTTGTAGTAGAGAAAGGGAACTGTTATGCATGCTATCCTGAACAACTTAGGGTGATTTGAATTAGTATAAAAATAAATACAGTTATTTATTTACTTTTACTTACTTTATTTATTTACAGTTAGAAATACAGTTCCTGAGTTACAAAGATATGACTTACATAAAACTCCTAGTTACAAATGGGGCTGAGACAACAGGAAGGGAAAGAAATTTACCTCATAAGAGAAATTCACTCATGCAAGATATATCATGGGGAAAGGGGGTCTCAACTGAAGCTTTATCACCAATCCTTGTTTCCATAACAATGCAACATTTTCAAAATCCAATTGTTACAGGGACAGAAAGTGAGGTGAAATTTTCTGAACAGAGGCACAGGCAGCAAAGCAAACCTTACATGGCTGTTAACTCTTCCAAAATTTAAAACTTTTTTGGCTTGCGAGATACACTTAAAATATATATCTGTTCTGACATACATAAAAATTCAACTTCAGAACAGCTACAGAACTTATCTTGTTTGTAACCCTGGGATTGCCTGCATATTAAACTACCAACTTACAATACCAACTCAAAATAGTTAGATATGCACAAGTCCACAACTTCATTTCAGTTTGCTGAGTCACAGTCTGCTTCTAATCAACACCTTGCCTGGGGTAATATTTATGTTAGCTTAAAGGGGTAATAAATTCAAAAATGCACACCCATTGCAGTATTCCTCAACACTTTTTATTGCTCTTTCTGCACCAGACTGCCAAAACATAAAGGTTAAAAAAAAAGGAACATAGCCAAGTACAGCAATTCCTAAGTACTTCGGAAACTTTATCTTCTTCTGAAGAGCAATTTTCCCAAAGCAGAGAAATACAAACTGTTCCCATACCTGTACTGGTGGTCCCAGCTCCTGCGGTGGAGCGGGAATTGCATGGATTGTCAGTCGTGGGGGCAATGGATGGGGCCGAGGAGGACGTGGCACCTGCCTCTCTGAGGCAGAGGTGGGCTGTTGCTCTCGTAGGCTTTCCTGGGAGAAAGTGGACTCTGCGGCACCAGTGCTTCCTTCACCTTGTGCCAAAGACATGCATGTTTACAGACACATTCAAATGTAGTCAGCCATTCCCATCTTTGTGATTCTTGCTCATTTAAGGGTGCTGGAATTCATTTCACTAACACAAAAATAGAAGCTATAAAGAGGATAGTTTTTTATTCCGTTATAATTAGTGCAGGACAAAAAACAATCTAGCAAAAGTGATCTCATGAACAAATAGACTTTCAGGTGATTCACTGCATCTCTACCTACTCTTTATCTAGTTGCCTTCAAAAACAGTGCTTCAGCATGAGTTTGTAAACATTTATAAACCCCTGCTTGAAACTGAGGCATGGAAGTTGAAATAATTGGTGGCTGATATCCAAAATTGAGTTTTCCTTCACACAAACACACTTCTAGTGAGATCATATCATGCCTTACCACAGTTTTGAGAGTCAGCTGCTCTCTGGCTGCTTTCACCTCCAGCGATGCTGTCTTCCGTTTCTGTACCAGGATCTACTCCATCAGGACCCTATAACAGGTAAATAAACAATATGAGATGTTAAAAGGCTGACAACATTGGAATGTTTTAGTACTTTTAAAAATCTCAAGATATAGTCCATGATTTAAGCCAACTGGCTAATAATCAGTTTTTGTTCCTGTTGACATAAATTCTCTTTCATTGGAGAAATATTTTCATCCCTGACTTTTTTAAAACTCTAACTTACACATCAAAGTTTGAGTAAAACTCAAAATTAGAGTAACAATCATTTCTAATTTTTATACAATTTAAAAACAATACCCAGAAGCATTTGCAGCAGAAAAGGCAATATCATCAAATAGCTTAAACATACAAAAATCTTCTTTGGTTTTTACCTCAGCTTCATCTCCTTCGTATCTCTCATTGCCGTCAACGCTCCCAGTGCCTTCATTGCTATCTTCACCCTCATCACCCATCCCTGTGTCTTCATCATCCTCATCATCCTCATCTTCTTCCTCATCTTCATATTCCTGAGAAAGTAGGATTTCAGAAATGCACTAGGGTGAAATCAGCTTGTCTGGTTTAGAATCCTCTTTGATATTTGAAAGATTTGTTATGAAGAATAATAAAAATGACAGAAATAGTTCCCCTGCTGAAACATTTGATACTTGTATGAGGACAGATAGAAAGTAGAATAAAAATAACTTATGGGCTAGAGTTGTGCGCGGTATTTCTTTCATCCGTTTAATTTGTGTATTCATCTTGTATCGTCCATCCGGATGTACAATACGAAAGACGCCATTTTCAGATGAAACAAATGGCGAAATGAAGGAGAAAGCTACAGTACATGGACACCGTGGTTGCTTTTGTTTTCGGGCCGTGTAACAATAGTTACTCTGGGACCCTAAGTAGGTACTGACAGAGGGCTGCTTTCCCATTATAATTGATGTGTGCCAAAGGGAGCTAATAATAATATTAATATTAATAACAAAAGTTACTCTGGGACCCTAAGCAGGGTCTGACAGATGATTGCTTTCCCATTACAGCTGATGTGTGCCAATGGGTGTTAATAATAATATTAATATCAATAACAATAGTTACTCTGGGACCCTAAGCAGGGTTTGAAAGAGGGCTGCTTTCCCATTACAGCTGATGTATACCCAATGGGTGTTAATAATAATATCAATTATTATTAATATTAATATTAATTAAGGCAAGGCAGGCAGAGCGGATGGGAAGCCTCCAGTTCTTCCTTTAATTTATAGGATCACCATTAATCGAAGGTGACATGATGACAGTTAACATGAATAAGAAGTGTTATTCATGAATAACATGAAGAAGAAGTGACTGTTAAAAAGTCCAAAAATTAATGTAATATTCTTTGAGTGCCTCATACAGGAAGACTATACTTTTGACAGACAGTGGGGCCCTAACATTTTATCCATGTCAAATCAAACTGACTTAAGAGGTTAATTTGTTGTGACTGAACTCTTAAGTCAAAACAATCTTATCTCAAAGCAAATTTTCTCATTGAAATGCACTTAAATGCTATTAATCTATTCTGGCCTCCCAAACTCCCCCCCCCCCCATTTTTGTTATGTGTTTTTAAATAAGGAAATGTATTTTATAAATAACAGATAATGTATATATGCACATTCACATGGGACAATAATCAACTTTAAAATGGTAGAAGCAAAGTTGTGCAAAGTGAAGAGGCAGAGCATCATTTTCTTCATACTGTACTCATTCCAGCCTCCCTCCTTCTCTTGCTCTCTCTTCATGAAGCCAAACATACCACACAAAATTGCACAAAATCAACTAACCCAAAGTTCCGCAAAGAGGACAAGAGCAAAGCAGACAGCAATCTTCCAATGCAGACAAGAGCACAAGGCACAAGGCATGGAGGCTGCTCCCTTGAAGCCCTAAAACCCTGTACTCTGATGCTAGCTCTCCCTCTGGCACTAGCTCTTAACTCAAAATGCTGCTCTCATGTCAAAGTGAGACCCGGCCCAAGTGAGTTTTTCACTCAAAACACTCTTAAGTTGGGATGCTCTTAAGTAGAGGTTCCACTGTATCAACACAGCCAATGAATAGTTATTTTTGAAACAAGAAAACAAATTTAACACATACTTCTGCTTCTCCATCATTTTCATCGTCATCTTCCTCTTCATCATCGCTGTCAATGACAATGACATCATCTCTCTTGCCCTGACCATCCTGAGTTGATGTAGTATTCTGTTGATCAGATTGATGGGGTCCAAGCTCTATTGCCATGGATTGAGAAGTTTCCTCACTGTCTTCCATAGGAGTATACTCCCCTTGTGTAACACCCTTTAGAGCAAGCAAAGGTAATAGAGGTCTACTGATTAAACCAGTGTTTCTCAAACTCTGCTCCTCTGGGTGTTTTGAACTTTAGCTTCCAGAAATCCCAGCCAGCTTACCAGCTGTTAGGAATTGTGGGAGCTGAAGTCCAAAACACCTGGATGAATATAGTTTGAGAAACACTGGATTAAAACAAAACAGTACATTTCACCTCCTTCTCCTCAACCATCATTTTTCTAATGTATAAAGTGAGATGCTTGAAGAAGAGGATTCTGTTCATTTGAAGGCTAGCCATGTTCTGGAAAATATTTGATCTTGCTCATGGGGACAGCTTCCTCACAAATATATGCTTCTTCAGGCAAGTCATTTTCCATATAATACTGTAGAAGAAATGGTAGAAGAGACAAGACTAGGTCTCTCTTGCTCCCCATGTTCAGCACATCATGGTGAGCCATACCAAAAAAGGGGCCATAGTTCTGGCCATGCTCTTTATATTGCTGCATCTGACTAGAACAAGGAAGGTGCTACAGGTGTGCAAGTTCTTATTGAGGAACAGCTGCACTGATACCTGTTATGGCTGGAGTTAATTGTAATTCAAACCATGAAATGAGAATTGTCATAGAAGAATTATGGATTTATTTCCCTCTGTCTTATATTTTCATGGCATTAAAAGCTTTACTTGGATCTTGCTGTTACAGAGACATGAAATACAAAGGAGAAACGAGGGAGGGGGTGGGGTAAAATGCGGACTCTAGCAGCACTTTTAAGACTTAATTTTATTTTTAGCACAAACATTCCTGGGTATGAGTCCACTTCTTCAGATGCAGTATTTAGTATCCCTGAAAGCTCATGCTAAAATAAAAATCAGTTACTCAGTTACTCTTAAAAGTGCTACTAGATCCTGTTTTTCTCCCTTTCTCTTTTTTATGTCATACCAACGGACACAGCTACTTCTTTGTTCACTGGCATGAAATTGAAACTTCTTTCTTTGGTCAGAGTAAGAATTACTTACCTCTCCAATGGAATCCTGTGAATCCTGATTGTAGACTTGAGCTTCTATTTCGCCATCTGTGCTCTCTTCTGCAGTTACTTCCTCCTGAAATTTTAGATTAATTTATTACTCTAATTCCTGTGACAATTTACAGAGAAATGTTGAGATCTCCTACAAAGTACTCCATACTATAGTATTTTATACTGCAAGCTAAAAACACAACTGTACATCTCAACTACTGATGAACAGGAAGAGTTGGCACATTTTATTCCAACCTTATCCTGAGTTGTATTCCATGTAAGTAAGAGATAACAGAAAGTATAATTAAATACACAAGTATTCAATCCTTTCCCCTTATGCATTTCTTTACTTTACAGTTGTAACTTGTTTCTTACTTAGACTAAGATACAATACAGAACACACGAATGACTTTATTTACAGCCATCTGATTAGTCAAGATTTAGTGTCTAACAACTGAATGAGGATTATTTCAGTGAAAAGAGACTGCATTCGAGATGCTATCTAGTACTATTGCTGATTGATTTATGAAATAAATTTGGTATTACATTAATTGTGTGAATGCAACTAAAATGCATTTTTGCTCTCTAACAGGAAATGTTGAGCAGTCTTGGAATAATGGGATAAGAGTTTTAATCTTCTCTCTCACACACACATTCTTAACAAAAAAAGCCTTGCCAAAGCTCCTATTTCAGTTGTATTGGAAACCACTCTTAATGCCAACTGAAGCTTCTCTTTAAATGTACACTGGCACCCCTGACATGTATCTACCCCTTGGAAACACTTCATAGTGGAAAAGTTAAACTTCTGTTCAACCCACCATAAAATTGCTTTGCATTTCTCAAGGATGTTGTCCATCTTGAAACAGTGGTACAACCTAACTGCATTTATACAACTAATATGACATCAGGTTTAGCCCTATGGTGACACACGAACCCAATGACGTTGTTAGATGAAAATGAGCGAGTTTGACTCTTAGGCAGTAAGTGAATCATGATTTCTGATACATAGAGTAATTTAACAAAGTATCACAGAATTTTGTATTTTGTCCATTAAGCATCACAGAATTTTGCAGATAAACAATGAAAGCTGTCAAACACCAGCAGAACAGTCCCAAAGAAACAGTGAAAGAAACATGAGCTATAAAGACAAC
Source organism: Anolis carolinensis (assembly GCF_035594765.1). NCBI lineage: Eukaryota > Metazoa > Chordata > Lepidosauria > Squamata > Anolidae > Anolis > Anolis carolinensis. The sequence continues at coordinate 83,345,598 of NC_085844.1, forward strand.
CAGTCTGCCACCAATTATGACGTAGGATAGAAACCCCTGCAATTTTCTGGAACAGCATCTTTCTTTATCAGTCTCATGATTAAACATAATCAAATTAATAGCATTATTTTTGTGTGCTACCCACCTCTGGTCCAACTCTTTGCACACTTCTCATTTTTTTTGGAACAGGCACATCAACCATTTCCTCAGGAATTTGTTCTGAGTTTTCAACTGTGCTATCATCTTCTTCCTCTCGTGCACGTTTGGGTAAAGAAGAACTTGGTGTGGCTGAAACTTGAGAATATATTATAATTTGCATTAAATATCTAACAAATATTTAAAAGAGAGAATAACAATAGATTTCTTCTTTTTTGAGCTCCTTTGGAAGTCTTTAATTCAGGTTTTGAAATAAATTAGATTTTTTTTTCCGTGCCAGGAGCTACTTGTGAAACTGCAAGTTGCTTCTGGTGTGAGAGAATTGGCTGTCTGCATGGGTGTTGCCCAGGGGATGCTCGGATGTTTTTACCATCCTTCTGAGAGGCTTCTCTCATGTCCCCGCATGGAGCTAGAGCTGATAGAGGGAGCTCATCCACGCTCTCCCCGGGTTGGATTCTAACTAGCAACTATTAGGTCAGCAACCCAACCTTCAAGTCATCAGTCCTGCCAGCACAACGGTTTAACACACTGCCCCAGCAGGTGCTCCAATTAGAATTCAAAGATGTAATTAAGGGATTAAAAGAGGTGCTAATTTCAGAACGATTAAATAGAAATTGTATTTTTACAGAAAAAAATATCAAAATATCTGCGTCACTTTCTGCATATGTACAAAACAGGTAACACCATCCTTAAAAAAATCTAGAAATAATGGCAAACCTGTGCCAAACACTGCTGTTGATGTAGAAGGCCTTTCCATCTGGGAGCTCTGAACCACTTCCAAAATCGTTGGAGGGGGATCTTGAGTGGCTGGTTCTATCTGAGCATGGCTTTGCTGAGTTGGCTGCACAAAAGCTGTTGCTTGTGTTTGCTGCTGAACTGTCAAGAGGGGCTGTGAGAGAGACGTCTGGACGTTGGGACTAGTGGAGCGCACAGACCCACTCGTGCTCCCAAAGACTGGAACGTGTTCAACTGGTCCTTCTGACTGCATGGCTGAAATTGAAGTTGTTATAATAGCTAGTTGCCTTCATTTTAATGTTCACTTAAAAAAAATACAACACATTCTAGGCCTAAATTTTAGAATATCAAAAACCTATCCTGAATAACTTCCTTGGGAAAAAAACAGGACAAGAGCAACTCATACATGACAGAAACAAGGGAGTAATATCAAGTGTACAGACCAAATGGTCCGCTATCTCAATGTTCCTTCTTCAAACAGACACTATTTTATTTTATTGTGTCAGGAGCGACTTGAGAAACTGCAAGTCACTTCTGGTGTGAGAACAGACACTATAGCTAGATGTGATTAATCATGATGGGAATCCAATCCTAGCTTCTTGCTGATTTAGACTGATGCTTGATTCAATAGAGAAGATCTCATAAGACTGCATATTTTAAATTTGCATAATATTGAATTGCAAACTATTTTAGTGAACAAGACAAACTACAATTGATAAAACATCCAACAATTTTACAACAGCACCATTCTTTTCCAGTTCCTGATCCAAAGAATCAAACTCCACCTAGTTTTGTTGTCACACAGATTTCTAGATTACGTTAGGTGACAGTACACAGAAGGTGATAAGAGGATTTTGGAGGGTGAATGAGAGTACTCAGGCTGCATTAAGTCTTTGATTTAGAGGTAGTCTAAGTTTTAGGGTGGTTACAATAAACATGACAAAAGATGACAAACTGACAAGTGTGATACAAGTTTGCTTGTTTAACTATATATTGTTTTTTAAAACAGTCCAGCAGAGGAATAGATTATATTTATTGTGACTCATTTTCATATTTCAAAAGTATTATCTTAGCATTAGGTGGCAAGATTCTCGACTCATATTTTTCTGGCAGAAATTACCTTCCTGAGTTTCCACCTGTGTGGTTGGCATAACTGTGGCTGTTGGTGTTGTCGTAGGATTTGTGACTGTTGCAGGAGTAACCATTGGACGGATGCTGGCCCTTGGAGTGGATTTGTTGCCCGCTATTGCAGCAGCAGTCACTTTGCTTGGGGTAGACACAACAGGAGTTGGTTTGATGTTGGCTGTTGGTGGATCTGAAGTACTAGCTCTAAAAATAACCCCAAACGGTGTATTAGTTGGATGTGATTTTTACCACACACATATGAGTATAATGCAGCTTTTCTTCAATAGATACAACATCTAGATTTCTCTTTGCCATCCTCCCCCTGGCATTAGGTCTCAAGTTTGCATGTGATGCCCCAGAAATCAATAACAAATATGCTGGAAATCCGAAATACTCCAAAAAACTGACACTATTTGCGACTAGCTGCTCATTTCAGTCTTTGAAAGGGAGTGCCATGTATTTGAGTGCCACTAAGCTTTTTTTAACACACTTATTTATTCATTGTATAAGTACAATATAACTTCTCACTGTTATATTACAGATGTATTAAAAGTATTGGTTTTCCTTGTATCAACAATACAAGGAAAAGGGATTACATAACCTTCTAGTATAACTCGTTTTCTACTCCTTTCTAATTCAATCTTAGTCTCCTACTTAAACCTATCTCATTATTATTCCCCCCTTTCTGTCCAGGAACAGTTGTGATTCAATTTTTGGCTTTTATTCTATTTGTAGGATCATGGAGATGATCTTATTTAGTTCCTTGCATTTTCTTTTCCCCTTTCACTTTGGCTATCAATTATTTCCATTTTGAGACCCAGTTCCCCATATGATATCTGTTTATAGATTAGATTATAGCATATAAACTGCTAAATATTCATACCATGTTTTTATTTTCCATTTTTGAACTCCTTCCATCTGAGCACAATTCTATCATATATTTTATATAATATCTGCCCAATCTTTATTACAACCTTTTCCTTCCATATTCATGGTTAAAAAAGTTATTTATTTAACTCTATTTTTAGCTCAGATATTTCTTCCATTTATTTTCCTATACAAATGTTGTACTTTGTCACAGTCCCACCACATATGTATGTTTTGCTAAAAGGGAGGAAGTGTGCTGATAGCAAAGAAAGTGTTTGCTTTTGGCAGGGGGCTTATGTGAGCGGAGTCTTCCTGTGTTTCCCTGCTTCCCTTTTGCTTGTTGGGTTTCTGGCAGTGGTGAAGTGAGGGTTCCTTGGGGTCAACAGGCACTGAATCTGTGACCAGCCCCCTTTCCCCTCTGTCCCTCATTCATTATCTGTATACGAATATGGATATTCCAAAACCTGGAAAAAAAATCTGGTCATAAGCATTTTGGATAAGCGAGTCTTAATCTGTATTAGAAACATCAATCTAAGGTTTAGTTTTCTGCATAAATGCAACTCCTAAGTAATGGTGGAAAGAACAGAAGGATAAATAAAGCAAGAACTCACATTCCTCTGTCACCTGCTACAGGGGTTGATTTAAGTGTGATTTGTCTCTGCTGTTCGGGAACCTGATAGATAAAACACCATGGTCAGCCATGGAATTAAAATTTCCACATAAAGGTACTGAAGAGATAGTTCTCATGCTACTCAATTATCAAAAGAATTACTTCCCATTTTATTTATTAGTTTGATCTATGTAAGCAGCAGACAATGCAGAATACTTGGCAACACATGTCTTAATGCAATAATATACAACACAGCCATTTTTAATCATTTGAGACTGACCAGATGAGATTGTCATTTTAACTATCAGCTCAATAAGGTCAGTGCACATGTACACACATCTCCATCCTTTCAGTCTGTGAAATAACAAGAAAACGAAATAAAAAGATTTCAAAACCAACCATCAATCTAGTAAAAACTGTTTGGCAGATAGAATTTGAAAACCATTTAGGAAGCTAAAGCAATGCAAATAAACAGCATACCTTGTTGGTAGATTCTGTAGGCTCATCTCGCTGTTCATGATGCCTCTCTTGCTGTTCTCGCAGCTCTCTCTCTAGACGGCAAATGCGGCCTTCATACTGTGATTTAAGCGCACTCATCCGCACTTCCATCTCCGTCTTTTGCTCTTCCAAACTGTTGCTCTTCTGTTTCCATTCCTCATTTTCTTTAGACAGCTGTTCTTTGACACCTTAATTGCGAAACAGAAACATCAGTCTCTATGCTGTACATCTGCTTAGAAAAATGCTTCAGGGAAAGTCCAGGAAAAGATTTTTCATGCAGAACTTTATCCCTCAGGAAACCAAATAAACAAAAGGCATTTTTAATATGATGCTATGCAAGTGTTCATACCAATTTCTGTGAAAATCTCCAGAGGCCTGAGCAATTGAGGCTAAAAGCATGTGACCTCCATAGTACAAATGTCTAACTCTTTAAATCTGTGTGTGTTCATATGGAGATGGCCAGTCTCATATTTTCAGCATCGAGTGGAACTTTATCTCAAACTCTCTCAAGAAGCCATTTCTGGCCTACTCAGAGAACTGAAACAAACTCTATACTCTTCTTTTCTTTAACTTGGGAAGACAAGAAGAATTTGAGACCTTGTAGATTTCAATACGCCACATCCATTATGAGAACCGACATATTATTAAGAATGTGCATGGCTACAATGTACAGCTTTCAAGTGGGTTGGGAAAGTTCCTGATCCTATACCATGTAGCCCTCAAGAATCTAGATAGCACCAAGTCGTATTTCCTATAGCAGCAATTAAGAATTTAATACTTGAAGGTAGAAGAGAATACTAGACTGCCTTCTCATTCCTCTTCATGAAAGTGATTAAAGTGCTGTTATTTTATTAAAGCTTTCTTTCTTGATAAAGCCATTAGATTTTAAAATGGCACAGTGCTCTGCTTTGTTGCCAGAGCACCCCAGAAATTGCTAACACTTCCAGAAGCTACGGCAATTCACCTGACAACAGGGCTATTCTCTGCTTAGCTGCCAGAAGGGTCTTCTTTGTCTTCTCCTCCTTTTCAGTTACTTGTTGCCGGAAATGTTCTTCTTGGGTTGTTTTTTCCTGCAATTCTTGATGAAGGCGGGAAATCTCTGACTGTAGCTGGGCCACTTGTTCCTGAAGAGTCTTCAATTCATTGTCTTTCTCTCCCAGTGTCTATGAGAAAGAGAGGGTAACATTAGGATAAAGAATTTATTCTCAATAGGTGATGGATCTGTGAAGCACTGTGAATTTCTCAGGAAAAGATCCTTATAATCAACAACATTATGATGTTTGCTACTAATCTACACAGCAAGTCAAGGCAGCTTCCGTTTCCTGGTAAGGCATACTTTCAAGTACTTGAAGAACTACTATGCTATAGCCCTAGACTGTTCAGGTCCAGGCTATTTGGCTGACCGCATCCCCTTGTACGAACCTGCCTGGGCCCTGAGATATTCAGGAGAGGCCCTTCTCTTGGTCTTACCTCCATCTCAAGCTTGGTTGGTGGGAACGAGAAAGCGGGGCTTCTTTCTCAGTGGCTGTCCCGAAAGCCTGTTCAGGGAAGCCAGAATGGCCCCCTCCCTGCTGTCCTTCCGGCGGCAGGCTAAAACCCTTTTATTCAGACAGGTTTTTTAAAAAGAAGGTTTTTAAGATCAATTCAGGGGGTGCTGTGGATTTAACTTGGAATATGTTTTAATGGATTTTAACTGGGAATTTTTAAATACTGTTTATATTTAATCCTGTTTTAATGTTTGCATATTTGTATACTATAAATGGTATGCTAATGCTTTTATGTTAAGATGCTTTGAGTCTCCTTCGGGAGAGATAATGCTGGGTATAAATAAATATAATAATAATAATACTTAAATTTCAAGGCACTTTTCCCTCTACATACGTATCTCTCAAAATGGGGTGCATCTTAGAATTGCATGTCTATCTTAAGTATTTTTGTTGGCGGTGGTGGTACTGAAATTAGAGTGCATCTTATAATTGATTGTGTTTTATAATTGAAGAAATACAGTAAATCATTGTCAGTTTTCCCTCTGTCCTATTCTTTTACTCTTGCACTTCTCCCATAGGAGTATCCAAATTTATTCACAGAACCACCTTCTGGGACATGTCCAGCTAAAAGAGGGCCAACTTTGCAAAATCCAAAGCCAAGCAGAGAAAGGAACTTGAGATATTCATGAGTGAACCACAACACAACATGCTGTACACCTCTTTGAGTCCTCCCAGGATGAGAAAAGCAGTACAGAAATGCAATAAATAGATAAACATCCTCTACCACACAAGGGTCTCTCTTACCTTTTGTAAATTTTCAATCTGTCCCTCCAAGGCTTTAATCCTGGCCTCAGCTTGGGTTAAAGCATGTTTCACCTCCTGAACTTCCTTATCCGAAGCCTGCTGCTCCTCCTGTTCTGCACGAGACTGTGTCGAGGCTTCTGCAATCACCTAAAATTTCAGATGATCAATATAAATATTTGTGTTAGAGTATGGTACCACTTGCATGCATGCAACTAATTTTGATCACTACAGACTGTGTAGACTTTCCACAAAGACTGTAGAGCAGGGATAGGCATGGCAGCAACTGTGGGCCAAATTAGGCCTCACGAAGTCTGGAAAGGTCATACACCCCACTGCCCATATATACATTCATATATATATATATATATATATATATATATATAGAGAGAGAGAGAGAGAGAGAGAGAGAGAGAGTGAGTTCAGTTCAGGGGCAACCAGGGACATCGGAGTATATTAACCATGTTTCAGGTCCTTCCTGGGCCATTTTAGACTCAATAAAAAGTTTAAAAAAACAAACAAACAAAAAGGAACTTAGCAGAAGTCATCTATCTCGTGAAAGGCCTCCTCTTAGCAAACAGAGGGCCTGAAAGCTACTCTAGGGATCAAATAGAGATGTTTGAGGCAATACATTTCTTTTGGAAAAAATGATATAGGATTTTTGGGCTTTTATTTCAAAATTAATATGATCTAAAATTCATTAAGATCATTGTTGCTATCCTGGTATTGGACAGCCGTAAAATTTGCATTCTTTACTGAATGACTATGCATGCCAACCTAAAAACTAGCAGATGTTAAGAAATCTTTTAATTTTCATATGTTAAAACTGACCTTGTCATGTTGGGCTTTCAGCTCTTCGTATTGTGTCTTATATCTGCGTCCAATTTTCTTTACTTGAGTTATTGTTTTAACCTTCTCTTGAATATCAGCCACTTTAATTTCCAACTCTTTTTGCAGGGCTTCCTTTTCAGCTTTTGATTTTGCTACATCTTCGCGAAGAGTCTGGACAAGATTCTGACTTGTTGTCAGAGATGCATTTGATCTTAAATATACAGAAAGACAACAGAAACAGAATATTATGTTTTACTTCTGAGGATATTTTATTTCTGAGGAAATATGAGAACCAAAATGTTTGAAGAAACTAAAAGAAAGAAATATCATAACTAAGGACTCATTTTTTAAATCATGAAAACAATTAGTTAAAATTTTTTACCATAGTAACAATGATAAATTCAAAGGATTTTTCCCATTTATTATGACAGTGGTTCTCAAACTAGCTTCTGGCTATATCAAAAGGTGAGGCCGCAGAACATGCATAGCGCTGCAAGACTATTCCATACCAAAATAATGCATTCCATACATTAAAGAAAATCTATAAGAGGGATCCAGAAACAAGAAAGATCAGCCCAGTGTTTTCCTAGATTCTCCCTCTTCCTCTAAAACTCTGTCTCCATTTTTACAAAACTTATCCTGAGGGTTGAGGAAACTTCAGGGGCAAAATGTAGTGTGCAAAAGGGGTAAAACAATACAGGAAAGAATTTGGTAGGATTGGCTTGGTCAAAATCTAGTCTAGCTCCTTAGTTGGACATTTTTCCAGCACTCTAACATGAAAACCATTTCACTGTAATTCTTGGGGATTAAATAGAGTAGAAGATGTGGAAGACCTGATCAATACAGTTGAAGTGGTTGGATCCTTAGGGGCAAGTGACCATGTGCTCCTGCAGTTTGCAATACAAAGGAATGCTGAAACTAAGACAAGTCAAACACGCATTCTGGACTTTAAGAGAGCTGACTTCCAAAAAATGAAGGAATTACTGAGCGGCATTACATGGACACCAATATTAAAAAACAAGGGAGTTAAGGATGGATGGGAGTTTTTCAAAAGTGAAATACTCAAGGCGCAAATGCAAACAGTGCCAACAAAGAAGAAAAATAAGACAAATGCAAAGAAGCCAGAATGGATGTCCAAAGAACTTCTAACTGAGCTAAAGCTCAAAAGTGACATGCACAAGAAGTGGAAAAGGGGAGAAATCACCAAAGAAGAATTCAAACGTATAGCCAACACCTGTAGGGAAAAGGTTCGCAAGGCTAAAGCGCAAAATGAGCTCAGGCTTGCCAGGGACATAAAAAACAACAAAAAAGGGTTTTTTGCTTACGTTGGTAGAAAAAGGAAGAAAAAGGAGGCGATAGGGCCACTGCAAGGAGAAGATGGGGTGATGGTGACAGGGGATAGGGAAAAGGCAGAACTGCTTAATGCCTTCTTTGCCTCGGTCTTCTCACAAAAAGAAAGCCATCTTCAACCTCAGCAACATGGAATGGACGAAGGATTGGGGGAAATCCAACCCCAAATAGGGAAACAAGTTGTCCAGGAACACCTGGCCACTCTAAACGAATTCAAGTCGCCAGGGCCAGATCAGCTACATCCAAGAGTATTGAAGGAATTAGCGGAAGTTATTTCAGAACCACTGGCAATCATCTTCGAGAGTTCTTGGAGAACAGGAGAAGTCCCAGCAGATTGGAGGAGGGCGAATGTGGTCCCTATCTTCAAGAAGGGAAAAAAAGAACGACCCAAACAATTACCGTCCGGTCAGCCTCACATCAATACCAGGCAAGATTCTGGAAAAGATCATTAAGGAAGTGGTCTGCAAACACTTAGAAACAAATGCGGTCATTGCTAATAGTCAACACGGATTTACCAAAAACAAGTCATGCCAGACTAATCTGATCTCTTTTTTCGATAGAGTTACGAGTTGGGTCGATACAGGGAATGCTGTGGATGTAGCATACCTGGATTTCAGTAAGGCCTTCGACAAAGTCCCCCACGACCTTTTGGCAAACAAACTAGTTAAATGTAGGCTAGACAAAACTACGGTTAGGTGGATCTGTAATTGGCTAAGCGAACGAACCCAAAGGGTGCTGTCCAATGCGTCGTCTTCATCATGGAACGAAGTGACAAGTGGAGTGCCGCAGGGTTCCGTCCTGGGCCCGGTTCTGTTCAACATCTTTATTAACGACTTAGACGAAGGGTTAGAAGGCACGATCATTTGCAGACGACACCAAACTGGGAGGGATAGCTAACACTCCAGAAGACAGGAGCAGAATTCAAAACGATCTTGACAGACTAGAGAGATGGGCCGAAACTAACAAAATGAAGTTCAACAGGGACAAATGCAAGATACTTCACTTCGGCAGAAAAAATGGAAATCAAAGATACAGAATGGGGGACGCCTGGCTTGACAGCAGTGTGTGCGAAAAAGACCTTGGAGTCCTCGTGGACAACAAGTTAAACATGAGCCTACAATGTGATGCGGCAGCTAAAAAAGCCAATGGGATTTTGGCCTGCATCAATAGGGGAATAGCGTCTAGATCCAGGGAAGTGTGATGACCCATGGGCCTTGTAGTCCTGCTCATGACATTGTGATGCCTGATGAAGAAGAAAACTTGGGTTTTTTACCTTCCCAGTCAGAACTGGATTCTTCCCAGACAGATTCTTCCCAGCCAGATCTGGGAACCTTGCACCTGCAAGAGGATTATGTTCCAGAAGTATGTCAAACAAATACTGAGGCTACATCTCCAGTGTTTTCTCGCCATGAGTTTTGTAAACAACAGAGAGGTTTGGAAGCAGCCTCGCGCAGGAGTGCGAGAATAATTGCTAAGAATTCAGCCAATTAAGTCTGCTTTCCATGAGAATCTTTAAGGAGTCAAACATCTGGCCTCAGAGATTAGCTTTCGTTTCTGGTTCCCAGAGAACTGCTCTCGGCGGGAAAGTTAGACTCTATATAGGTGTTTTACCCGCGGAGTAACTTTGCGGAGTCAATTCGTCAGCCTCCGGAGCGAGTTGTGTCTGAACAGCGCGCTCCGCTTCAAGCCTCGTTCCTGCTCAAGCCTTGTCCTTGTTTCCAGCCTTCGCTCCTGTTTCCCAGCCTTTGTTTACCTACGGACCTTGCCTTGTTTCCCAGGACTAAACCTTGCCTTGTTTCACGGATTTTACCAAGTTATTCCACGGACCTTGTTCTTGTTCCTCGTTACCTTGTTCCACGATTCAAGCCTTGTTTCAAGTATCAAGTTATTTTCTAGCCTTGCTCAAGTTCATGGACTAAAGGACCTTGTCATCTCCCCTCACTTTGCCTGGCAAAGTGAGTGTTTCGGTTATTGGATTACAACTTTGGACCTTAATATTTCATATTGGACATTGTTTCTTTGGACTAATTTTGACCTTTCCTGAAAGGTCTGCTTCTGGACTAACTTTTACATTTGCTTTTATCAACTTTATATATTTCCTTAATAAAGATATTAGATAGAATCTGGCTTCTGCGTATGGTTATTGGTGCTCTGCAGCCTGGGTCGTGACAGTTTGACTCCGCCACCCTAAGCACCAATTAACCTCGGCCAGAATGTCTACCGGAGCCGGACCTGGACCGGGCGGCCAGCCGATTACCTACACCATCGACAAGGATGAGGTGGACCGAATCCGTGATAAGCTCAATGCACAGGATGGGGAAATAAAGGGTTTGAAGGAACGCGGAATCCGTCTTCCGGCCATGGCGTTGCCAACCAAGTTTACTGGAGAAGCTTCTAAGGTTCATGTTTTCCGTCGCCAATGCCAAGCTTATCTAGAGGCCCGTGATGCCGAGTTTCCCCAGGAAGACATCAAGGTGGCGTGGATTTACAGTCTCCTAGACGGGCCAGCGGCTAACTGGGCGACGGCTCTGTTCGACCAAGCCTCCCCACATCTAAGGTCAGCGCAACATTTCTTGGACCACCTTAAGGCGACCTGGGGAATCGAGGACAATTTGGAGGCAGCCGGGCACAAACTCCGCCGCCTCTTCCAAGGAGACAGACCCATGTCTCAGTACATAGCCGAGTTCCGAGTGCTGGCCCACAACACCGGCTGGAACGATGTTGCCCTCAGAGGACAATTTCGGGAGGGTCTCAACATTGAAATGCTGGAGGAAATCTCCAAGGTGGATCCTCCCCAAACGCTTGAAGCACTCATCGATCAATGTTTACGGGCTGAAGTCATGATTGCCAACAGGAAACAGTGGGTACGAGGCCAGAGCGGTAGAGCTGGGGCAAAACCCCCCGCTCCCGCCAGCGTTCAGCCGCGTCCAGTGTGGAGACCCCCACCACCATCCCCATACCCCAGAGGGAGCGAGGAGGTGCCGATGCAGTTGGGCAATGTGCGTCCCAGATTAGATGCCGCCGAGAAGGCCCGCCGCCAACGCCTAAATCTCTGTTGGTATTGCGGGAATGGGGGCCACTTCGCCAGAGAGTGCCCAGCCAAAGGGAAGCCCGCCGCCCGTCTTGTGGCGGCGTCCTCCACGGAGACGAAGGCGTCTGAGGCGGCTGGTACACAGCCGGCGGGGGAAGACAACGACCGGGCGTAGAGAGGCTCGCCAACCCGGTCAAGAAACCCATTCAAGAGCCGCCAACCGGGGTCCTGTTCCTTCTAGTGGTCACCTTATGGTCAGCAAAAAAGGGACCCGTCATGATCCACGCCATGATAGACTCAGGAGCTACCAACAATTTCATTGATAGAGAGTATGCCGACTCTCTGGGATTACAATATCATGACTTCAAGAATGCCCGTGTGGTGCAAGCCATCGATGGCCGCCCTCTCAAGACGGGCCCCGTAAGCCAGTGGTCGGAACCCACCAGGATGTGGATAAGGGAACATATGGAAGAGATTTCCTTCTTTGTTACTGAGGTTCCCCATTTCCCTGTGATTTTGGGGATTCCATGGCTGACACTTCACGACCCAAGCATCTCCTGGTCCAACAGAGAACTGCAGTTTGCTTCAAAGTACTGCCAAAACCATTGCCTCGTAGCCAAGGTCTGCCATGCCACAGACACCGAGCCCATTATCACCTTGCCAAAGAAGTACTCCGAGTATTGGGATGTATTCAATGAAAAAGAAGCCGAAAAATTACCCCCACATAGACCTTATGACTGTGCCATTGACTTGGTCGAGGGGGCCCCGATCCCGCGAGGGCATCTCTACTCCCTGACTGAACCAGAGCAAGAAGCTCTCAGGGAATTCATAGAGACAAACCTTCGCAAGGGATTCATCAGACCCTCTCAATCCCCAGCCGCCTCCCCAGTGATGTTTGTGAAGAAGAAGTCAGGGGAATTACGCTTGGTGGTGGACTACAGAGCATTGAACAATATCACTAAGCGGAACAGCTATCCCCTGCCTTTAATCTCGGATCTACTAGACCGACTTCGAGGAGCCAAGGTCTACACCAAGCTGGACCTACGGGGGGCTTATAATCTAGTTCGCATCAGAGAAGGGGACGAGTGGAAGACCGCCTTCCAGACTAAATTCGGATTATTCGAGTCCCGAGTTATGAATTATGGTTTATGCGGAGCTCCCGCAACGTTCCAGCATTTTGTCAATGACATTTTTCAGGACTATCTAGATCGGTTCTTGATCATCTACCTGGACGATTTTTTGGTGTTTTCTAGATCACAATCGGAACATGAGAACCACGTTAAAATGGTGTTACAACGATTGCGGGATCATGGACTTTATGCCAAGCTGGAAAAATGCGCTTTTGATCTACAAGAGGTAGATTTCCTGGGGTACCGCATCTCGCCTCTAGGGCTCTCCATGGACCCGGCAAAAGTTTCAGCAGTATTGGAATGGCGGGCGCCAACCAACAAGAAAGAGGTGCAGCGATTCTTGGGGTTCGCGAACTATTACCGCAAGTTCATTCCAGATTTTGCCCGCTGGTCTGACCCAATCACCAGCTGCATCCGTGGAAAACAGCCCTTCCGCTGGACTGATCAAGCAGAGAAAGGGTTCCAGCAACTAAAGAAATTATTCACATCCCAGCCAATCCTTCAGCATCCAGATCCTGAAACCCTTTTTGTGGTGCAAGCGGACGCCTCTGATGTGGCAATTGGGGCTGTGCTCCTACAACCGGTGGGAGATCACCTTCATCCTTGTGCCTATTATTCTCGTCAACTGACCGCACCAGAGAGAAACTATACCATTTGGGAAAAAGAACTATTAGCCATAAAGGCAGCTTTTGAAACTTGGAGACATTGGCTAGAAGGGGCCAAATTTCCCATTGAAGTCCACACTGATCATCGGAATCTAGAACATCTAAGAACTGCCCGCAAGTTAAATCAGAGGCAGCAACGTTGGGCTTTATTCTTTGAACGTTTCAACTTCCAGATTCATTATGTGACCCCAGCCCAAACCAAGCAAGCAGACGCCCTGTCACGTAAACCGGAATACGCTGCAGGACGCAAGGAGACCTTTGAATCCCAACTACTACAACCCGAGAACTTTGCCACGCTCACAGTGGGGAACACCAAATCCACTCCCATTGATTCAACTCCCTCTACTCCAGGACCCATCTGTGCTCAAGAAATCAGGGCTAGTCAGCAAGCAGATGCCTGGGCGCAGGACCAACTTCGTCAAGGTCTGCATTTTCCCTTTTCGCTTAAAGATGGACTGCTTTGCTATAGAAATCATGTTTATATCCCACCCGGACCGGGCAGGGAAAAAACACTTTGTCTGTGTCATGACTGCAAACCAGCAGGGCATTTCGGACTATTTAAAACCATGCATTTGATCCTAAGAGATTTCTGGTGGCCCAAGATCCGCAAAGATGTGGAAAAATATGTCAACACCTGCCCAGTATGCCAGCGCTCCAAGATAAGAAGGGAGAAGCCCTCAGGGCTTCTACACCCCCTTCCTACCCCATCTCGCCCATGGGAAATAATTTCTGCGGATTTTATCACTGACTTGCCACCTTCCTGTGGATTCACCACGATTCTAGTGGTGGTGGACCTTTTCACCAAATTAGCCCATTTCATTCCCTGTGAAGGCCTTCCCACGGCCCAAGAGACTGCAGATTTATTCCTCCAACATGTTTTCAGACTACATGGATTACCCAAGAGTTTGGTCACAGACCGTGGATCCCAATTCACCTCTCGGTTCTGGAAGGCACTACAAAAACTATTGGGCATAGACTCTCGTTTATCTTCAGCTCACCATCCCCAAACGGATGGGCAAACGGAGCGCACCAATGCCACTTTGGAACAGTACCTTCGCTGTTATGTAAACTACCAACAGGACAATTGGGCTTCTCTGTTACCACTGTCGGAGTTTGCCTACAACAATGGAGTCCAGGCTTCTACAAAAGAAACGCCGTTCTTTGCAAACTACGGCTTCCATCCACGTTTCTTTCCCCCTGTCATTGAAACTTCGGAAGTTCCCGCAGCAGAAGATTGGCTGCAGGAACTCACAGCGGTGCAACAACTTTTGCTCCAGCAGCTGGACCAAGCCAAGGAAGACTATAAACGTCACGCGGACAAACATCGCCAGCCGGGCCCCGAAATCAAGGTAGGAGATCGGGTTTTTCTGTCCACTCGCTTTTTGCCCTCTCGTCGCCCTTGCCGGAAGTTAGATGCCCGTTTCATTGGCCCCTATCCAGTGGTGGCGCAATTAAACCCCGTGACTTTCAAACTCCAACTTCCGCGTTCAATGCGCATTCACCCAGTGTTTCACCGCTCCCTGCTCCTTCCGGCGGATGGTGTGCGGCCAGATGTAAACCGGCCGGCCCCCGTCCCTGTTTTGGTGGATGGGGAGGACGAGTTCGAGGTTCAGGACATTTTGGATTCTCGCTTTCACCGCCGCCGCCTGCAATATCTCATTGACTGGGTGGGTTTTGGCCCTGAGGAACGCTCTTGGGAAGACGCTTCCACAGTTCACGCTCCCGATTTAACCCGCCGCTTCCATCAGACCTATCCCGCCAAGCCACGACCTCGCGCCTCGGGGAGAGAGTCCCAGTTTGGGAGGGGGCTTGAGGAGGGGGATAGTGTGATGACCCATGGGCCTTGTAGTCCTGCTCATGACATTGTGATGCCTGATGAAGAAGAAAACTTGGGTTTTTTACCTTCCCAGTCAGAACTGGATTCTTCCCAGACAGATTCTTCCCAGCCAGATCTGGGAACCTTGCACCTGCAAGAGGATTATGTTCCAGAAGTATGTCAAACAAATACTGAGGCTACATCTCCAGTGTTTTCTCGCCATGAGTTTTGTAAACAACAGAGAGGTTTGGAAGCAGCCTCGCGCAGGAGTGCGAGAATAATTGCTAAGAATTCAGCCAATTAAGTCTGCTTTCCATGAGAATCTTTAAGGAGTCAAACATCTGGCCTCAGAGATTAGCTTTCGTTTCTGGTTCCCAGAGAACTGCTCTCGGCGGGAAAGTTAGACTCTATATAGGTGTTTTACCCGCGGAGTAACTTTGCGGAGTCAATTCGTCAGCCTCCGGAGCGAGTTGTGTCTGAACAGCGCGCTCCGCTTCAAGCCTCGTTCCTGCTCAAGCCTTGTCCTTGTTTCCAGCCTTCGCTCCTGTTTCCCAGCCTTTGTTTACCTACGGACCTTGCCTTGTTTCCCAGGACTAAACCTTGCCTTGTTTCACGGATTTTACCAAGTTATTCCACGGACCTTGTTCTTGTTCCTCGTTACCTTGTTCCACGATTCAAGCCTTGTTTCAAGTATCAAGTTATTTTCTAGCCTTGCTCAAGTTCATGGACTAAAGGACCTTGTCATCTCCCCTCACTTTGCCTGGCAAAGTGAGTGTTTCGGTTATTGGATTACAACTTTGGACCTTAATATTTCATATTGGACATTGTTTCTTTGGACTAATTTTGACCTTTCCTGAAAGGTCTGCTTCTGGACTAACTTTTACATTTGCTTTTATCAACTTTATATATTTCCTTAATAAAGATATTAGATAGAATCTGGCTTCTGCGTATGGTTATTGGTGCTCTGCAGCCTGGGTCGTGACAGGAAGTCATGCTCCCCCTCTATTCTGCCTTGGTCAGACCACACCTGGAATACTGTGTCCAATTTTGGGCACCGCAGATGAAGGGAGATGTTGACAAGCTGGAAAGCGTCCAGAGGAGGGCGACTAAAATGATTAAGGGTCTGGAAAACAAGCCCTATGAAGAGAGGCTTAAAGAGCCGGGCATGTTTAGCCTGCAGAAGAGAAGGCTGAGAGGAGACATGATAGCCATGTACAAATATGTGAAGGGAAGTCATAGGGAGGAGGGAGCAAGCTTGTTTTCTGCTGCCCTGCAGACTAGGACGCGGAACAATGGCTTCAAACTACAGGAAAGGAGATTCCACCTGAACATCAGGAAGAATTTCCTCACTGTGAGGGCTGTTCGGCAGTGGAACTCTCTCCCCCAGACTGTGGTGGAGGCTCCTTATTTGGAAGTTTTTAAGCAGAGGCTGGATGGCCATCTGTCGGGGGTGCTTTGAATGAGATTTTCCTGCTTCTTAGCGGGGGGTTGGACTGGATGGCCCATGAGGTCTCTTCCAACTCTACTATTCTATGATTCTATGATTCTAGAATCTCACTTATCCAACATAAATGGGCCGGCAGAACGTTGGATAAGCGAAAATGTTGGATAATAAAGAGGGATTAAGGAAAAGCTTATTAAATGTCAAATTACGTTACGATTTTACAAATTAAGCACCAAAACATCATGTTTTACAACAAATCAACAGAAAAAGCAGTTCAATACAAGGTAATGTTATGTAGTAATTAATTACTCTATTTATGAATTTAGCACCAAAACATTGCACTATATTGAAAACACTGACTGCAAAAACATTGGCTATTATCAAATTGACTACAAATAAAGATAGAATTGCATAAAATGAACTTACAGTAACAACATTGTCGGAAATTAAATGCGTAAAAAGTTCAGTCCTTGCTGCCAAGAGAAAACAGATGTGGATCAAGGCAGGAGGCAGACTGCGTTGGGTAATCCAGAATGTTGGATAAGTGAGACTCTACTGTAAGTGCTTTTATTAATTAAAATATATCCTATACTACTAAGATATATGCTCTTTGTCAACTACCAATTTCTTTGTCATTTGTTGTTTGGACAACAACAGTAAGAAACAAACAAAAAAGTAAAATAAAAACTGGGTATACTAGAAATTAAATTTGGCATAATATATGTATGAACCATACACTCTACTGGCACAAAAGTGGTTCCTGAGGGCGCAAGAATGGCACCATTTTGGCAAGGAGTTAAAATCTGGAGAAACAAACACTTCATTTATTTGCAATCAAATCAGTATACGCCCAAACTGTAAAGCATTCCTTAAAAATTACCTTGCTATTTCAGCCTTTAGTCTGCCTATTTCTTCACTCATCTGCTGTATGCGTTTGGTGTTCACCTCCTTTTCTGAAAGAAGCTTTCGATACTCTTCAACATCTGTATCTTTTTGTTGACTCAGTAAGTGCTGGAAGAAAGTGTTGAGCAATATTAAGCTTGATTACTACAATATGATCGGAAATCAAAATCTTAAAGATTGGTAAAATCTGACAAACGATTCTAACTATTAGCCAAAACGAATTGCAACATTTAAGCAGTACAAAGTTCCATTTGGAAGCTAAAATACAAAGCAAACATGTAAATGCTTTCGGGACTGAATTGATGGATTAGGATCATGAAATTTAGAGACAAACAAAGAAAGCTTTATTTCAGCTACTTTTGAACAACTTTTAAAACTAATCTCCATACTCAAAACTTTAAAATTTGTAAGGCATCCCTTATTATTTCTATTCTTTAATACCTCACCAAATGTGAGGTGCTTTCTGTCACATAGTTACATTTTCAGGTACAGACAGTCCCTGAGTTACAAGCATCCAACTTAAATAAGATTCATGGTTAAGAACGGAGCTGAGACCACAGGAAGTGGGAAGAAATCTGCTCCTAGGAAGGGAAATTCACTCCTGGAAGCATTATTATGCCTTGTATACTTTTCAATAACTTTAAAGCATAGGTTCTTTTTATTCACAAAGAATGACATTAGACATACAGACATACATATTCTATGTAACTACATTGGATTCCACAACCACCTACTACATTGGCTAACAAACAAACAAAGGGGGTTACATTGTTACTCAGCATTCCCACATATGTACATGCATTCATCCTCATGCATCCAAGTATTACCATAACCTTTATCCCTCCTTGGAGAAGCACCTGCTTAGGCCATACCCTGCTTTCCTTGCAGCCTGCCAATGCATAGTTTCAAAATTTCCAAAATGCCAAAACTTCTATTTCCCTAAGAACAATGCCAGGGATCAGATCTGTGTTTTCCCTACAGCAGAAACCTGATTCTCTGCAACACGTATCATGACTCCAAAATACACTCTTCTTCCATTGAGAAAAGGAGGCCCAAAGTGATCAGAATGCTTCCTTGCAGTCTGACACTCTTTAAAGTACACCATCTCTTTCCATATAGCATGGCGGGTGAACCAGACCCCTCCGGTCATAATTTTTGGATTGTCATAAGGTCACTTATATAGCAATATTTTGCTGATGTTATCCCCAAAAGCTGTAAATTAATGATCGACATCTTCCATCCTGGCACAGATGTTTGTATTCAGGTAACAAAGTATTGTGTTCTGGGTTTGACTTGAAAGAGCATTGACTTTGACTAATGTAAACAGAGATAATTTCCTTTAGAGTTAATCCAGTTTTTGGTCAGCAACTGTTGACAGATGTAAACATTTCTCTTTTCACTGTCACAATTCTTATCAGTTTACTAGGCAGGTCAACCATTTCCATTCTCATTAGCAGGTTTTAAGTACAATTCAGCAAGCAGGCAGTTAATGGTTGAGTCACTGCAGGCCTTAATTTTAGAATTGTGTCTCCAAAATGTAGCTCTCATTCATTTCTTTCATACAATTTCATTCATACTTACACATATTAAATCCACATTTATCAAAACTGCACATCATATTTTGTGACAAAATCTCCAGTGAAGCTTTATCACCAATCCTTGTTTCCACAACACACCAATTTTTTCAAAATTTAATTATCACAGGGACAGAAACTGAGGTGAAATCTTCTGAGGGTCACAGACAACAAATCAGACGTCACTGCAGTGTTAGCCCTTCCCTATGCTATTAAAAACTAAAAAATACATTTTGCTGTAGTTACATTTTTAAAATGTACCTATTTCAACTTGCATGAAAATTCAACTTTAAAATCTACAGAACCCCTTTTGTCTGTAACTCTAGGACTGCCTGTATATCAGAACAAGTACTTGCTTCTGTAGAAACAGTTAGTATGTTGTGGCATTGCTGGAAGAGATGATTTTATAGTTCAGAAGAGCTCACCTGGGTCCGAGCTTTCCAGCGTTTGACATCCTCTTCCAGAAGCTTCTTTTCTGCTTGAAGCATCCCACTTTTCTCGCTCAGCTCAGCATTTGACTCTTGCAAAGGCAAGATATCAGCTTCCAACTTATGCAACTTGAACCCAGAAAAAGATTTTAACATGCTGTTTCAGTAAATGATACTATCTTTCTTGCTTTGAAATCTTTAAGAGTCTATTTAGGACATTTATGGACTGTAGGACACATAAGAGTTAAGTAGATTGAACATTTTTGTTTCAGCATTACTTTATTTGATGGACCAACAACACAATCTCATTAATTCCCATAAATTTAAAAGAGAGTAGATCAATCATTTTATATATGTAATTCCAGCAGAGTACCAGAAAGACAATGGGAATGTGAATCACACATGTATTTCAGTGGATCTAAGTAACTAGGGATAGGTTTTAGATTTTTTCATGCAGTATTCTTAAAACTTAATTTTACCATTTATACTAACCTTTGCTTGCATTTGCTGCAGGTCCTGTTCCAGTCTCTCTTTTTCTTCCCTCAGCATCTTGTTGGTTTCTGTTAGTACATTCATGGTCTCAGTCTTCTTCATAAGTTCTTCATGTTGAGCAATTGTTCTTGCTGTCACCTAAAATTCAAGGTGATATTGCAATCCAGATAACTGCAAACCTGGAGTTTTATTCCATTTAATTTTCTTATTAAAGCAGTGAAAGTTACAATTTAAGAGAGTGAAAAACAATGTGTACAAGACATTTAACCCCTAAAACTAGGTTTTCTATTAAGTATTGAGTACATAATAAGGTATAGGCACTTAACAAATCTGTGTGTGTTACTCTGTCTGTTGGTTATTTGTGCAGTGATGTATAAAATTTCTATATCCTATTCTTTCAGTGTTACCTTTTCTCTTGCAGAAATGATTACTACCCCAAAGTCTGAGACATTAGGAATCTAGGCTATATTGTCAATTCCTAGGCCTGGACTTCATTGTCCTACATAGTTTGAGTCCAGGTTACCTACAGGGTCACTTTCTTGTATAATCCGCCCTGGACACAGGTCCTCTGAGGGGTGCTCACTCTAGTCTGCCAGAACCCAAATGGCGACTGTCACCCAGAAGATCTTTTCATTGGCTGCCTCAAGACTATGGAACGAGATCCAACTGCTAAATGAGCAGTCAGAATTTAAAACACATTTGAAGACTTATCACTTCTGGCATTATTATTGTTATCCTGAATGATAATGAAGGTCTACTGTGCATTTATTAAGACAGCAAGTCTGTGGACATGGAAATGACAAATTAATTTGAAAGCTTTTCTTGGAGGCGTTTTGACTGAAAAGAGGGGTTTATATTGATCATGAATAAATTAAATACTCTGCATTGCTTTGTAGTTTGGGGCTAGACTGTAGACTCTGGTACTAGATGGTTATTAGTATCTTCCAGAGGAATATCATCTTCTATAGGGAATACAACTGGAAAATCACAGACTTAAGCTAATTATTTCATTCTTTTTAAAATTGATATTTTGCATAGGCACGCTCTGAAAGTTTGTCTCCTTCCTGTTGTAATGACTGAAAAATTTGATAAGCATACGTATGAGAAATATCACTTTTTTAAACAAAGAAATCTGTTTCCCAGATACTATTAATAATGTCTGCAGGATTTATAATGAAATGCATACCTGGCAATGACAGAATATTTGCATGATAACTTATGAACACAAGCGAGCATTTGCTCACTTGTTTAATAATATTAAAAGTTTAATAATACCTGAACCTTCTCTCTCTCTGCATTCAGACTCTGCTGAAGCTCCTGAAGCTCCCTTTCCAAATGTTCCACCCTTTGCCGATAGCGTAAACTCTCCACTTGAGCTACCTCAAACCTTGTTTCTGCAATCTCTTTTTCTCGACGTATAAATCTGTAATGGAACGTAGTATATCTTGATATTAAATGTTTTTCCTTCACAGACAAAAAATGCTGGGTGGTTGTTGTGAAATGGTGGAATTTGTTTTTGATACACTGGGATTATAATTTAGGAACTGTGTGTGTGTGTGTGTGTGTGAGAGAGAGAGAGAGAGAGAGAGAGAGAGAGAGGGAAGGGGAGGGAGAGAGAAGGGGGAGAGAAAGATAGAGAAGTGTGCAATCAAAATGGGGGGAGGCAAAGAAATAATGTGGCTGAACTCCATGGTTTTGCATTGATGTGACATTGGGGGCTGTGCGGTGGTGGTTGGGGTGTGGTGGGATGGGTGTGTTGTTTTTGTGATGTGTGCTGGGGAAGGCATTTGATTTTGTTGTGCAATAGTACAATGGCAATACAGCTACTCTATTCTGAAGGAAAAACCACACTCAGCTCATAGTAATGGACATAATGCCCCTAATGAAGTGGTAACTCGAGAAGAAGATAAGGAAAAGTACAATCAAGCTACTTTATCTCATTTTGTGGATCTCTAACAGCTGCAATAATAGCAAGATGTTTTCATTTCCACAAATTCATTAGAGTATGAAGAATATCATGCATCCTTTAGAATAGAAACAAACTTTTTACTATAGCCTGAGGCAGATATATATGTATGCGCACACAACAAAATATTTCAGGACAATGTACAGTACTGGACATCACATACCGGAGAATTTCTATTATTTGCTCTTGTGATTTTCCTTCTTCACCGAGAGACACGTTCAATGCACCTGATACGCCTTCTTTCACTGAAGACATCATCTTGTCACTTAAAGTTTCCAGCTGCTCATGCAACAATTGGTTTTGCTTTTCTAAGTCAGCACAGCGAGACGCAAGCTTAGAAGCTTCATCCTACAGGAAAAGATGGATTTTGTTACCTCAAAAGCTTAAAAGAAACTTGAAATCAAAGATTATACACTTTGTATGGACAAATGGGACCAGAGGATACCTTCAGAGTCCTCTCTCGTTCCTCCCATGAGGCCTTGCTCTCTCGCAATGTAGATTCTGCTTTCTGGGCTGCTTCCTCCAATTGTTGCTTGATGCCAGAATTCTTTGTGACCTGTTCTTTCGCAGCCTGTAAGGCTTCAACATCAGAAGCATGAAGCATCAGCTCTCGTTCATATTTATTCTGTGCTTCTGCAGCTATTTTGGCCTGTGAAAACACACATTCATATCATAACGTCTTAAGCTTTATGGATTGTGGTCACTCATTCCTCCCCAAAAAGTTCCCCAAAATGTAGGTTCACATTTGGGAACGATAATACAGAATAGATTAAGATCCTGCTAGCAAGTTTAATAATGCTAGGGTAAGCAGATGAAGCAGGAGTAAAATGGTGGGAGGACACGGCAGGTGGAGGAGGCTGCTTGGAAATCAGCCTTCTCCATGCCACTGCCACCACTGTAAAGTATGCACAATGCCTACAAATTGTACCATTACAATTAACAGGAGAGAATTAGCTACAGTATTACTTGGGTTCGGGGAAGGGTATGAGATCTCAGTATTCTTATTAGTCTTGCTAGTTCTTTTAAATGTAGATATGAGTGCCTTTTGAAGCAGGAGAAAGTAGGGTTTGATATTCTCTCATTGGAAAAAATATTAATAAAATGGCCCATTGGGGATTTCCCATGAAGGCTCGCTATATCTTAAAAGAGGTCATCCAAGAAAAGGTTAATGTAGTTGTCACCCAGGCAAGGCATGGGATCATTAGTTCTTCCTTTGTTCCCAAGCTCAGAAAAGGAAAGAGGCTGAAAAATCCCCAAAAAGGAAAGTAGTCTTCACACCTATGGGTGGGACTGGATGGTTCCATCGTCTTGGCTAGAATGGGCTTTCACAATAAGTTCTCAAAGTATTATTCTCAGCCAAGCAGAAAAGGAGCCATCCAAGAAAGAGAAGTATCCTAGCTGAGATGGGCCCTGGGAGAGATGATGGCAAGCAAATTAAAGAAGTCTGAGAGAAGCTGTTGGAGCCCTTGTCTGCCAAAGGAGGTCACTGTAAAAGTAAGACAGTGGTTCTCAACCTGGGATCCCCAGATGTTTTTAACCTAGAAATCCCAGCCAGTTTACCAGCTGTTAGAATTTCTGGGAATTTAAAGTCAAAAACATCTGGGGACCCCAGGTTGAGAACCACTGCTATAAGACTTTGTACCATAGGAGTAGCCCAACTTGCAGGCTTGCAAATCTCTTCCAGAGGGATATTACCTGGAAAAGGTGGCTAATAATCTTGTGGAACAGCAGTACATTTAGAAATATAGAAGGGCTATTGTAATTATGACACATAGAATACCAGAAGACTATAAGCTACTATACCTGAATACCTGAACGATTGTATTGATCAGCCAATTGGCCTTATCAAAACAGACAATATAAACACACAATACAGTATATATCAGGTCCAAGTAAAATTATAAATATGCAAGTACAGATAAAAAGTGGGGATGGCCAATCTATAACCAAATGTACCTTAATCTTAGGTTTATACCTCAGATGTCCTCGTCCCCTTTACACTGTATACCAATCTGATCAATATACTCTTCTCCCCTTTTAAATTATTTAAACAGATAAACGGCAACTTGTTGTTGTTACATAAGCAACTATACAATAATACAACAAGTATGGTCCACTGCCCTGCAGGGATTTCATCATCCTACAACATCACTGTTGGTATGCATCAGGGATCAGCACTTTCACCATTACTATTCATACTCTGCATGGACACTGCCACAGCAAATTTGCAGACAATGCATCTCTGGACACTCCTATATGCAGATGACATAGAACTTGGCCATTAAAAACATGCAGCCCTCCAACAACAGCTGTCATATCAAATAAACTCAACATATAGCAAAATTAATACAACCATTATGATATCTAATGTATTAAGATGCTTACTTGCTCTTGGCAGTCCCGTTTAGCGTGCTGTTCATTACTAAGAGCTGTGCTTGCCCTCTGAAGAGCTTCCTGGAGTTCAGACTTCATACTGGCAAGATTTTTCTTTAGCTCAGAAAGCTGAATAGAAAAACAATGAATAGTTCATTCAATAATTTTTAGTTAGAACTACAGCTGAATAATACAACTGTTGCCTGTCCTAACCCATAAAAACTACAGAGCTTTCCTTGGCTACAATAATGAGATAAAAGCATATGACATAGAAAACTTATACTGACATACCTGTTGTTCCTTGTTTTCAATTGCTTTTTGCTTTTCATCCTGAAGTTCCTGTTTTTCCTTTTCTACTTCCATCAATTTTTTTTCTAACTGGGACTGATACTCGGTGGATTCCTTCAAGCGAGCTTCTACAGCTGTCCGAACTTCCTCTGTTACCTGAACAGTACGGATAAACAGTTCTGAATGCAAGAGACATAGGCTGCCCTTGGCAGGAGAAAGGATACAAACTGAATAATACCATGAGTTTAACAGACCAAGGGCCAGTTGTTAGTTTCAGGGGCAAATATGCCTGTGCCTATAACATGGTTTATAGTTCAAAGACATAAATGCCTATGACATAAATACTAATTTTATTTGCTGTAACATGCTTACAGGGACAATGCTGAACATTAACAGTAAGGATGGTGCGGATGAACACTGCATCACCTAATTGAATTTTAATTTGACACAGGAGTAGATTCCACTCATGGAATCAATTGGGCTACCTTTGGAAACTGTTCAGAAATTATAGCAGACCTCAAGCATTTCATCCAGGCTGTTGATGGGGACAGGTTATATAGATCATGTGGTTCCTTTGTTGAAATAGCTCCACTAACTTCCAATTCACTTCCAAGCAGAATTTCAAAGTGCTAGCAATGACCTCAGATGATCTAAAAAACTGAATGTTCCTAAATGAGCCGGCCCAAGCTCTAAGATCCATCACACCTGGTGAAGACATTATGGCAGACCATTCTCCATGGCCATGGAACACACTTCCACAGGAATTCCAGTGCTGTTCTTCCACTGACAAGTAAATGAAGCTTTTGGCTTTGAATATGATGTGACAGACCAAGCTTTAAATGGGTTGTTATGATTTATATATGTGTTTGTAAAAAATTATTTTAACTTGCAATGTGTTGTCGAAGGCTTTCATGGCCGGGATCACAGGGTTGTTGTATGTTTTCCGGGCTTACCTCACAACCTCTGAGGATGCCTGCCACAGATGTGGGCGAAACTTCAGGAACATGGCCATACAGCCCGGAAAACATACAACAACACTTAACCTGCAATGTTAACTAGTTCATTTTTAAAGCAGAAAATTAATTTAATGGTGGTTAACTTTTGCACTGAAAGCTTTTTAACTGTGTTGCATTTTTAAAAGGTGGATGCTACCTTGAATCCCATGCTGAGAAAAAGATGGGAGATAAAATAAATTTTAAAAGCAATATAATTTAGTAGATTCCATTGCTTCAGTGAACCACTCCAATGCCAACATAATAAATCTACTTTAAAAATCAGCTGAACAGAGAAACGTGCAGAATTCAAGCCCTAGATACATCATCATCATTATCCTGCTTTATCTCTCTAAAAATGAGACCCAAAGTGTCGAACAGTAAAAGCAATATAATATATAATTTAACACTGAACAAATATACAAACACTAGCTTGGGGACCCGGCGATGCCCGGGTCATTTGAGAATGGTATTATTTGTCTTTTAATGTTATGTTTTCTGTTTGGAGTGGGTGAACTACAATTCCCAGAATCATGGCTGAATCCTCTCCAAACCCTGCCAGTATTATAAGTTGGCCATTTTGGGCGTGTGTACCAGGTGTGCTGCAGTACTCTCTGGATGGGGGTGAACTACTGCAACTTCCAGATTCCCGGGGCAATTGCCCTGAAATATCTATCAGTATCCACAGCAGGCAATATTCAGTCTGTGTGCCAAGTTTGATCTAGATTCGTCATTGGCTGGATTCAGTGGTCTTTGGATGGAGGTGAACTACAACTCCCAAAATCAAGGCCTTCCCACAAATACCTGTAGTATGTTCAGTAGGTCATGTTTATCTGGCTGCAGGTGAACTATAATTTCCTTTTTCCCAAACTTGTCCAATATGTTGTATTGGTTATGGGGGCTCTGTGTGCCAAGTGTGATGCTCATTCATTGCAGGTGAACCATAAATCCCAGTACCTACTACTCCTCAACTTCCAGTACAGTTCCCCTCAAAACCCACCAGTAGTCAAATCTGGGCATATCGGGTCTGCATGGCAAGTTTGGCCGAGAGCCATCATTATTTGGGTTAATAGGATTCTGCGTGTAGGTGAACTACAACTCCTCTATATTCCCCAGTAGGAGTGACAGTGCTCTGACTTGATGCAGGGTGAACTACAACTTCCACCATGTGGAGTCAATCCCTAAACTCCTCCAGTAAGTTTAGTTGGAGCTCGGTTCTGCTCTGTTTGTTATGCAGAGAGATTGGAAAGGAAAGGGCAGTGGGCGGGGTCATGCAAATTCCACAGCAATAGAGAACCCTAGGATGCCTGCCTGTGATGGAAGAAAAAGCAAAATCTAGGATGAAATGGTCCCCAAACGAAAGCATTCCTTGGGTGGTGGGCTGTAGTGTTTGGGAAGGACATTGGCAGGGGCTGGCCTGCATGATCATGGCACTCGCTGTAACCGCAATGTCCGTGGAAAAGAGTGACTTGCTAGATTGACCCTGGGAACTATAGCCTGTTTATGGAGGCCAGAGGCTGTCTGTGTGAGCAGACATCAGTGCCACATACGGGTTTTCGTTTTTATTATGGATTTAGATTTTAGCAGAAATTCTCAGAAATTAATATGATCTTAACTTTTAGAAGAAAATTTATTGAACCAATCCAGCTACATTTTAAAGGCAAAAGGCTAAATTTAGCCTAAAGCCTATTTTAATGAAAGTATCAGGCTGCTGTGATATATAGTGCTGCATAATATAATTATACCCTGTAGGATGGTTGTGACCTTCTGAACCAGTTGAAGCTAACTAGATGTTACCATTTCACTCATGCCTTTATCCTTCCAAAGGATACAGATAAGGCACTAGACGTAAAACATTCTTGGAAAACCAGAAGTTGCCCTGAATACTACTGAGCTGAATTCCAGGTTCTTCTGCCACATGTCACAATAATTCTACTTGCATATGTTCATTGGAATGGATCTGACATACAGAAATCAAAATCACTTTATCCAAGACAAACTTGTGACACTAATTTCAGTGGGTTTGCTACAAGCATGACTAAATCTGGATCTAACCTATACTTCTACAGTTGTATTTATCGGATAGTATTAGTGAAAGAAACATTACCTGTTTCTCTTTGTTAAGAGAATCTTCAAGACTCAGAACCATCGTTCGGTATTGCTCCACATTACTTGTTGCCGTCTTTAGCCTTTCCTTTAAATCATTGACTTGCTCTTCAGATTGTCTCAAGCGACTTACAAGATCATCCCTATCTTCGTTTGTATTAGCCTGTCCTAAACATTGAAATCAATACATTAAAGTTAAAATAATTACATCAGGTCAATCTTCATGAACACTATGACTTTTCGATACATTATCTGATTATACACACATGTACAACAAAACATTCCAAATTTCCCCAACATTTCTCATGCCACATCAAAGCTTTTCTAACTTTTTTAGAATACATACATCTACATGTTTTCAGTGCAAATCAGGGCCAACTGCAGAGGGTGAGAGACCTAGTTTTTGCCCCGCAACTTCCCTGAAGCTAAATAAAAGCCAGCTGAAAACCTAATAAAAACATCCCAAAATGTGCCAATTATTAGCCATTTTTGGCTGATTTTATTGTCGTTTGAAATTTGAGGTGTGTTTGGAATTATTTTAAGTTATTATCTGCAGCTTCAAGTGGTAGGGGGTGGGCTGCAAGAAAGCTCTGGAGGCCATGCCTCATCATGGGCTATCGCAGTGGTTCTCAACCTTTTTAATGCCGCAACCCCTTAATACAGTTCCTCATGTTGTGGTGACCCCCAACCATAAAATAATTTTCGTTGCTACTTCAGAACTGTTACGAATTGTAATGTAAATAACTGATATGTAGGATGTATTTTCATTGTTACAAATTGAGTATAATTAAAGCATAGTGATGAATCACAGAAACAATATGTTTGGGTATGGACAATGGATGATGGGATTTGAAGTACTTTCAACCGATTCAGCTCTGACTTCCACAGACCACTGAGACCCCCACGAATGACAAATCTGAACCAAACTTAGCACATAGAGCCTCCAATGACCAACAGAAAATACTGGAGGAGGAACAGGAGGCGGATGGTGTGCTGCCTCTTTGCACCACCTGTCGGAGTGCTTCCACCTGCTTCCCACCGCCTCCACCTTGTCCCCATATCGGGCAACTCCTTCCTCTCTTTTCCTCCACAGAGGAAGCCAGGAGAAGATGGCATGCTCCAAGTGCGAGGAAGAGGTGGAGCTGAAGCAGAGCCGAAGGAAGTGGTGGTGTGACCCCTCTAAAACTGTTGAGAACTGCTGAGGTTGAGAACTGCTGGGCTATCGTATTACTGATCTGATGTAAAAAAATCATTAAATC
Organism: Anolis carolinensis; assembly: GCF_035594765.1. Taxonomy (NCBI): domain Eukaryota; kingdom Metazoa; phylum Chordata; class Lepidosauria; order Squamata; family Anolidae; genus Anolis; species Anolis carolinensis. Next base: position 83,374,504 of record NC_085844.1, read on the forward strand.
AGAATCAACTAAAAAATGGCATAAGTCCTATTGTCTTGAATATATTGGTTTGAAATTAATGAATTCAGAAAATGTATAACACTGTTTAATTAAAATGCTGCCATTCTCTTAGTTGCACTATCACTGAGTTCCATCCAAGTTAAGTTTAAAGATTAAAACTGTTCAAAATATCAAACATTCTTTATTTTTACCTTGACCAGGAAGTTGCTGTAATGACTGGGAGGCTAACTGAGCCTCCATATTATGAAGCTGCTGCTTCAAGGTTGCAATATCCTTTTGAGCATTCTTCAACAGTTCCTTTGTACTAGCATGAAGATTCATTTCAGTATCAAGTTGTCTTTTAGCATCCAATAAATGAATCTGAAAGAGAACACATACACTTTACTTCACTGCAAGAGAGACAAAAATAAAACTGGAACCAAAAGAAGCTGGAATAGTCACATGAACTACAACAAACTTTATTTATATCTTGCCCCCATCTCCCAGTGGGGACTCAGGGTAGCTTACAGTATAAAAAGTTAAATATTCAGTGCCATATAATACAATAAATTAAGCAATACAAATAAATAGTATAAAACACTCAATCGTATAAAGCAATAACATAAAAAACAATAAAATATATTAAACAACATCAATAAAAACAGGCAATTTCTAAAGCCTTAACATACAGTTTTTCTACTTTTCTTATCCATTCTAAACCTGAAAGCAACTTCTCTCAACCATACTCTACTTCCATATTCCTCTGTGCCAGACTAAGATTAATTTTCTTTTAAATTATCTTGTATTGTAAAAAGGTGAGTATTTTAATATGTCCAATTAATACTGATATAAAATTATTTCCTCTTTTTTACTTTGTGTGTTTGATCCAAAGTATCACGATGGGGATAGGAAACAGTTTTGCACACCATTTTGCAAATCTCTTTAGAATGTGACATTAACAAGTAGATATTATATTTTTGTCAGCAGAAAAAAAAATTTTGAATTTAGTTTCACTTTTCTGTGCACTCATAAAACAGCTTCTTCAAAGTGTTGAAGAAAAAGTTTATATATAGGAATCCCTTAGATTTGTAGAAATAAGATATGAACTATTTTAAAAACTCTTCAGGTTTGAACTAACCATGAATTCAGATACCTTTCTGTTCAATAATCAACAGCACAAGCTGAAACAGTTACATGGAACAATCTACTCCTTTATTTCTAATACTTACATCTTGATTCTTGGTTAATGCATGCCTTTGTTCTGCTTCATTTTCTAGCTTTTTCTTCAGTTGGGCTATTTCACGCTCTAACTTCTCAATTTGGTTATTGAGACGTTGCTGAGTTTCTGTCTCAGCCCTTTCCAGGATTACCTAGAAAGAACAAGACATGTTGACAGGGACCTCTCTGCCAAATGATGCTCAAACTGACAAATATTTTCTGCCAAGCTCCTGAAACAGGCTTACTTATGACAAGGAAACTTAAATAAATATAGCTATGAAGAAAAACTACTTTCAATGTCCGAACAGGCTTTCTTCTATGCACATCCACAGTTGTAACCAGAAAAACAGAGTGTCTAGGGGCGAAAAGGGTAAATAGTTAATCATACCTGAATAGACTGTAGATTTGTAAGAAGCAGATTCTGGCCCCTTTGTTCTGCTATTAAAGATTCTTTTTGCTGAGTTAGACGAACCTCTGCCATCTTCAATATATCCTTTTCTTTTTTCAAATTCTCTGCTCTCACCTTTGAAAGGAGATTATATTTGGATCTGTTTTACTTATATTCAACATTGAAAAAAAATATAAGGTGAGATCTAGGTCTGTCATTCAAAATGCTTTACATATATCCGTTCCCATTTTATTTTATTTCGTGTCAAAAGCATTGCATAATAAATAAGTTTAAAAGTGATAAAATAAAGGAATCACAAACAGCTAAATAGTTTTGGACCAAAAGCGGGCAACAGCAATCGCATTGTCAGTAGCTTTAAACAACTCCTCCTCCGTGCATGAGGCAGGCAGGGCATTGTGGGCAAGCATACATATGAGGAATTGTTTGTTCAGCTCCACAGTCACACAAGGTGGAAGATTCCTCCAGGTAGTGCCATCTTGCCAGGTTGTCTTTTGATCTGCCCACTCCGCTTCTCAGTCTATTCATGGACTTCAAGTTGCCATTAAGAACTGTTACAGATATGCTGCTGAAGTACTGCATAATTAAGAAACAAACTCTTAAGAAACAAAAAGAAAGCACTGCAGATACCTCTGCCACCGTTAGTTTTTCATTGGCTCCTCTCAGTTCCTGTGTCAAGGTATTGATTATCTGTTCTTGCTTCTGAGTAGTTGCCGAAAGCTTCTGAATTCTCTCCTGCAGTGATGTTATCTCTCGCCGATACCTCTCCACATTATCCTGCAGCATTGAATAACTTCACAAAGAATAACAAAGATAAAATTTGTCAGTTTTTTAATTGTTAAGCTTACTGATAAGCACTTAAACTATAGAAACTGCAAAATGTGATTGCCATTTCTGGATTGTATATAAAAAGTAGGCCTTGACCCCCCCCCCCCCCCCAAAAAAAATTAAATTTTTCATGTTTACTAAACAGGCTCAGCCCTGGACTATTTTGAACTTTCCCCCTCCATTTTGTAAACGAGAAGGGAGGATACATATCTCTTAACTACATTAGATTAGGCATTTCTCCTCTGACTCCTATCAGCATCTCTCATTTCTGTCTCTTGGGAAATTTTAAAACAAGATATCAGTCTGAATATGAAATGATCTATCACAGAGGTTGCCAAATCTTCTAGGTCATGGAATCCTTCAGAAGACATGTTTATCCTGTGGAATGCTAACTCTATCCCTGATTTTGTGAATCCACAAAGTTCTTTCTTCTTTCATCTTTTCCTATTGCCTGAGTGTTTTGCATAATGTTATAGGTTTGAATGAAGAAAATACATTTTAAATATAACAACAAACCGTTACCGTGATGCAAGAAAATATTGGATTCACACCTAGTATGATGAATAAAATAGTTTCATTTTTGTACTTAAAAGCAGTTTTGAAATGTGGCTTTATGTGCAGCAGTTGAACATGTAAATGGGGGGTGGCATCCAACTTACTTATAAATTTGGTTTTGTTGTCAGCGTATACTGAGAAGGTGTTTGGTGATAACTTGCGAGCCTTCCTTCTCATTAGAGAAAATTAAATAGCCTCATGTGGTTTTATTTTAAAATCCTGTATACATAAGATGTCACACAAAATGTCCTCAGACATTTTGGCCAGTAGCTCTTCTTTAGCAAGTGACAAACCATCTATATTAATAGATATAATCGTTAGCAATGGTCTTGATAAAGACCTTTGTAATTCATCCATTTGTGGAGGAGAAAACACACCTCCAATTTAAAATTTTTAAAACATATTTTTGAATGTTTAAAAATGTAAAGCAATGCTTTTTGGGTGGGAAAATCGCACTACCTAGAAAATCCTCCACCTTTTGCGACTGTGGAGCAGAACAAACAACTCCACATCTGTATGCTTGCCCACAATGCCCTGCCTCATGTACAGAGGAAGAATTGTTTAAAGCTACAGACAATGCAGTCGCTGCTGCCCGTTCTTGGTCTAAAATTATTTAGCCGCTTGTGCTCCCTCTATTTTATCAGTTTTATATTTATTTATGCAATGCTTTTGACACAAAATAAATACATTTTAAAAATAATATAATAAACTTTTTAAATTTTAAATTTTACTGTATTTTTAAAGATTTTTTGTGGAAGCCCTGTAATGCTTCTGAGGGTTCCACATAACAGTTTGAGAACCATTGATCTATCAGATAGTGAAGACATCCATTCTAATATTACTTGAAGTGATTTCAAGTACAAGATATTTTTAAATGTAGATTTTTTTAAGTACACACTGCAGTTTGTCATTAGGAGTATCCCTCAGTCTCACACATAGCTTTATCATTGATCACAAACACTGCCTTACCGTTTGGAAGCAAATTCAAGTTGAGTGGAAATTTTTGTATTCTGAGACCTCAAATCCGTAACCTGTTCCTGAAGTTTCTCATTTTGTTCATTAAGCAACTTGTCATTTTCTGCTTTTTCTTTCTTGTAGCTTTCAAATAGCTCCTGTAACTGTAATAGAATTTTGACATTAACATAAAATATAAAGCTAATTAGAAAGCAGAGTTATTTCAGTAAATGTGACAAAACTACCATCTGTAGAAAGACCAATAACTACCTGCTTAAGGGCAGCTTTTGCTTCAGCAGCTTCTGTTGATTCACTCACTTGTACAGGAACAGGTGTTGACATGGACTGAGGTGTACCTGGTAGACGCTTAGGGGTTGATGGTAGAGACATCTCCTCTGGTAAGGTAATTGAAGCTATACAAAACAGAAAGGTTTTGAAATAGAGAGAAGAAAACAAAGCATTTGTTATTGATTTCACTTTTTTACTTTTCTTCCTTGACTGATTTTAGGTTGTATTATCTCTACAACCTACTTCATTTTATCCTCACAACTTCAGAGTATTTTTGTCTTTCACTTTGCACAATCAAAGTCCTTTGTACAATAAGGATATTTTGTCAACTGGACAAATTTCAAACCCATTGGTACAGTTTTCTTATTTGTGTATAGCTGCACTTTTATTTTGGTTTAAGAACCAGAAAATAAGTATATGCGATACAGAAAGGGTATCCTACAAAAGGTCAATAAATTTCGATAAGGATGGTCCAGTGAAAACCTTAGTCCAGGTGTGTCCAATGCATTTTTACCGAGGGCCACATCAGCCTTATGGTTGCCTTCAAGGGGTCTGCTTATAATTGTATGACCGTACAAATGTAACCATGTTGCCTTGTCATTGAAAGCCTCTTGGGCCACATAAAATGATGTGGCAGATTGCATTTGGACACAGGCTTTGCGTTTCACACCTATGGTCTATACAGTTTTGGCCTTGTGTTCCTTTGCCCTCAAGGGGAAAACTATATGGGAAGCAATCTTATCACAAGTTAGACCATTGTTCCCACAAGCCCAGTATTTTCCTAGTCCAAAGAGAGGATGTGAAGTTCAAATCTGAGGATTCTTTGGAATGCATAAGTGTCTGTTCAAGTTACCGTATTACCATTAAAACACCATTTCACAAGGTGATTCTGTACTTGCATTAGTTATGACAGTACCTTGCAATGGAATGGTAACTCCAGTGGTCTGTGCTAACAAGATGCGATACATGTCGCGCTGACGAACTATGGAATCCACAAGCTGCATCTGGTGGTGGCGTGACTCCCGCAGCTTTTCTAATTCACTAATAGCTTCTCCAAGTTGACTTTGCAGCTCTGATATCCTGGCACAATGATAAGGATTTTAAATAAAATTTAATAAAATCATGTTAGGCAGCCAAAAATACATTTTAAAAAAAAGCTTACAAAGTCTAATCAAAAGCAAATCTGAATTCTGACAGCAAGTATGAACAAGGTCCCCTCTTATATTTTTAGAAATGTCCTCAAGAGTACTATGTTCATTGCGTATCAAATAGTCTTTAAGCATCTCTTGAATAGTTTCTTCATGTTATCTATCTCAGCAACATCCCCTTAAATCCTTCAAATTTAACTTGAAGCAAAATTTTTGAGCAATTACAATTGGTTGGAAAATTCAAGAGCCCAAACTGACAAGCTATTAAAGAATAAGGGCTAGAAGAGCATGTCTGCTGTAATGTATGGTGGTGAGTCAAAAAGGGATAATAATTCATATCACAAGTATCTGCTGAATTAGGGGTAGGAAGAATTAATTTCCAATTAGTAGCTGGTAATGTTGAGAAGTACCTAAAAGAAATTCGGATAGGGACAAAGTCAGACATGATTTGACACATTTTTTTTACTAAAATCGTGAGTACCTATACCAGTGGTTCTCAACCTTCCTAATACTGCGACCCTTTAATACAGTTCCTCATGTTGACCCCAACTATAACATTATACAGTCCTATATGGTTTAATCCCAGGTAGTGTAACAAACCACCTCTCCACATATGAGCCTGCATGAGATCCTCAAATCCTCAAATTTCTTAGTCCTATCACCTTCACAGGCATGGCCAGTAGAACTCAAAACTTTTGGTGGCTGCCCTTTGAAACTCCCTTCTTTGGGAGATGAGAACAGACTCCATCTAAACATCCTTACATTTGTTTTTATCCAATTTAAATATATATTATAATCTGTTTTAATGTTATGAATAGTTAGTTGTATTTTAATATGGACTTTTGTATGTTTTCTGCAATGCGGTGCATTTCAAATTGTAACCTGTCATGAGTCCCAATTTTCAGGAAAATGTGAGGTCATCATCACCAACACCACCACTACCCCCCCTCCCCCCACCATCAAGTTTCTAACCTGCGGAAGCTGGATATTTCTGTAAATATCATTTTCACATAACAACATCAAAGTTTGTAGAACTGTGTTTCTGAATTTCTAAACAACTTAACAAAGGGGAACATACTTAGATGAAGCAGTTTCCTGCTCTTCTTTCTCTTTAGCCTCACCCAGCTCTCGAAGAGCTACAAGGAGGCGCTGGTTTTGCTGCTGAAGTTCCTCAATGTTTCTGTAGGAGACCAGGTGTTGGGTTATTACTTCAGAAGAACTACTGATATCAGCAGAGCTCACTTCTTCATCGCGGATGACATGATTGCCTCGGGCTTCTTCAAGTTCCATCAAAAGCACTCTTATCTTTAAAAAGGAAAACAGATTGTTCCTGTCACAGAAATGTAACTCCCAGTGCTGCATGCACATCAAGGACCCAAGTTCCTAAACACACACACATACATATATCTTTTGATTCCCCCAATTCTACAAGATATCGTTTGGTTTCATGCAAACAATTTTTCAGTTTTTATTCCGATTTTGGGTACATTACTTGGCACAAATGAACCCCTGTAATTTTCTGAATGTGTTTAAAATGACATTGCTTTTTAATGCATTTGCTGATTGAAGACAGACATATCTGCAGATTAGAAAAATAAAGTATCTTTAAGCCTCAAAGGGTGTGAATCAATCTAAAAAATACTATATATCCAACTCAGCATTATTCTTCCCTTTCCCTGCAAATGGAGAAAAATCTGGATATCATTTTATATTATTTGACTATGTTTTAAAAGGTCAGATAAATGCTACTTCATTGGCATATCTCTTATTCAAATTTCTTTAAGATGACTCTGGTGTTAGGAATAGAAGGGATAATAACTGGATATCTAACATAAGTAAGACTTTTCCCAGCTTTTTTTTTGGGGGGGGGGGGGGGACTCCATCTTTCCATTCAACAATCAGTTCCCGTCCTCCTTATTCTAAGGCAAGGATGGGAATTAGGTGGCCCTTTGGGGGTTCTTACTGACTTTTTAAAAGAATCCGGAAATCCATTTTTTTCAGCTGAAGAAAACACCAAGTTTTGTCTGAAAATACACATGGAATTGTTTTACACCCCCCCCCCCCCCCCCGGGGCGATGGGTAGTAAAATGCTGAAAGAAGATTCCCACACCAAAACAACTCCAACTCCATCCTCACTCTCAAAGGTTATTGGAAACAACATAACATTTCTTCTATTGGCCCCAAATTGTAGCTGTCGTGACATATCACAACTCTCTGGAATTAAAAAGGGGTGGCATGGCCTCTGGGCACTGGGGGAAAATGCACCTGCACTACAGTTTTATAACAACAATCACTAAAAATTTGTTGCACAGATATGAAGCATGAAAATTCTTTACTGTTTTGAACATGGGATGACAGCTTATTCATTTCTGAAATATGTTAGTGGCAGGGATGTGAGCTCCAAAAATCTGGTCTATATCCAGCAATGGAACTCTTTCTCCTGCATAATGTCTACAAGGACAAACCGATGGGATAGCATGCAAATAATAGAAAATGCTGTAGCAGAAACTGCCTCATGTACACATAGAATAAAAAGAAGACGGAGCGGCTGTAATATAGTCACTGGGAGGTCTTGGAAATGAGAGAATAACTTGCATTACTGAGATACCCACCATGGGCAAATTCCAAAAACAAGCAAAAACAAACAAACCCAACATCCACCTGCACAACTGGAGTTTGGCAAATGTAATGTCAAGTATCCAACATGTTATTTAAAGAACATATTTGGAGGGGAAGCGCGCTTATGCTTGACACTTGGCTAGACATTTATTTTCTGCTGCTGTGAGAGAGGTAAAGGAATTAAAGGAAGATGTGGAAGGAAAGACTCACTACTTCTGTACTCCACTTGGTAGATCCTCAGCAGGCCCTTGGGATTCTGGGCAGCAGCCTATAGCAGCAGGTCACCTGTGTCCCATATTTCCAACTGAATAATTGATAATCAGAGACCTACAAGAAAAGGTTGCACCCAAACTAACCTGCTGTGAAAGATCTCTGACTTGGCTTTCGAGCCTCTGGTTCTCTCTCTCAAGCAGAGAAGCTTGCTTGTTTGCTTTATCAGCACCCTCTTGCAAGCGCCGAATTTCCTGCAAATCAAATTTAGGCAGTTCTTGAAACTCAAAATTAACCGACATTCAACCATTAATATAACAACTACAATAGGATAACTGCAGTAAACTAAAATCAGAATATTTCCAGCAACTAGAAGCACACTGAAAAGAAGCATGTGGAATGTCAGAAACATAATCAGCCGCACATATAGCCCATGAAATGAAGGGTATTCAATAAAGAGGTTCTGCATGTTCGACCTATGAGTAGAAACATGCAACTTTCAATTTATGGTGATCCCATAAATTTCACAGGGTTTTCTTAATCAATTAAAACTCAGGTAGTTTTGCCAGTTCTTTAATCAGAAAAACAGTCTCTAGCACCCAGAATTCATTGACAGTTGCATCCAAGTGCAAATCAGGGCTGACCTTGTTTAGCTTCCAAAACCATACTTGACTGAGGATTTGCAAGACATCAAATTAAGATATTTTACAGACACAAGGTTTGTGCAAATGGAATATTGCACAGTTAAAACACAAAGCCGTGTGATTGGTACATTTAAGATAAAGCTAACCTTCATAGCGTGCTCAAGTTTAGCAGAAAGACTTGCTACAGCTTTTTGTGACCGTTCATATTCTTCACGCTGACGCTTCAAAATAGGTGCTTTGGCTTCCACTTCCTGCACTATTTCATCCAAGTACTTATTAATCCTTTTATTCTCTAGTTTTTCCAGCAACAGTTGATCTTGAGCTTCCACATATGCATTGTACAGCTGTGTTGAAAGAACAAAAACATACTAAGAAATAAACCTATTCAATAAGATATCTAACAAATAATAAAAGCTATAAGACCAATTTAAAAACAAGTGCATATTGCTTTAGATATTGTATCCTATTCCCACTGTTCTTAATATTATATTGTTATAAGCAGTCCCTAAGTTACAAGCACCTGACTTACAAACAACTCAAAGTTAAGAACAGGGGTGAGACAACAGGAAGTGAGAGAAATCTATCACTAGGAAGGGAAATTCGCTCCTGAAAGAGTTTTCATGGGGTAAAGGGGTCTCCACTGAAGCTTTATCACCAATCCTTATTTCCACAACAAGCTACATTTTTCAAAATCCAATTACAGGGGAAGAAAGTGAGGTGAACTCTTCTAAACAGGAGCACAGATAGCAAAACACACACCACAGGGGTGCTAACTTTTCCCTATGCTATCCAAAACTTAGACACAAACACACATATACATATACAGACATATATACTTTTATATACTTACATACAAATATATATACTTACACACACACACATATATATACACTTACATACATATTCAATTTAAGGGAAAAGGCTTCTGAAAAGATGTTCAGAAGATCTCTCTGTATCAGTGTTACTGAAAACAGTGATTCAAAGATTGATGTGAGATCACTGTGAGCTTCCAGAAACAAAACAAACGGCTGCAGGCAACAGACACAAATCTAGGGCTGGTTCCTGTCACACTAGAGGAAAAATTCTACCAGTTTACCACAATAGATAATTTAAGAATCACTTCTTTACACCAACAATGAACCATTTATCCAGCTAAAGCAACATTCTTTTGTGACAACAGGGCAACTATCATAGGGATTGTGAGCATTTACTTTCAATAACTGAAAGTATCTACTACCAAAAACAGTACTTATTCATACATGTGAGCATTACTGTCTACAAGATTCCTACCTCAGTTAACTTCATGCCAGGCTTTACCACTTTTGCGACTGCAGCAGCTGTAGGAGACATTGCTGCCAGCTCATCCTCTGAAAGAACAACCCCTAGGGAAAAAAATCACAGTAATACATGGCTTCTAAAAATTATAATTACAATCAGCATAATACATACAAAGGCTTCTAATTACATGCATATATTTTAATTGATGAACTAGTTACAGTTGCAAAGATACAGAATGGGGGACGCCTGGCTCGACAGAAGTACGTGGACAATAAGTTAAACATGAGCCAACATGAGTTTGTAGACGACACCAAATTGGGAGGGATAGCCAATAATCCATAAGACAGGGGCAGAAATCAAAATCTAATCTTAACAGATTAGAGAGATAAGCCAAAACTAACAAAATGAAGTTCAACTGGGACAAATGCTAGATACTCCACTTAGGCAGAAAAATGAAATGCAAAGATACTGAATTGGGAATGCCTGGCTCAATAGCAGCACGTGTGGAAAAGATCTTGGGAGTCCTTGTGGACAACAAGTTAAACATGAGCCAACAATGTCATGTGGTGGCTAAAAAAGCCAATGGAATTTTGGCCTGCATAAATAGGAGTATAGTGTCTAGATCCAGGGAAGTCATGCTACCCTTTGAACTTGGTCAGAACACACCTGGAATACTGTGTCCAATTCTGGGCACCGCAATTCAGGGGAGATGTCTGAATTATCTGGAGAACAAGCCCTATGAGAAGCAGCTTAAAGAGCTGGGCATGTTTAGCCTGCAGAAGAGAAGGCTGAGAGGAGACATGATGGCAATGAATAAATATATGTGAGGGGAAGTCATAGGGAGGAGGGAGAAAGCTTGTTTTCTGCTTCCCTGGAGACTTGGACACGGAACAATGGCTTCAAACTACAGGAAAGTAGATTCCACCTGAACATTAGGAAGAACTTCCTCACAGTGAGAGCTGTTCGGAAGTGGAACTCTCTGCCCTGGAGTGTGATGGAGGCTCCTTCTTTAGAGGCTTTTAGCGGTTGGATAGCCATCTGTCTGGAGTGCTCTGAATGCAATTTTCCTGCTTCTTGGCAGGGGGTTGGACTGGAAGGTCTCTTCCAGCTCTATGGTTCTATGATTTGGGTGACAATATGCCAGGATAGAAAACCTTTCCCCCTCCAGCTGTTTTCATTTACAATCCAATCAGTCCATGGCCAGTGATGAGAATTAAGAATTTCATTGAAAGTATCTGTAGGGACAGATGCTCCCCGACTATTATTGTTATTATTGTCGTTTATTTATACTCTGCTTTTTCTCTCCACAAAGAAAACTCAAAGCAAGTTTACTCAAAACAAATTTACTCGCCTCTCAGTCTCACGTGTTCTTCCTTTTGCTTCATCTCAGCATAACTTTGAAGAAGAGCTCAGAAACTTTTACTTGTTTTTAAGAAACTGCAAACTTACCATGCTGTCCAAATGTGGAGTTTTGGAAACATTCATTATGATCAATTTATGGCAACTTCAAAAACCAGTACTTTAAACTAGCCATAGAAGGGGGAAAGCACTGGGGGCAATTACAATATTTAAACAAAATTTACATGATGCTAAACTGTTTGTAGTGAATTAAGGAAACCCAAAGGCCATGCCGAACAGACAGATTTTAATTTGTACCTAAATGAAATGAGTGTGGGTGTTAATTGAGCCTCCAAGGGGAGTCATTCCAGTTTGGGGGGGGGGGGGGGTCACAGCTGAGAAAACTCTCCCCCCCCCCCATCACAACTCACTGACCTCACTATTTGGATATTGGGATGCTCAGCATCCTACGGGCCTCAATCATCATATGTGTATGTATGGGAAGAGGCATTCCCTCAAATATTGAGGTTCAAAGCTGTTTTTGGCTTTAAATGGCACCACAAACAGCACAAATCAGAAGCACCCTAGATGAAAGAGGCAAATCTGTCTGAAGGGAATGAATGTTTGTCCCTCCAATCCCAAATACTATTGCAGTATCCTCAGACAAAAAGAAGAAGAGGCGGAATCCTCTCCAACTGCCAATTAGATTATAAAATTGAGGGCAGGGAACCATTTTGTTCTTTTACTTATACAATGCCAAAGTGATGGCACTATATAAATAAATGATGACGATGACGATAGCAATAATTTCAGACCAAAAATGTTTAGACAGCCAGTGCAATTTATTAAGACTGGCATTATATGATCTTGATATGGTATTTAAGTCTGCAATCAAATTGTTGCATTTTGCACCAACTAAAGCTTTCTGGTCTTCAAGGGCAGCTTCCCACAGAGTGCATTTCTTTCGTTAACTGGGAGAGTACCAGGATATTGCAAATAGGCAATCCTCTATCCAAAGAAGGTGATTGTTGCTGCACCAGTCTAAGCACTCCAAACTAGAGACCCTGTAGACTTCCAGTGATATAGATGAATTGTGACTGATCATAAAACCTAAAAGTGCCATGGGATATTACCCTATATAGAATTTTCACTTCAAAACTCCAAGGAGAATGACTTTAGTCAAGCAATGTATTGCTTTCAGATGTCAATACTAAAAGTATACTTTAAAGATTACTACCAGACCTTTACGCTTGGTGGCTGAAACCAAATTGTTTGCATTGTCCAATTCCTTCTCCAGCTTGTTAATCTTTTCTTTCAGGTCTTTTTCCACAGCAGCCTTTGACTGTTCCATTTCATTTAAACGGTCATTTGCTTCTTTGTTAGCTGGAAATAGGAGGAAAGAAACATTTCCAACAATTACAGTAAGTTCTGTAGAACACCATAGTACTCCTAATTTCTTTAGATATTTTGGCTTCTGCTAGGTGATAATTAAATCAGACCCCTTCTACAATGCCATATAATCCAGATTATCAAAACAGATAATCCATATTATCTGCTTTGAACTGGATTATATGAGTCCACATTGCCATATAATCCAGTTCAAAGCAGGTAATCTGGATTTTACATGGCAGTGTAGAAGGGGCCATATTTATTTATTTATCTGTTTGTCTATTTGGAAATTTGTATACCACCTTTCTCCAAGGACCTAAGGCAGTTTACAACAGTAGCATAAATATGCAATACATAATTAAAGCCTTTAAAATAATCCCATATGTTCCTGTTGAACATCAAATTGTCATTAAAAGGAGTAAAACCATTTGAATTCCCAGGAAGATAAAATATGGTAGTCAGATTTCTCCAGAAATGAGTACAACTGGCACACAAGTTTTAGTTGTGCAAAGGCAGCCTTGATCACCGCCGCCACCTGTGCTTCTAGGTTTAAGGTGGAGTCAAGGACCACTCCCAAACAGCAAATCCTGACATTTCAAAACTCCAAAACTCTGGATGATCTTTCCCAGCGGTTTCACGTAGATGTTAAACAACATTGGGGATAATGGTGAGCCATGCAAAACCCCACAGCCACCAGGCCATGAGGTCGAGCAGCACTCCCCCAACACCACCTTCTGGAGACGTCCCAAGAGGAAGGACTGCAGTACAGTGCCTCCCAGACCCATCCCCCTCAGGCGCTCCAGAAGGATATCATGGTCGATGGTATGGACTGCCACTGAGATGTCTAAAAGGACCAGCAAGGTCACACTTCCCCGTCCAGTTTCCTCTGAAGGTCATCCACCAAGGCGACCAAAGCCATTTCCGTCCCTTGCTCTGGCCTGAAGCTGGACTGAAATGGATCTAGAAAATCAGTGTCCTCCACAAATCTTTGTGGAGTTGATTGGCCACCACCTGTTCCAAGATCTTACTAATAAAAGGCAAATGTGATACTGATCTATAGCTGTATAAATTGATGGAATTAAATGATGGCTTTTTTCAAAAGTAGTCTTCTTTCAGGGCCATGGGGACCCCACCTTGGCTTAACGAGGTGTTGATCAGTTCCCTTATAGAGGCCATACTCTCCCTGGCTTGTTTTACTAACCAAGATGGGAAAAGGTCCAAACTGTAGGTGGTTGCCCTCACTTCTCCTCAGATTTTATCAGCATTCTCATGCGAAACCATTTGAAATGAATCTATTAAAATAGGACAAGATGGTGAGCTGGTTACATCCAAAAGAGATGCCAAAATGGTGGCATCCAAATAATCCTGAATCCGACTGATCTTTGCAAAATAGCGAGTGAAGTCCTCGCATTTGTCTGTGGTGTGAGGTAGGTTGACTTCTAATTTCGGGTTTAGGAGCCCATTGACCACTCTGAACAGTTCAGATGATCCATTTTTGGCAGTGGCGATGGAGGTTGAGAACATAGTTTTTTTCGATGCCTCTATGTTTCGCTGTAAGCTTTTTAGTGGAATTTCGCTCTGTGGAGGTCGGATTTGTTCTGATTCTTCTGCCACTTAAGCTCTAGTCTCCTTCCCTTGATTCATTGTTAATGCCTCCTGGGAAAATGCCTCCAAAGAGCTAATTTAGCTCCGCATCTGGGAAGGGGACACTTTAGAGCGATCATATTGATTACCCTGGCCACCTCCGTATTCCAGAGATTGACAACAGCATCAATAGGATTGCCTACCGTGGTAGCTGGAAACTCCCCAAGAGACATCAGGAATCTGTCTGAATCCCTAAGTCTCCTGGGGCGGACCATCTTAATGGGTCTGCCACCCTTGCGGAGGTACAGGGTCCCGGTGAGTCTAAACCTGACCAAGTAATGATCTGACCATGACAAATCAGCTATAGATAGATCTGCCACTATCAGATTATGTCTCCCTCACTCATCAAAACAAACACCAGATCCAAAGTGTGTCCTGCCTTATGAATGGGGCCAGTTATCACTTGGGACAGCCCCATGATTGTCATGGAGGCCAGGAAATCCTGAGCCGCTCCTAAAAGCATTGATTTGGTGTGGATGTTGAAATCTCCCAAAACCAACAGTTTGTTAGAATCCAAGGCCAGGCTTGAGATAAATTCTGTCACCTCAGGTAGGGATGTTGTTGGGCAGCAAGGTGGCCGGTACATCAACAAGATCCCTAGTCTGTCCGGTCACCCACTCTAAAGTAGACACCTTCGAAATCCTCTGAGCATGGTAAAGGGATCCTGGTAAGGGGATGTTACTCTGATAGATCACCATGACCCCCCACCATCCCCCTAATCTTGTCTGCTGCTGAGCCACGAAGCCTTGGGGATAGATCTGGGAGAGGTTGACCCCCTGCTCTCATTCAACCAAGTCTCCATGCCAGATCAGTCTGGCCATCCAGGATCATAGTCTCTGTTAGTAATATAAATGAGATAATGATTTAGTTAGAACTGGCTTGCTGATCTGGATCCAAGTAATAGACCTCAACCTCCACCCAAAGATGTGTGAACACTCTTTTTTTGAAAATGGCCCAAGGTGGATCAAAGGCTGACTAACAAATTGGTTACAGTTTATCATGAATCAGATATATTTCTGATATTTCTTATTTTATTGGGTTAAACATACTGCCTTGTTGAAAACTAAGGAGGTTATATGTTGCAAAGACACATGTCTCAAACAAACAAAAATGTAGCCAAACAAAACAAAACAAAAAAGAGTAAAAAAAACCATCCTAACATGGAATAAAATATTTTTCAGGATAAAAAGTAGCTCTTTGTATTCTACTCCTATTACTTTAAAGATAGCGGTAATAAAAATGTTACTTAGAACACAAAGAAGCCAATTCTTCAAGTCTATTACTTACCTTCACCTGCCTCTTTCAAAAGTTTGTGCATCTCCTCTAGAGCTTGAGTCAACTCATTGCTTTTTGCCTCCAGGTCATCAGCAGCACTCTAAACACAGTGAATATGTACCATATGATAAAATATATAAAGAAGTAGACCAAAAAGGCAGATGAGCTTTAGTTTTCACAGGTTTTACAGCAAGATAACACACCCACAACACAAACATTTGCAAATATACATTTAAGTAAAAAATGTTGCACTATTTTAATAGCATACCTTGTATAAATTAGATAACTTGATATGGGCATTTAATTCATTGTGGAATCTTTCTTCCATACTAGCTTGCTGTTCTTTTGCCTGGGAATTAAACAAATTTCTGTGATTAAAACACAAACAATTAAGAGCCCCATGAAACAAAAGCAGTTCAGTACTAACCAGTATTCATTTAAAAAATCTACAATACTTGATATGGAATAAAAGGTAATAATTCTCCAACTTTTTAATGCCACATAGTAATAATTTTCAAAACTCAACTTGTATTAAAGTAATTTCATAATTATGCTTCTGTATTTTTTCCAAATGCAGCCATACTGGGATGGACTATGCCACTTGGGCAGCACTTCTCTAAAACATCTCTAGGTAGCTCAGTAACACAGTAATACTACCTACTGAAGTTTAAATAATGCCTCCAATGAATCCAAAGATCTGTCAATAAAATGGAATAAAGAGAGCAACTGCCTCTTCATTTTTTCAATGAAACTCTTTCAAGGAAAACAGTGGGAGGCAACTGGCCTATATCACTTATAGATTGATAGTAATTCTGAGGGATAAAAACAGGGAACGGGAAAACTCTGGCTTATATTATTGATCCATCACAGTCTCTCAGTCTCTCCTGGAATACTTCTTGGAATCGTCTTATCCTCTTTGCCTACATCAGAGTTCTAACACTGGAAAACAGTTACTGGTAAAGCTTGCATCTCTGACAACAATTCTCTATCTCTTTACTGGGTGGCAGCGGTGCTCTTTTTAGGAATTTACTGGGTCCTCCAGGGCAATTTTATGGTAACCCTGAAAAGAAGTATACTGTACTATACAACTGCCTGAAGGAACTAGAAAATCCCCACAAATGACATATTTTGTCAGATGGAAGTAGGGTTGAACAGTACTGGATTGCAGCCTAGGACTCCTTAGTCATGTGTATCTATATTTGCTCTGAAGTAAATTTCATGAAGTTTACAGGGCATGACCACAGCTGTATAGGGAAGCCCAAGCAATGATGAGAATAAGCCCCCTATAAATATTACCACACCAGTGGAAAGCAAAGCAACAGAAATCATGTTTACCTCTTTAAGTTTCACTAAAAGGTCTTCCACATGTTTCTGTAGATTTTCATTTGACTGTTTAAATCCACTGACTTGCTCTTCCAGCCTGGAAACCTATGCAAAGATAGATAAGATCAAAATCTCTAAAATATGAACTTCAGTTTCTGGTCATCCTATGTTAGAAGAAACATTTTAGACTGTGAAACATATTTTAATGGGAAGAAGTGTAAGTTGGACTAGACCAGTGGTTCCCAAACTGTGGTCAGTGGACCACCAGTGGTCCTCAAGAACTAAAATATGGCCCATGGCCTCACCGTTACTACACTGTTGTAACCAGAGCGACTGGTCTCGCAAAACCTCTTATAGTGCCAAGGCAACAGGGATGTCAGGAAGGGAGAGGCTGACTACCCACAAAAGGCGCGATAACAAGCCTCCTGGCTGCTGCTTTTCCTCCTCCTTCCTCCCTGAGCGGTGCCGTTCCATGTGGCACCTGGAAGCGGGGGCATGTTTGGTGTCTTCTTTTTTAGACCTTTTATAGGGGTTATTTGGGGTGCTGACTGAGAAAACTGCATTGGATAGACCACATCAGCTCTAGATTATTAAATATGGTTTTCTGTGGACGAGCAGATGGTTAGTACTGGATGGCATATGTTCTGTATCAGAAACTAGAGCTGATGAGGCCTATCCAATGAAATTTTCTAAATCAGAACTCCAAATAACCAAATCGAACCTGAATTTGACCAAAAATTCAAACAATACTAACGATGGAGTGAACCCTGGTTAAAGTGGTCCTTAGTCAAAAATAGGTTGGGAACCACTGGACTAGACAGACTTTTGGTTTCATACAGCAAGCACTTATGTTCTTAAAGTACATGAAATTTCACTTGTATACACTGCACCCAAGAACGGCAACAAGGTACTATCAAGCATTTAATGTGAAAGAGGAATTGAAAAAACTCACGTTTCCACAAATAACACAAAATTTCCTATTTAGTTGAATAGTTAAATAATCCACTATTTAGTTGTGTTGTCGAAGGCTTTCATGGCCGGGATCACAGGGTTGTTGTATGTCTTTTGGGCTGTGTGGCCATGTTCCACTATTTAGCTGTCTTTCCTATCTACACTGCAACATCATAAACATTTCATCCTTCACAGCACTGGTTCTCAAACAATCTGATGAATCAGACTTGATTTTTTCCCCAATTGTAGCAGGGATTGCTGCCAAATTATTACTACATTTGCCTAGTTCCTTAGAAATGTGCCAGTATGAGGGGTTGTTCTTGCACTTTTGAACAGCACTGGTTTACAGCTCATTTATGTCAGTTTACCCTGACTGCATTTTTGTCATTTTGAAAAGCCACAACTGTAAAAAGCACTTGCTCTCTTGCTTGATATACACATACATACCCCTTTCAATGGTCACGATTACAAATTCTGAAAAATAAATCTGACACCCCTCCAAGTTATTTTTATGTGCTATTGTTCAAGAAGTTAGCCATCAGGCGTAGGGTAAAATATAGCACATAAAAGTTGAAACTACTATTAGTGGTGGCTGGTGGCTTCTATTTTAATAAAGAATGAATTCATTCTAAGATTCAGCCTGAATATAAAAGTAATTATTCAAGGGGTTGAACTTGTCCTCAAAACTGATTCAGCAGACTGACCAGCAAACTGACATGGGAAACATCAGCTGCCATTTAACTATGCTCGTAATTTGTAGCAGCAACAATATACCTCTTAGGAGCTGATGCTGATGCAGGATTTCCAATATTTTATCTCTCTATCCATCCTTATTATTGATATCAGTCTGAATTACAAAAAGCTCAACGTTACTCCAGTTTGATAGCAGATTGATTCTCAGTAAGTTAGGCAAATAAATCCAGAAAACAACAGTTGTATTTAAGACTTATGAAAAATATATTTAAAGCAAGATATTGATTTGTCTTACCTCCTCTTTCTTGTTCTCCAGGCTACATTTAAGCTCCAAAATTTCACTCCCTTTTTCCCGTGCAACACGTAGAAGCTCATCTGTTTTTGTTTTCAGTTCTGAATTTAGCCAAGTGTTTTGATTTTGTAACAATTCTTTTTCTTGCTCCCATCTTTGCTCACGATACTGAAAACATTACATATTATGTGCCATCCATTCAATTCACAAAAAGCTAATACACAGTAGTTTTTCACCGTTCCCTTTAGAATAAGCACTCGGGCAACTCATATCAATCATGCTAGAATTCCTGTCAATCCAGCCCAATATTCAATGTAGGCTTTATTAATAAACCTACAGTTACCTATACTTGGTCTGACCTAAATGACACTGCACTATATGATTGCTATTCTAAAGCTCAGGATTATTCTGGAGTCAAATAAGCAACCCCAATAACATGGTTGACTGTAATTTCAAATAGAAATACTCTATCACTTGCCGTATTTCTTCAATTGTAAGACACCATCTATTGTGGTTTCAGCACCATCACCACCAACAAAAATACATTAAGATACACTTATGATTGCACCCCAATTTTCACAGAATATGAGAAAAAAATAGATGGCACTTATGCCTTTGAAAAGTGAGATGATACTCAGGACATATATCATTATCATATTTCTACAATTCTATAAAAAATGGTCACTACCCACATTTTAGATACTCACTTTTACAGAAAGGGCCGAAGTCTGAAGTTCATCAAGGTTTAACCTTAGCTCTACATTTGCAGTATTTGCTGCTGTAAGTTTCTCATTCAGACGCTTAACATCCACTATTAAAATCAAAAACAGAAAGTCCATAGCGTAGAGAGATTATTGAAATGCCAGTTCTTGTAGTAGGCATTAAAACCGATCTGCCTTGAAGACAACATTCACCCCATATCATATTAATAGCATTTTTTTTAACACTGGAGATGTTCAATGACCTGCTTTCAGTTGTCAAGGCAGGACAAGCCTGGGAGGTCATCCCCACAAGGATATGTTGGGGGGCATCACCTCCATGCCCTCAAATCCCAGTAGAATAAGTGACCCAAGTCTAGTAGGAAAAATATATTTTGTTTCCCCTTAAAACAAGGATAATTTTATTTTATGGCAGCTTCTGGATACATTTCCACTACCAATTTGGTCTCTAAGTCATGTGTTCCTTTAAAAATGCCACTCAAAACATTTAAACAGCCTATTGGCAAGACCCACAACGTGTTGTTTACCATTTAAGTGCTCTAGCTCTTGAGCTCTTCTCTCACTTGTTCGGACCAAATCTCTCTTCTCTGCCTCCAATTCTTCTTTTGCTCTAGTCAATTGGCTCTTAGAAAAAAAATCAGAAAGGGGGATTTTAAAATTACAGCAGCACAGCAGAAATAAGCCTCCTTTTAAGAAAACCAAATTAGAAAATAAAATCTTAGAAAAATGATTATGGATACAATCTACATGGAAGAGAAAATGAAGCATGATACTTATGTATTTAAATCATTGAACTATTTAAACCATTACAATTTTATATATGCAGATATTTTAAAGTTTTACTATGCCATTTTATTAACAGATGAATAAGATACGTCAATTATAAAGCAGATACTAATAAAACAGCTGTCTTTGGTTACTACTGCTGACATTTCTTTCAACCAGACATTAAGAAAAGAGGGGATCAGTGCTTCTTCTAAGTCAGTGGTTCTCAACCTGTGGGTCCCCGGGGGGTTTTGGCCTACAACTCCCAGAAATCCCAGCCAGTTTACCAGCTGTTAGGATTTCTGGGAGTTGAAAGCCAAAACATCTGGGGACCCACAGGTTGAGAATCACTCTTCTAGGTTATCTTGGGCCAGACTAAGGTCTTTCCCTAAAAAAAGGGAATTGTTTTTTTTTAAAGTAAGCAGGTACAGTATTTACACTGAGAAGTGGCTAAACCAACCTAGGATTGTTGGGTCACTTTTTAACTAAAATTTCTGGACTTATATATGAGCATATACAGCAAACTAACACTAAATGAAGTCGTTGGAGCCACCTCTAAGCATTTTTCCACACATATCTACTCTGATGCCTGGGCTAAAGAGCCAACGTCATGAACATTCAAAGTTGAGAACAACTGACTACTTTTCACAGTAGATGCAACACTTACATTTCTATTTGCATTTCATTAGATGCCTGTCCAACAAGAATGGCTCAAAATCAGGACTGGGTAAGTACATATTGTGATCATTTTGTTTATAGATCTTATCTCATGAACCCTGACATAACAGTCAACAATTCAAAGCACTACGTAGTAGATATAATAATTAAAATACCAGTACTCCACAGACAAAAAGGAAAAAGAAGAGATGAGAAGCGAAGTACTGAAAAAAAACTGACACACTGATCTGATGTTTCAGTACTACAGTACAGTTCCCCAACACCAAAAGAAGCAAATTATTTTTATGGATAGTAAAGAAATTTTATCGTTAGAGGAGTCTGTTGCAAAAACCAATCCTGCAAGAAAATTATCACAAAGAAAAACTAGTTCACAGCACACTTGCTATAAACAGCACTGTCACAGAGAAATATCATACTGCTTTTTAACTGTGACATGGAGGTTTGAAGGTTCCATTCATCTGTAGCATCAACACTTTCTGTACCTGTATGGATGCACTGTGATCCTGAGCTGCTTCCAGTTCTTTGTTTCTCTCAGTGAGTGATTTCAGCTGCTCATCTGGAAAGAGGAAGAAGGTCAAAATTGCCATATTTCTTTTTTACTTTACAGTTATATTGCCTGTCACAAACGTGAAGAGTACAATGTTGGGATGTAATATCTACCCCACTTGAGCCAGCTGGGTCTCAAGCACATACAATAAGGACAAATAGAATTCTAAGCAGGGTATTCCCTACTGTGGGATTTCTCTTGTAGGCTATTTTAAGTTCAAGCATTAGCACTATTTGGAAATAACATTTCACAAGTTCTCTGTGAAATTCTATTAACAGATACTTTAATCCCCATTTTTGTGGGGGTTAAAATATCTATCTATCTATCTATCTATCTATCTATCTATCTATCTATCTAGGGGAGAATTCAGTTCCTGAAATAGCTTGGCAAGCACTGATATACGGAAGCACTTTATCTCAGATTGATGGTACAAAGGACTAGAAGAGTCTGAATACTTTTTTTTCTTTTACTGTTACAGATGGTTTCTTTTATTCTCATTGTTGCTTTGCTTGATTCTCAACAACTTGAAAAACTAAATGAGCTCTTTATAATTCAGGATCTTTTACAGTGACTCTATTTGTAAAAAAAAGACAAATAAAAATAAATTAGTTTTGTAATTGTTTTCTAAATAAACTTTTTAAATGTACCAAACCTGGTAATTTTATTCCATACTGAAGCATAGTTAAAATCAATCTGTTACTTTGTTCTAAAGTAACAAAGTGATTTTCAATCTGTAAAATGTGCCAATATTGCATTTTTTAAAATTCTATACTGATATGTGTATTACCCCAAATTAGTTTTTGTTTTTTTGTTTTTTTTTGGGGGGGGGAGCGAGGAGAGAAAAAGCTTCCTTCCAATAAGTGTTGGAAATATTACATCTCCACATATCCCTTCTTGTGCCCCTCCATGTTACCTATGTACTCATACCTCTCCCTCTAGATT
The DNA here is from genome assembly GCF_035594765.1 of Anolis carolinensis. Classification (NCBI taxonomy): domain Eukaryota; kingdom Metazoa; phylum Chordata; class Lepidosauria; order Squamata; family Anolidae; genus Anolis; species Anolis carolinensis. Next base: position 83,397,187 of record NC_085844.1, read on the forward strand.
CTTTTCTCCTGTTGCAAGTGTTTGTTCATCAGCAATAGTTTGTCGGTACAGTCTCAAAAGATTTTATTTTATAATAAATTTTATTATATTAGCTTTCAACTTAGCTTTTATCATTGCTAACATTGTTATTTAAATATACAAGTTTTAAGTCTCATACTTGCACTGTTTTTTAACTCACCTTTTAAAAGTTGTATTTTAATGCTTAAACATATGTTTTATTCACGTTTTACTGGTTCTTTTAAAGTGGGTCATTGACCCAAATAAACATGTTCTGTTCTGTTCATCTCCACATACAAACCATACATCAGTTTAATATTTCAATATTCAGCTAAACATTTCACAAAAAAAGATACAATTAACAGTATCTAATAATGAAATCTATTTTAAATCACCATACTTACTGAGTTTGTGGAGTTCCTGTTGGAGATTCTGACATTCTTGTGTCTCATTTACAAGTCTCTCCTGACTCTGAGCCAGTCGCTTTTCCACTTCAAAATACTGTTGTTCTGCAAATATCCAAATAACATGACTTCAAAATGTGTTTCTTCAGAATGTTACACAAATAAGCCTCCACAAAAGCATTCTAGAGAATATGCTCAACTCATGAAAAGCCCTTGTACTCCAAGTGAAAACAGATGAGGTTATGCTGGGTGACCTGGAGATTCTGAGTCTCTAAGTCCTCCAGCACAACTTTACAGTCAACTTCCAGTAGAGAAGCTCCTAGAAAGCATTTAAATCAAATTCATGAATTCTTCCTATCTTTTCCTTCCTTCCTTTTCTCCCTTCCTCTTTTCTTACCTTCATTCTATCCTCTATCCATCTTCTCCTTTCTTCCTCCCCCCCCCCCCCCCCCGCCCCTCTTTTCATTTCCTTTCATCTTCCCTCCTTCCAATTTTCCCGTCTTCTTACCTAATTCTCTATTCTGGGAATTGATGGAATGCTTTCTGTATGCAAATTCATTACAGAGGGAAAACTTGCTTTCTTTTGAGGACAGCGCTCAAAAGAAACTGCAATCAGCTTTAACTTCATGTGATAAAATCTATGTTTTTTTTTAAAAAAAAGACCATGGCCAGGTCTGACTAATAAGATAGTTTAAATCACATTATATGATCAGTGCAGAGCTAGACCCGTATAATGAAATTTGAACTGTACTGAACTACATTATATGGGTCTACATAAGGCATGGACAAACTTTGGCCCTCTATATGTTTTGGACTTCAACTCCCAGAAATCCCAGCCAGTTTACCACCTGGAGGGCTGAAGTTTTCCCATGCCTGGTACACTGGCCATATAATCGAAGTCCAAACTGCTTTATTTGGCAGTGTAGATCCAGCCACAAACAGGATTAGGGTTGCTAAAATCAGCACATGTATTGGAATGGAGCTACTTCTCGTAATCTCCACATTCTGACATCAGGAAGGCCATCCAGTCCCTTACCCAAGGAAAAACATATCCAAACAAGTGGCTACATTGGTAAGGCCTTTGTGCAGTTAAACACAGATTCTTCCATGCCATTTGGAACTCTGTGGAACTGGATTTCTGAATGAGATGGAAGGTTTTACACAAGCAAGTATAAACATCAGTCATCTCAGTGCAGGGATTTGCAAGATACATACCTAGATGCCTGGATAAACATACTGGAAGATGGCACCCAAGCCAACAGAAAGGTGGGATACCAAATTAAAAAATAAATGCAGCCACTCCAACAACACTTGAAAGGGGCTACAATATCTAGGTTTGTTTGTCATATCCCCAAGAAAGAGAAATGGACCTGAGGGATACTAAGTAAATCTTTGGGCACCTACAACAAAATTATATATACACCTTGAGCCTTCCTTATCTGGAATTCCAAAATCAGAACTACTCCAAAATCCAACACTGTCCACATGGGCAGCAGAGACAGTGACACCTTATTCTCTGGTGGTTCAATGGACAAACCTGGATATTGTAGCCCCTTTCAAGTGTTGTTGGAGTGGCTGCATTTATTTTTTAATTTGGTATCCCACCTTTCTGTTGGCTTGAATTGCGCGTTGAGACTTGGCTCCCATCTCCAAAGAATTGTTTTATGTATATATATGAAAACACAGATTTGAAAATCAGAAAAACCAAAACATTTCAACTTCACTGGTTGCCGATAAGCTGCCAGGCCCAATGCAAGGTGCAGGTACTTACCTATAAAGCTCTATACGGCTTGGGCCCTGCCTATCTCTGTGTGCATCTCCCCCTACGAACCAGCGCAGGCTTTAAGATCTGCTGGGGAAGCTCTCCTCTTGCACTCACCACCGTCTCAAGTGCGACTGGTGGGGACAAGGGAGAGGGCCTTCTCGGTGGTGGTGGCCCCCCAGCTCTTGAACGCCCTCCCCAGAGAGATCAGGAAAGCCCTTACATTGTCCTCTTTCTGCAAGGAACTGAAAACCTGGTGGTTCCTGCAGGTTTTTGAGCAAGATTGGTCCCTAGACCCCCCCCCCCTCCACCCCCGCTTGTTCAACTAAGACCATGCTTTATCCACTCCCTGGCCCTATGATACTCTGATGCACAAGTTTTTAACCTAATTGACCATGTTTACCTTGAAGTCCTGTTTACTGATACTTAAATCCTTGATGGAGTATATTGATTTGGATTTGTAATTTGGTGTCTATTTTTAATAGAATTGTTCTGGTTCTGTCTTATGATGTTGTTTATTATGTTTAGTATGTTTAACTTTGTTGTATGGTGTTTTCTGACAATTGAATGTTTTTGTATTTATGCTGGAAACTGCCCTGAGTCCTCTTGAAGAGATGGAGTGGTATATAAAGTTTTATATTATTATTATTTCTGGTCCCAAGAATTTCGGATAAGGGATATACAACCTGTGTTTCGATGCAGAGACAAGGCTCATCTTAGTTCGATGGTACTTTACAAGCCCACAAACAAAGCCATCCATTTGTCATTCCAAATCTAGATGACCAGAGGTACAGGTTCTAAAATCATTTCCTGTGAAAACAGGAAGCACTCTCCTACAAAGAAATAAGTGGCGCGAGACATATTTGGGGAGCTTTCAAGATACAGCGGGTCCTCCGTATCCACAGATTCAACCACGCACGGGTTGAAAATGTTAACCCCCAAAAATCCAAAAAGCAGAAGCTTGCTTTTGCCGTCTTGTATAAGTGACACTTATTTTTACTACGCCATGGTATATTATAATGGAGCTTGACTACCCAGGGATTTCGGTATCCGAACCCCAGCCGACACAAATGGCCCACTAAATTACAGCTGCACTTTCGCGGTCCCCCTTTTACCTCAGGGCTTGAAACTAATGGACCTTTCTGTGACAAGACCCGTTCTACGAGGCCTCACTCACCACTGTCCACCTTGTAGCGCTCGTGCCGGGTGCGAAGAGCGTCGATCTCGCTCTGCTGGTCGGCCAGGAAGCGCTCCAGCTTCCCCTGTACGGCCTTGGGCAGTTTGGTCAGCTCGGACCGCTCCAAGACCTGCTGCAGCACCGCCGCCATCTTGGCCCCCGACCCGCTCGAGAGAAGGCAAGTGCGCAGAGGCACCGGCGCGCATGCGTACGGATGGGCTGGCGCGTGCGCAAAGCGCTGCCGCCGCGTTTCCTCAAACATAGAGGTAGGAAAGTGGCAGGCCGCTTGTTCCCTTTTCTACGTTTTTAACGTGAGGCGAGACATGGAACGTTTGGCTTCATTCGCAATTTTAGGCGGCTCCCCTTTCCCGCAAGGCGGAATCCCAACAAGAGAACTTTTCAAAAAAAAGTGAAGGAGTATTTCCTTGGCGTCTTTCTACTTCCGCCGCACTCAAAATGGCGGCCGCGCGCGGGCTGACTTGAGCGTGGCGGTCGATTTAGGAACTGCGCGTGTGGTGTCGTCATCACAGTGCGCCCCCTTTTGGGCGTCCAGGAGATGACGGAAGTTAGGTCACCTCAGAGTGTATGGCGAGAGGGAGCCGGCTGGTGCCTTGGTGATGGGGAAGCCGCCTTGACGGGGTGGAATAAATGCAATAAGGAACCCGCTCTTTGGTGAGAAGGAGGAGGAGGCCGCTTTGGTTGCATTCATAGGAGGGAGGGAAGGAAGGGAAGGGTCTCCTTCGCAGGCAAAACCTCAGAATGGAAGGAAGATTGTGAACAGGGCGAACTGGGATAGTAGAGCTGCACAGAAGATCTTTTCTTGTTTAGTGTTGACTTTATCCATGCCTCACAACCTCTGAGGATGCCTGCCATAGATGTAGGCGAAACGTCAGGAGAGAATACTTCTGGAACATGGCCACACAGCCCGAAAGACATACAACAACCCCGTTGAATCTCTCTTTCTCTTTTCTCTTTCCTCAGCTGTCACTTTGGCATTTTACATTAGAAAGTTCTTTCTCCTGTTTCTCTTCCTCTTCTTTCTCCTCCAGCCCCTTCTACACAGCCATATAATCCAGATTATCAAAGCAGACAATCCACATCTGCTTTGAACTGGATTATATAAATCTGCACTGCTGTATAATCCAGTTCATCACACATCATCTGGATGTTATATGGCAGTGTAGAAGGGCCTTAGTTGAGCATCCCATTTATATAAATTGTGTAGGCATAATTATAAGTTTATAAACGAACAATCCAACTATCAGCTACTGAAATGTAAAACAGTTATTTTCACCCCAGTCCCTCAGACTTGTGCCCTAAATGCACATACAGTAGAATCTCGCTTATCCAAGCTAAACGGGCCGGCAGAAGCTTGGATAAGCGAATATCTTGGATAATAAGGAGGGATTAAGGAAAAGCCTATTAAACATCAAATTAGGTTATGATTTTACAAATTAAGCACCAAAACTTCATGTTATACAACAAATTTGACAGAAAAAGTAGTTCAATAAGCAGTAATGTTATGTTGTAATTACTGTATTTACGAATTTCGCACCAAAATATCACGATATATTGAAAACATTGACTACAAAAATGGCTTGGATTATCCAGAGGCTTGGATAAGCGAGGCTTGGATTAGTGAGACTCTACTGTACTTATCCATCAATCTGATTTTAATGATTTTAATGACTCTTTTATTGATGCTGATGTTTTTATTGTTGGGATAATTGTTTTATTGTTTTGTTGTTATTATATTGTTGTATCGGGCAAGGCCCATGTAAGCCACCCCGAGTCCCTTCGGGGAGATGGGGCGGGGTATAAAAATAAAGTTATTATTATTATTATTATCTCCCTCCCGCTCCATCTCTTTTTTGTCCAATCCCCTCGCTAAAGAGTTTTGTGTTTTACCCCTCAACATACTGGGTTTTTTTTTTAGCCTTTCAGATTTTATGTACATGCTTCTATGAGACTATACTCCACTTAATGCTGCTCTATGATCGTAATAAAGATTTTGATTTGATTTGGAGTATTTTTGGAATATTTCAGGACCTAAAATTGCCCACCTGAGTTCCTTGGGACAGTGCCACTTGGTTTTCCGATAGGCCGCTGTATGTAAAATGTTTCACGACCAACGTTATTTAAAATCTTGTGTATAAAACAACCTTCATGCTATGCCTTCAAGATTTATAAGAAACCCTAATTAAATTCCATGCTAGTTCCATGTATTTTGAATAACGAAGACATTCCCATTATCATCGTGATTATATAATTCTCTTCCTTTCTACCCTGCAGCTCACAAAAAAGCAGTATTACCAAAAACACACAAAAGCCAGGTTTAAAATAGTTAAACTACTTACAATGCTTAAAACAATTAAAATATAATTTAAAAATGAGTAAACACCTGTTAGAAACAATTCAGCTTAAAACTATTCAGAGTCCCCTAAACCATTCTCAGAAGATTTTCTGTTTTAATTCCAAATGCTTTTCCTTTTCTCTCTCCTTTTGTTTAATGGTTTTTGCTGGGCTCTTAGATATTAGCAATCATGGGAAGAAGCTACTTTGTTGAAGAAGCTGTGGGGCAGTATCTCTCAGATCTCATCACCACTTCAAAACCTTTTGTCACCGGTCTCTTAGTGGGCCAGGTAAGTGTCATGTTATCTTTGCTATATTAAAAGACCCCTCCTGGTTTTGAGTGTTCCTTTCCTAAGTAGAAATTATCATGAAACTTTTATTACATCTTAAGTTTCTAGCTAGTACAGGCAGTCCCCGAGTTATGTGAACAAGATACGTTTTGTAGATTTGTTCTTAAGTTGAATTTGTACATAAGTCAAAACAGGGACTTTTTGAAGTTTAAATCCAGACTATATATATATATATCTTTTTTAAAATTGGATGGCATAGGGAAGGGTTGACACCCCCTGTGGTGTTTCTCTTGTTGTCTCTGCCCATGTTCAGAAGATTTCACCTCACTTTCTGTCCCTGTGAGAATTGGGGAAAAATTGGCTTGTTGTGGAAACAAGGATTGGTGATAAGGCTCCAGTTGAGACATCTTTTCCCCATGAGAACTCTTTAAGGTGTGAATTTCCCTTCTGAGGGGTAGATTCTTTCACTTACTGTTGTCTGAGCCCTGTTCTTAACTGCGAGTCATTTATAAATTGGATCCTTGTAACTTGGGGACTGCCTGTTTTCCATTTGCTCTTTAACAGTGAATCCTGTCTGTGTTTATTCAGATACAAATTGCAGGGTGTTCAGTAGTGACAATATCTAGAATTGCTACCTAAAAAGTACTCAAAGTTCCATAAATCAATCGAGCATTCATGTCTGAAAACACTGCTGTATTTTCTACTGCTTCTTTATTGGTTTATTTTGAAATTGCATATGTATTTACTGATTTATGTTGAAATTACATATGAATTTTGCTTGGGTTTTTGTTAAAATTATTAGTTGTTCCAATGAACAACTAATATCTTTTTCAATTATTCAGAACAGCAGAGTTTTGTAACATTTTATTACAGAAGCACCATGATGAAAATAAAAGTGTTTGAAAAGTGTTAGGGAATTTGAGCTGTTAGGCTCAAAATATAACCCTCAGGGCAATTCCACGAAAATATAGCAGAGTGCCAGGAGTAAACTCCATAATGAGCAGTAACTTACATGTGCTGAGCAGGAAAAGTCTTCTATTCTTTAGGGTGGCTTAGGATTGTGGAGTCAGAACTCTAGATTCAAAAACATTTACTGAAGTAAAAGAAGTACGTTCTTGATAGAAAAGTCTTAGAGCTAACTAGCTTACTAAATCTCATCTTCTAAAGAAGGTAAAAGGTAAAAAAAAGTTAGTGCAGCTAGATTTTGCCTTCAGAAGGAATGCTAACATGGGCAGTTTAAACTTAACAGGAAGTTCCCTCACAGAATTCCATTACGTCATTAAAGGGGGAGGAGACAGTGGCTAATAGTAAAGACAGAGCCCTTTGGGAAACATGCATAGAAATGTAAGGAAAGGAATTCCTTAGCTTAGCCCTGTCTCTAGCCTAGCTACTCATTGAGGACTAGAAACTTGATGACACAAAAACTTGTGCAGTTCAAGGATGAAACCCAACAAGAAGAACATCAATAAGCTTGTATCACACTTGAAAAGCTTTAACATTATTGTTTATATTTGTATTTACAATGTTCCCTCACTTATCACGGGGGTTACATTCCAGGACCACTCGCAATAAGTGAAAATCGGCGAAGTAGGGACACTATATTTATACATTATTTTAGTAGTTATACACTATTTTAAGTCTTTATCAATGAAACGTGTGTTCATAAATTGCCTCCTCTTCCCATTGCCACTTGGGCTCCTTTTCTCTCCTTTCAGCTTCTCTTTCCTTTCTTCCTTAGGCTGTAAATTATAATTTTTTATGATTTATAATATTCTTTTAGAATTTATTGAAAAACCGCGAATCTGTGAAAAGTGAACCACGAAGTAGTGAGGGAACACTGTATTTCTATTACTGTCTTTATCTTGGAATTGGGACTCAAACCATTTGTGCCTGTGTACTAAGCGCCACATCCTTACTGCTGTTTTTTCAATTCTTCCCATCTGTTTTAAATATTCAACCCTCCAAGTAGTGGCTGCATTCTAATCATAACAAATATATTGAATAAGTAGCATGCTCATCAACAATACATAAAAAGTGAACAGTAAAATGTAATTTACAATGTTAAACTAATTTTAATCTACACTAAAAAAGATACAATGCAACTAAAAAGATAAAAAGCCATCAAATCTTTTGAGATTAAAACAGTGCACTTTCAGCCTATTCTTTAAAAACCTGTTTCATAAGACAAAAGGAAAAAAATGATGTTTTGAATAAGAATTGAGTGAGGGGAACTTTTTAAATCTCAATTTATGTATTGTACACTGCTAGGGGATTGTTAGCTTTAAATGTAATTTTAATTATTTATTATATTTTAAATAATTGTAATTTAACTTAGATCCACATCATAGTATTTAAATGGATTTTTTTTAGTTTTTGTATTTGCTTTGTTTTAAACTGATGAGATTGTGTGGTTGTTCACTGCATTAAAACGGTGGGCTATAAATACATTATATAAATAAATATTGTTGTAAATATATATTTTTTTTTACAAATGCTGTAAATTGAACCTGGATTGCTTTGAGCTACTTTTTTCTTTCCCCAGTGCTCCCAGCAAAGAGACTATGTCTTGCTAGCTGTTCGAACACCCCCAAAGGAGGAGGAAAGCAGAAGCAATTCAGGTTACCATTCAAGCTTGACTAATATTGATGAGGAATGGATGACAGCTCACGCCAGTCAGGTAACCAACATTCTGTTCTTGTATTAGTTCCATCTGCGAAAGGTGTGAGGACCTTTATGGCTCTTATATTTATATAGATGACAACAAACATTCACCAACCCTGAGATATGATGCCTGTTAATGTTGTCTGTACTCTAAGGGGAATTCCCTTGCCACATCCTTACTGCTGTTTTTTCAATTCTTCCTATCTGTTTAAAATATTCAACCCTCCAAGTAGTGACTACATTCTAATCATAATAAATGTATTGAATAAGTAGTATGTTCATCATTTCTATTAAAGATCCTGTACTATTAAGGGCATGGTTTTATTTGTAAGATCACTATTTAAGGTAGGATGACTTTTAGAGCGATCCTATGCACACATACACACACCATTTTACTTATACTCCACTTTTCCTAGAAAGGTAAGGGAAGAGTTAATTATTTGCTCAAAACCACCTTGAGCAACAATTCATTAGTTTGCAGTGCACAGGTACAGTAAGGCACATTGACTTCTGACTTTGTAGTTCTTCTAGAATATCACTTATGAAACTTCCACCACTCCTTGTAAAAATAACAGTGGCATTATTGGTGTTGGCCTGACTTTGTAGGTCTCCAGAATGCTTCCTGGAGGACTGCTTGTTCTTGGTGTTTTTGCTGTCGCTGTTCCAGAGCTGGCAAAAGAGATTCAAACTACTCTACGCAAGGTAAACAATAAAGATGGCATTCCAAGTGTTTCCTTTGAGCCGGCATGGGCAACCTCCAAAGTTCTAGGGATATCCAAAACTCACTGGGTTGAAAAATACCAGACCCAAAAGTGGCCACTTCCAGAATTGTGTGTTCTACATTTTGAAATATTAACACTCTGCACTCTGCACTGTGCCCAAAGCACTGATCTTGGATGTCTCCAGGAGCAAGGAATTGTTAGGTTTGCATCAGAGAACTGCTCACCCTTACTTAGAGAAACATGATTGAATGCCAGTTTCTACTAGCAGCCTTTAATTTATTTCTTAGGGTGTACCAGTACAGTAGAATTAATGCAGTTTGACATTACTTTAACTGACAAAAGTTAGTGCTGTGAAATCACTGGAGTTGTAGTTTAACAAGGTCTTCAACTTTCTCTGCCAAAGAGTCCATATGCATCACCTTATACATCCCAGGATTCCATAGCATTGAGGCCATGGAAGTTAAAGGGAGGTCAAATTGCATTCTACTGTGTAGATTAGTGGTTCCCATCTTTTTTTTAACCAGAGACCACTTGACCAGCAACCATTTTGACCAGGATCCACTCTTTAACATTAGTACCAAAAAGGTTATGAATCAGTTTTTGGTCAACTTTAGATTCGGTTTGGTTATTTCGGTTTGGTTAAAGCTGATGTGGTCTATCCAATGCAATTTTCTGAATCAGCACCCCAAATAACCCCAGGAACAGGCGTTTAAAAAGACATCAAGGAAAAGAAATTGGGATTTGCTGTTAAGATCATTTTGAATTATGCTCCTGTCTTCTGAAGTATTGGCTATCCTTCCCAATTCGGTGTTGTCTGCAAACTTGATGATCATGCCTTCTAACCCTTCACCTAAGTCATTAATAAAGATGTTAAACAGAACTGGGCCCAGGATGGAATCCTGTGGTACTCCACTCATTAATTCTTTTCAGGATGAAGAGAAAACATTGATGAGCACCCAGTGGTTTGTTCGCTTAACCCAGTGGTTCTCAACCTGTGGGTCCCCAGGTGTTTTGGCCTACAACTCCCAGAAATCACAGCCATTTTAACAGCTGTTAGGATTTCTGGGAGTTGAAAGCCAAAAACATCTGGGGATCCCAGGTTGAGAACACTGGCTTAACCAACTACAGATCTACCTAACTGAAGTTTTGCCTAGCCCACATTTGACTAATTTGTTTTCCTGAAGGTCATAGAGGACCTTGTCCACATCAATCCCTGCATCTACCCAGCTTTTAACTTTATCGAAAAAAGAGATGAAATGAGCCTGGCATGACTTGTTTTTGATAAATCCATATTGACTATTAGCGACAACCGCTAATAATAACTTTGGGGGACTCTCCTTTCTCTCATTCATGTGTGCCACTGGGTAGGTCTTCTCTGCCCTGGCCTGGGAAGCCTCTCAAGGCCAGGAAAGCGCTGATGTGGGCAACTCATTGGCATCTCCTTCCTTTGTTTCTTCCTTCTCTCCCTCTCTCTCGTGCTCCTCCAATCGCGGCCTGCACCCCTGGTGCCAATTTTCCCCGCATGTCTTGTTGACCTTATTTTAGATTTGTGAACTGTGGCCCAACAGGTTGGGAACCACTAGTGTAGAAAAACCCTAAGAAATAAAGGCTGCAAGTATAGACACACTGTTGACACAATAATTATTTTTGTGTAAGTGCTAAAAGTAAGGTTATGAAAAGGGTATTACTCATATAACCGAAACAATCAAGTACAGTAGAGTCTCACTTATCCAACATAAACAGGCCAGTAGAACGTTGGATGTTGGATAATAAAGGGGGTTAAGGAAAAGCCCATTAAACGTCAAATTATGTTATGATTTTACAAATTAAGCACCAAAACATCAGAAAAAGCAGTTCAATACACAGTAACGTTATGTAGTAATTACTGTATTTACAAATTTAGCACCAAAACATTGCAGTGTACTGAAAACATTGACTACAAAAACATTGACTACAAGTAAAGATAGAATTGTATAAAATGAACTTAAAGTAACAACACTGTCAAAAGTCAAATCTGTAAAAAGTTCAGTCCTGTGAAGATTTTTTAAAATCTGTGATCCTTGCCTGCTTAGAGAAACAGTTATGGATCCGAGCGAGAGACAGACTGCGTGGATAATACAGTATGTTGGATAAGCAAAGGTTGGATTAACAAGACTCTACTGTACAGATTAAAATATACAATTTATATACATGAAATAAGAAAAAAAATAAAAGCAATCTGATAAAATTTAACAATAAAATAGAACATGAAAGCAGCCCAACAAAAGTACTGAGAAGGTGGCTGCCTTTTGTAAAAATGCTTTTAGTGAAGGAGTTCTAGGCTTCTGTAGGATGGAAAATCCTGAGCACAACAAGAGTGCAGCTGCTGAACAGCCTCTTTATTGAGGCCTCACTAAATCCAGTTCATTTTCTGGCATGGGGGTGAGGAGGGAGAAATAGGATGGGAAGGGAGATATCTCTCCAGAATGTTTTAAATTCTGGCATATTTGTTTATTTGTCTTTGTTTCTTCTTCATGGTCTCTGTGAAAGTCACACCTGTGGTAGTTTCATACGCCTGCGCAGTAAGTTTGGAATCTTCTGGAAAGCCCCTGAATTTTTAGGGCTGCAGCTCTGCCCACACTCTCTAGATGGTAAATAGCCCCTGGGAGGGGCTGTAGCTTCAGTTTCTTTCATCCACCATAGCAGAATCATGTGCTTACTTTACTATTCACTTTACTTAATCCTATTTGACTATGGACTGCAAACGACTTCTCTTTTCTCTCCTCCTCCTACTTCTTAACTGACCCGGACTGTGTCTTGATTCAGCTGCATTAGCGACTTTACTATTCAGGCCAGTATTTATTTATCTATTTACCACATTTGTATCCCGCCTTTCTCACCCCAGAGGGGACTCAAGGCAGCCTTACAACAGGCAGCAATTTAATGCCATAACACATCAAATAAACCGTTTTTTTCTTTTTTCGTGTCAGGAGCAATCGGAGTTGCTTCTGGAGTGAGAGAATTGGCCGTCTGCAAGGACGTTGCCCAGGGGACGTCCGGAGGTTTTGATGTTTTACCATCCTTGTGGGAGGCTTCTCTCATGTCCCTGCATGGAGCTGGAACTGAAAGAGGGGGCTCATCCGCGCTGTCTCCCGGTGGGATTCGAACCTGGCAGCTTTCAGGTCAGCAACCCCTTCAAGTCACGAGGCTTTTTATCTCCTAGGCCACTGGAGGCTCCAAATAAACAGTTACAGGTAGACATTAGACATGTAGATATTACTTGTAAATAAACAGTTACAAGTAATGTCTACAGTTCCTTTTCTGAAGTGTTCATCTTGCACAGGCGAATTGCCTCCTGCCAATGGCGATGATATGTGTCTGTTGTGTCTGGAGGAGGAGGGGCATGCAGTAACATCCTGAAATATTTGTCTTGCCTTTACTTCCCAGGCACATAAGAGCCGGAAGACCCAACTTAAAGCCTTGCTTGGTGAACAGGCCATCCTCCCTCCAACACACACTCAGATTTCCTTTCCACTTCCAAGCCCCCTGCAGACATTGATGACAGATATGTCTCTATGCTTCTGGGGAGCATCTGACCTCAGAGAGTCTTCCAGACTGTTCCTAAAGTACAGGAAGGATGCCTTCCAGTTTCTTCTCAGCTATTCTCATCATGGATCGTATCAACGATCTCCTAAACATAGTAGCTTGCTGGGCGAGAATTGCCTTTGCAAATTAAGGCACACTCCACAAGAGCTGTTGCAACTTCAGTGGCATTCCTGAGAGGGATGTCTGTTGGGTGGCCATTTGGTCCACCCTGCTTACCTTTTTTACTCACTACAAATTGGATGTCCTTTCCAAAAAGGAGGCAGCCTTCGGCAGAGCTGTCCTATTTTCTTCAGTGGTATGACACCTGCCATCCAGGTTTGGTGGCTCGCTAGTACCACAGGTGTGACTTTCACAGAGACCACAAAGAATGGTTGCTTACCTGTAACCGTGTTTATTCAATGGTCATATGCGAAATTTGCACATCCCGCCCATCCTCCCTGCTTTCTGTTATGCCTTGGTTCTTCAGCTGCTGCTCTGCGGCACAGGAACTGAGACTACAGCCCCTCTCACTGGCTATTTACCACCTGGGGAGTGTGTGCAGGGCTGCAGCCTTAAAACTTCAGGGGCTTTTGAGAAGACTCAAAGCTTACTCATGAATCTACCACAGGTGCAAATTTTACAGATGACCACTCGAAGTAACATAGTTACAGGTAAGCAATCATTCCTTATCTCTGTATATCAGTGTTGCATCAGTTATTGCCCTCTATGTGTTTTTAATCAATTTGTTTATTTGGCTCACACCCTACTTTTTCTCAAAACTGGGACTCTAGGTGTCCTGTTTTTAGACTATATCCCCATACAGTAGAGTCTTACTTATCCAAGACTCTCTTATCCAACATTCTGGATTATCCAATGCATTTTTGTAGTCAATGTTTTCAATATATCATGATATTTTGGTGCTAAATTCGTAAATAAAGTAATTACAACATAACATTACTGCATATTGAATTACATTTTCTGTCAAAGTTGTTGTATAACATGATGTTTTGGTGCTTAATTTGTAAAATCATAACCTAATTTGATGTTTAATAGGTTTTTCCTTAATCCCTCATTATCCAAGATATTCGCAATTCCAAGGTTCTGCCGGCCCGTTTAGCTTGGATAAGTGAGACTCTACTGTAATTGTAAATGTAAATTAAAAAACATTCAGATGGACACAGATATTCTTGTTGTACATGTTGTTGCTACTCTGAAAGTTATTAAAGAGGTGCTAAATTGAAAAATAACAGTTGAGGTGATGTAGATTTCATTGAATAAAGAAGAGCCTCAGAAACAAAATTGGGCTTCTTGGTCTTAGCAGCTGCAGCTAGAGGCAATGTTTCCAAATTTTTTAGCATCTATGAATGAATCTTAACTTTGTTTCTTTCTTCCTGTCCTAGCTTGTTTTTTCGGTAGAAAAGGCTATAGCTAGAAAGCGATTGTGGAATTTATCAGAAGATGATGTCTCAGATAGGGTGGCTCTTCATCTTTGTACTGCTACAAAGAAGTATCCTTTTAACAGCAAAATTACCATTCCATGTGTAGGAAGTAAATTTGATCCGATTTGTTCTAATTGAACTTTCCAGGCTTAAATATAAGGGGTGGTTTTAACTAGAATAGAGCCATTTTATTTTTATTTCATCTCAAAAACATTGCATCAATAATAAATATGTATAAAACTCATAACATAAAGGGAGCACAAGCAGCTAAATAATTTTAGAACAAAAATGAGCCAAAGCAACAGCATTGTCTGTAGTTTTAAACAGTTCTTCCTCTGTGCATGAGGCAGTGCATCGTGGACAAGATTACAGATGCTGAGTTGTTTGTTCTGCACCACAGTCGCACAAGGTGGAGGATTCTTCTAAGTAGTGCCATTTTGCCAGGTTGTCTTTTGGTCTTCCAACTCCACTTCTGAGTCTGTTCAGGGACTTCCAAGTCAACCATTCTTGGTTTGCTCCAGGAGGAAAACCCTCGTAGGCGGCCATCCAGTTGGAATTGCCTGATTTTTCTGCCCACGGATATTCTTGCTGTTGGCTGGGAGAACATTCAGAGTGCTGCTTCTCATGAAACTTTCCTTTTATTTAAGTGTACTGGGAGGAGGTTGATAGCCATACCGTGGGTGGCTTTCACGTTGTTCAGCCTTCTCTTGCAGTTAGCAGCAATTTCCCATTGAATCAGTGGGATTTACATAAACTGTTAATTTACTCTCTACAAAATAGTCCAGCCAATGTTCTCAAATTGGGATTAGCTACTTCGTCTTAGATTTCAGCCTGTGTGTAAACCCTCTGAATACAGGTCAACTTTTAGGTAGATCCATATAGAATTTCATTGTTCACATTTCATAGCAATACTTAAGGACAAAACCAAATCTACCATAGAACACAAAAGACCTATAGTTATATTGTTGTGGCCAAGCAGTCAATCGTGGAGCATCCACAATCAAGACAGTATTCTCTTTTAGCAATTCATAGTTCACTGTTGACAGTTGAATAGCAACACCAAGATTTCTCACGTGAATTTTCAAAATGTGTAGTTACAGGTATAAGGTAGATGAATGAGTGATGTGTGAGTGTGTTTACTGAATTAGCTGGAACCAGCAATAGGTATATAATTCTATTTGAGGATGAACCACTATTTTTACTGATTTTACTGACTAATTTTCATAAATATTTCTTGTCTTTAAGCAGACTTAGCTACTCTTTCCTTAATTAGGAACGATTCACTTGTCGCACTTACGATGTGCAAGATCCAAAGGTAAGTTGTGCTGGTGGTAAGCAGGAAAGGATAGTTGTTACATCTCATGTAAAAGCAATATCTGTAGAAACCCCACTTCAAATTACTGGAAATTAAACTATTCTTGAGTCCAAGGATTTTCAATAGAGCTTTTGTCATTGAGTTTGCTGATAGACTGAATCCTTTTGAATTCTAAAGGCCCAGTTTGAGAAATGATAATGCTTCATAAACTATAAGCATGCGGATTTTCAAGGAGGTTCCATTGAATTCAGTCACACATGTTTTGGAATAAATATCTACAGAATGAGCATATATGTTAGATTTGAAGCTGAAAAAATTATTTCTGTGTTAGCTTAATTATTTGTTTGTTTGTTTTGATCTCTTAATAATTTAGTTTCTCACCATATACCTCATTTAGAGTACAGCCAAACCAGCAGATTGGAAATACCAGAATGGCCTCTCAACTTCCTGGGTATCTCTAGAATGCACAGTTAATGCTAATATACACATCCCACTGCCAACTACGTCAGCCAGCCACGACCTAGAAAAAAATACAAGGGTAACATTGCAATTCCTATTTATGAATTGGTTTTGTCAACATAATAGTTATAGCTGAAATAATATGATGTATATAGGATGGCTTGTTCTTTTTTCCCATCTGGTTCAGTTTTGCTATTTTCTGAGCCAGGATACTTTCCAAGTTTTCTCTTTTAAGACATTTTCCCTGATTTGAAACTTGTCTTCCATTTTTATATAATTGGGTGTTTTTGTAGTATATGCCTTAAGGGAATAATAAAGTATTTCATTGGTCTTTGATATTGATTTATAGTGGTTTTTTGGTACAGATTTGCAATGTTTGATAATTGCATACATTAGTCATGAGATTTTTTTTTAGACCTGTGATTTTGTACAACTATTTTTGCATTCATAATTTCTGGTGTTAATAGTGATCTTTTCATATAGGGTCATGTGCTCTTATGAAATAGAAACCAAATGAACAACCAAATTGTAATATAATGATGGTGAAGATAGTGCCAGAAGCAAGTGCTCTACATATCCATTAATACAAAATGTATCATGTATGGTAGGAACTCGAAGCAGTTACCATGATCACAGAAAAACAGTAACCTAGAATTGCAAATAAACCTAGAAGTAAGTTAGTAAGTAACTATCTTTCTATCTCGCCACCATCTCCCGGCTGGGACATTACAAAGAGTAAAAACACAATAAAACGACATTATGCAGAACAATACATAAATCCATAAAAACTCATTTAAAACATAAAACGAGTAACAATATAATAAAATAAGATGGACCACCAATTTGGTGGAGGGGGATAGCATGGAGGGGCCATTTAAATTAAAGTGCAATAGTATGGTTATAAAGTGCTTCGGGGCAAGAGCAGAAAGTGCAAACATATCTCGACCCTTGGGAAGGGGGACAAACTTCCAAATAAATTGTAGGAGAAGAAAACAGTGCGAAGGAAAATGTATTAATTTAAATTTCGATCATGGGGACTAAGTTATTCAAATGCGCAACGAAAAAACCTACTTTATTAATAATAAACAAATGTGCATTTCTTCTTGTCTCCTCTTCCCAAAGGGGTAGCGTCAGTTGTTATTCCCTTAATGAGGCAGTGTGTGAATCTAGGGTCTGAAGTTGGCTTATGATTCTCAGATCTTATTTGGCAACAACAAACCAGAATTCCTTGCTATGAGACTACACTGGTTTTTTTTTCATTACTGGCATGTTCCTTATTATGAAACCACTTGGAATCCAACAGGAGCTTTTGGACAGTATTCATCAGAATGTTTGCTTGTGAAAGATGAGCTAGATTTCTCTAGAATTTTGTCAAACTGGAATAAGTGAACATGATCATTGGGAGCATGGCCTTATCTTTAAAGCTTATGTAAGACATATGATGGAAACACCTTTGCAAATGACTTAACATACGAGATCCTGTGTCTTTTATTTTGTAAGCAATATAAAAATATGTGTTATATATCCTTGTTTAAGCAATCCTGAGATCTTTGGAGGAAGGGCAGAATGCAGATGTAAATTATTATGTTTAGAAGTATCTGGTAAATGAAGGGTCCTCTGAATTTTCATGAGCTTTCTTAAATAAGGACATGTTTCAGAGTATAGCTTGGATTGGAAGGAATACTCTTAAATTGATAGAAATTATCTTAGATTGGTGAGTTAAATTATTTTTTTCCAACATCCATCCTTTTTTCTTGATTCTGCTTTCAAAGAATGGATTAACACGATGGGCTAAGCAGATAGAGGAAGCTGTCTTTTTGATCAACAGTCAAGTGAAAGAAGAAGATGCTGACTTACTGGAAGGGCAAGTAAGTGCTAAACAACAAAACAGTGCTAAAGTAGAGCATGGATTATAGTTTGGTAAAAGCTTGGTCAACTTAAGTTTACTGTTTTTGAGTTGAAGCAATGACGATATCTGACAAAGTACATCTTTCAAAGATAATGCTGTTGCAGGAAAGATGGCCAGCCAGTCTTTAGTCCTGAGAGCATTTGCTGGCTTGCATCAGGAAGGAAGTTTGGAAGTACTGTAGTTGCAACCTCAGTGTAGTAGTTCATAGCCTATGTGTTATTAAGTGAAGGGAATGAGTTTGATAACATGCTTGATGAGGAATTATGTAACTGGGAAGTCTGGAAAATAATTAAAAGCACACACATGTTCATGGCCTGGCAAATGGTTACAGATTATTGCTTTTCTCTTTGGGTCCCTTTTTTTCATTACATGTCTATTCTATCCTATTTTAACAACCTATTTTTTAAAAAGATCTTCACAAAGCCTACAAGCATTTTAGGATGCTTGGAGGAGGAGGATGAAACACATATTTGTATAGTCATGTCATGATGCAAATTCATGATGTTTTCAATTGTAAAAATGTCTATTGATTTGGATTCTAATTCAGTTGCTTCCAAATAGAAAGAAACCAAGCTCAAGTATCCCTTCTTAGTAGCCATGGCAGCTAAATCTGTGTCTTTAAAAACAAAATGAATCCTCTCTCCGCCCTCTTTAATTTTTGAGTTCAGGTATCTTGCATCTGTTTGTGGTAGCAATGGTTTTAGCATACCAGCTCAATAAGCTAACTCATATGCAATTATTTATGTTTTTATTTATTGTACACATTTTGTTTGCGCCACTAAAAGTGGTGGAATAATAATACAATGTAGAAACTTACGTTGAGCCAAGGCATATCAATTGACATTGTGCTGATCCTTTTATATAAACATAAAACTATAGATAACTGGGGGGGCACATAAAATGTTTGCTTATTTGAAAGACTTTCATTATTTCTCTTGAGAACCCACAACAGCAGCTATTACTCAAAACACACAAATGTCTGAAAGGAGAGGCTTCTTCCCATTGATTTTGTTTTAAAATAGAAAACTTTCTCTGTGTTTCCGTCATTCCTACAGAAAAAAGCAGGAAGAGGAAATATGCCATCAGCTATTCAGATCCTTGATGTTAGGATTGTAACCCAATTGGTAAGAAAATTCCCCAGTGTGTTGATGCAAATTTTGGTGTGAGAAGTCCATGGTTCAAATATCTACTCAACTGTAAATCCATGAATCAGCCTTGTGAAAACCTCTATCTTTTGAGCTTGTGTAATATGGCTTACATAGTGGTTAATAACAATTACCTGTATCAAATTTTTATGGATGTTTCTTGTAAGACTAGGATGGAAAGCCATCCCTTTTCTTCCATGCTGATTTCATGGGAAAGTGATTAGAAAAGTAGAGGAGAATACTGATGAAGAAATTGAAGCTTGGAAAATCCATAGGGAAGATTCCTCTCACTCAGTAATTCCATCAAGTGGTTAGAGGCCACTTATTTCTCTGTGCTGAGTACTATGATATGTTGTGTAAGAAACATGTAAGATAAGATTGCAAATTTCAATCATTGGTAACTATTCAGATATTCTGGAAGACCAGATTAAAAAGTATAAGTGTCTCATCATGCCCAGTGACTTACAAATAACTGGAGAAATTGAAAATATTCAGGCTTCCAATCTTGCCAGTCTGTTTAAAATTGAAATGGTTTTGAGCTTGTTAGTATTAACATTTTAATTTCTACTAGTAATGCAACCAAGGGTGTTGTGAATATAGTCTCATTTCTTGGTTCTTGCTCCAAGTTCTGATTAATTGTTTTTGATAGCTAGATCCATCACATTTTGCATTAAGGTGAAAGATATCTAGTTTCAATTCCTCTCTTTCAACCATGATTACAAATGCTTTCTTAAAAAAAAACCTTGGAGGGTTAAATTAAACATTTAGATCAAGCAATTGCTTTAATATTTAAGGTTTAAGGACTTTACAATAGCTGCACAATTACAACTGTAGTAGTAATAATAGTTATAATTTATTTGTTATCTGCCTCTCCTCAAAAAAGGGTAAAAGTAATTGAGAAGTGGTTGTATGAAAAGATAAAGCTAAGGAGTTGTTTCCCACTTCTGTGTTCTTTCTTTCAGTCACAAAAGCCAAACTCTAGATCTACAGCAACAGTCCAGGTCTGCAGTGGTTCCATTAATCTTAAAGGTGCTTTAAAATGCAACGCTTACATCCATAATAACAAACCCAAAGTTAAAGATGCTGTTAAGGTACTGTTTCTGCCCTTTAGTCTATTGAAGGGTCTTATTTAACCTGTAGTTGATAAGAATAGAGGATCATTGCTTTGTACATGACCCTTAGAATGCTTTCCTGGCTTTTGTATGTAAAATGTCTCAATGGTTCTGAGAGAAAAGGAGGGATGGTGGGACTAGAGGCTCTCTTATGTTCTTTCCTTCCCAGCTTTTACTGCACATCAACTTGAGTGTGGCTTCATTCACTTGCCATTCCTGCCTTCATTTTCTATCTGGTTTCTCTTTCTCAAAGGACTGTAACTTGCAATGTGTTCATTAGTACCCTGTTTCCCCGAAAATAAGAAATCACCAGAAAATAAGACCTACTAGAGATTTTGCTGAATTGCTAAATATAAGACCTCCCCTGAAAGTAGGACCTAGCAAAGTTTTTGTTTGGAAGCATGCCTGCTGAACAGCATGCAGGATCGGTAAATTTACGTACAGTACCATAGATTGTTGTACATGGAAATAATGGTAGTAACAAGAAATTCTTGATAGGATTCACATTTGGGCTGGTTATGCTGGTTTGTGATGACAACTACTGTACAATATATAATAAATGTTCATTTTTTATTCAACAATAAATGTGAATTCTTCATGGAAAAATAAGACATTCCCTGAAAATAAGACCTAGCACATATTTGGGAGCAAAAAATAATATAAGACACTGTCTTATTTTTGGGGAAACAGGGTAGTTGTCTCACCTTAAGCCGAGTGATTATTTTGTTCTTTCTATGGTTCTCCCTCAAAGCAATCCTACAGTTCCAATCACACACAAAAAGTGTTCAACAGCTTTGCTCTTGTTAACTCCCCACAGCATGTGTTCAATCATATACATAAAGGCTCTCAATAACAAAGAAAATCAATTTCCTCCATAACCTTTCCTCTGAAATGAACCTGGCGCCAGGGTTGCACTTTCCAGTTCTTTCACTTTATATTAAGTTTCTTAGGCTGTCTCCTATGCTTAAGAGAAGTCTTTATGTAGTTCTTATTTCTACACCATTGTTCATTTAAGTATAGAAGAGTCAGCATTTTCTATGTCAATTCTGGCTGTCACTTAGGATAATTTTATGAGTGTTATACTCCTTTGATATTGTTTTGTTACTTACTTTTCAGGCTTTGAAGCGAGACATAATAAACACTTTCTCTGATCGTTGTGAAATATTGTTTGAAGATCTGCTCATGAATGAAGCAGCAGGAAAGAAAAGTAAGAGAAAAGAGAAGATGATTGTGCAGCTAATGTTTATAAAAATTAGTGTAGCCTGGAACCATCTCAGTTTTCTAAAATTAATTGTTTAAACATGTTCATTGGATGGTGAAAACAAAGGTTAGCCACAAAGGATCGTGTGTCTGAGATAGTATGACAAGATTATTAAAGGCAGTATCCAGCTGCCTTCATCATATCACTTCCTATAGCCTACCATGTACCTTAACCTGGTCCTATAGTCTAAGAAAACACTGGAGCAGATTTTTGACACCATAGATTTCCATAGGTTATTGCAGTGCTATAATAGGCCTTGTGCAAAATACTATCACACTGATCCAATTATAGCCAGTTTTCTTCATGTGTATAACTTTATGAAAGTGTCCTTGACAAAAATGGCTGTCAACTTTTTTGGCCAGTTGCTAGTTCCTTTTCTTGTAATATCCAGCTTTATCAGTAGATGTTAGCTGGTCACTGTGTTTATTATTTTGCCATGCTGATTCCTGGAAATCAAGCTACTACTAAAGGCATTGTGTCTGAGAAACACAAATGTTCAATACCACTATGAAGACGATGCAGTGTTTTCATTCTTCTTTGGCTTTTGGCCTTCTTTCTCAGTTCACAGATCATGTTAAGTGTTTTGGTCATAAAAGTGCTGTTTAGGCATTTGTTGTCAATTTCTCAGAGACTGGGAAAATGCAGGTGGCTTACTGGGCCCATGCTGTGCATGTTGATGCTTTTTTTCTTCCTTTTTTGGCACGTGCATATGACCTGAATAGAATGATTAAATTCACATAGAATATAAGGATTTTCATTGGTTTGGTAAACATAGACAGTACACCACATATAGAGGGAAGGACCTTAGCACTACCTCGTTCCTTCATCACTGTCCTAAACAACTTATCTGCAGAGGAGAGGCAGTTGCATTGATGAAGGGTGTCCATGTTCAACCAGCACCCAGATTTTGTTTTCCATCTTCCAGATTGCATTGACAGCCTCTGCATTTAGCACCTTTGTGTGAAGAAAGTAATGAAGAAGTGGGGGTGCTAGTATAGTATGTCTTCCTTTTCGCCTATGGAATGATCATATTTACTAAATGCCTCTGTTGCATATAACACAATATAATACTTTAAAATCTCATATTATTTGCTTACTTTATATTTGCTTGGTATATCAGAATATTCAATGCTGTTGTCTGGCTGTAATTTGCATTTGTGCCTTTAGATGGCATATGCTGTCTGTAGTTGTGTATAAGTTGACATGGTATTAGCTTTGTTTCTTGCAGAAGCTCATACTATTTGTTCTGGAATGCTTTTCTCTTCCTCTAAACATTTTATTCCCCTCATGGTCTTTTACCTCTATTTTAGAGAAAACAAGTTTTGATCCATATTTTTCAGTTTAACAATTAATTATCAAATGAGTAAATGTGTTAGTCTGGTGGAGCAAAAACAACAAATTAACTACTGATGCCTCACAAATAACCACATTTATTATAGCATAAGCATTCACAGAGTGCAGTCATGTTCATCAGAAATACGTTTTAGTTGCTTACATAATACCAGTTCATTTTTATGACTTTTATTCTGGTGTCTAAATTATGTTTTAGTATGGTCACCATTTTAATTTTACTATGTTAAGGTGTATAATTTTATATCTGCATTTGCATTTCTATTTTGATGTGTTTTATTCTGTTTATTGTAATTACCTGGGCTTGGCCTCATGTAAGCCGCCCCAAGTCCCTTCGGGAAGATGGAGGCGGGGTACAAAATTATTATTATTATTATTATTATTATTATTATTATTATTATTATTATTATTATTATATAAATCCAGGTATATTTTAGTTTTGTCTCACTTTGCTTTCTCCTTCTCTTGTTTCTCTTCTTAGATGTTGCTTAGATTCATCCTTATATAATTATAATAGCCAATCCCACTTCTTCCAAGATATTTCTCCTTTTCCTAAACATTACTTGGCCTCGGTGGAGGGAGAAGAAGTCAGTTATTAAGACCCAACTTTCCCTGCCCCATCCAAGCACAATGAATCATCATCATCACAATTTTGTTTCTCACCCGCCTCTTGTAATTCGAAGTGTGTCACAGTATAAGAAGCCTATACCGTAGTTTGGACGTATAGAGTTTACTTTGCTGGAAAAGAGTCACACTGCTTCATTAAAGAATTGCATTTTCAGACGTCTTTGTAGGTCATTGATTTATGTAGTGTGGGACCATTTGAGAACCATTTAGTCCAACCAAGCTGGCACTATCACTAGTCTCCATGTCCAGAAAATTCTTCAACTAGATGTGGCATTGGTGCTATCTCTGTATAGGAATTGTGCATGTATTTTGTTAGTGTCAATCTTGTAATCAACTTCATTTTTAACATTTGGTACCTCACCACCTAATTCAAGGGTTTCTTGAGTAAAATTCTTCCAAATTAAATGAGTATAAACCTAGAGATTAATTGCATTGAGTGCATAGGAGATATTTATACTTAATTCTTTCCTGAGGAATTTTACAGTGGTTTCAATCCAGTTCATCATTGTTCATGTTCTACTCTGTGTATGTGATCATACTGTTCTTAATAAAATTTTCTTGTGTTCCCTCTTATTTTATTTTTTTCTTTCTTGCTAGGTTCAGAAAGAGAGTATCACACCCTACCTTGCCGAGTGTTTGCTCCCATTGCTGGATCGAATGTTTTGTTTTGTGATTATAAGTTTGGTGATGAAACAGCCAGGGAAATCCAAGAGCGTTTTCTCGAAATGCTGGATCAAGCTGTTCAAACAGAGGATTTGTGTACAGCCGAGGAAATGAATATGGGTAAATATAGCTGCGAGGTTAAGAGCTGGATTATTCTCTTCCGGGACTTGCTAAGAAGCTAAACCTGAAGTACAAGCCCATCTTATTTGTGATTTGTGAAACGTATGCTACCTTCAAGCTTGAACCTGACTTGGTTTTCACATTGGCTTTTAGATGCCATGGGGTTTCAAACACATGCCATGTTTGTTGTCTTTTGCTTGTGTATAGTATGCCAAATTCTCACATGAATACTGCTTTTTTCATTTTCAAATATATATGGAATCCTCATCATGTGATATTTGAATGGAATGAGGGTTTTTTTAGGCATCCAAGGTCTGAAATCAGCCAGATGTCATAAATCAAACAATAAGGCCTAAGGTTATGTGGAAGGATGGTGCAATTATAGGTCAAGACAAATCATCTCAATAAATGTAATGGAATATAAGTATTCCATTACTTTTAAAGAATTTAACTTTGTAAAGTATGCCTGGTATGCTTGTATATAATTCCAGTAATTTCCACTCAGTGGTCAAAAGAACTGGAAGTGGGCTTGGTTCTTACTTGCTCTTTTATCTCTGTCCAAGGGCTTAACTGGACATGAAACCAGAAACCTAGCATTTGTTTCTGAAAGCTTCCTTATGCCATGGCCCTGATTCCTATCGTAGCTCTTTTTTTTTTTTTTTTTGGGGGGGGGGGGGGGGAGACAAAAAGTAGAATATACATAAATATGCTAATCAGCTTCTTCAGCAAGAAGAAATGTCTTGTCATTTCTGCTGCAAATTATAGCGATCTGTCTTAAAAGTTTGAGATTGAATTGAAAAATCATCTGTAAACTAGTAATTTAAAAAAAATGCTAACTGCAATTTTATGCATAATTTGCATAATCTATTTTCCTATGCATCTCAGGCATAAATAAGTAAGATTTGCATTAGCAGTTGGCTCTAGCAAATCCCAGCTTCCAACATCGAGGGGTTAAATCCACTGAGTCGATAAACACAAATAAGATTTCAGCAACGGTAATCTCTTCCCCTGAATTCATTCTTTATTATCTAGTTGAAGATCTAGTGTGTGAGCTATCTAGTATGTGACTGTCATTTAAGTAGCTTGTGATGTTGTAGTTAAGTTGGTACTTGTGTGTGTGTAGGTGCATACTATGCTCCCCTAGAATAATTCAGATTTTGGCACTGTAAAGTTTTAGAAGGAGAAATAGATTTTGAAAGTCACAATCTGCAATTCTGTGCTAAGAGCTAACCAATTCTGTGAAAGAATGCTTCATCATAAATGAGCAGGACAAAGACAGTGGCAATATTTATGTCCCTTGATAGCTGGGAAGTCCCACCTAGGCCCTGTAAGGATCACTACCTTTATTTCCTTTGAATGGCCTGTTTTTTTTCAGGTGATCCTGGATGAATGATTTTTCTTGACAGTTTGATTTCATTTCTGGATTTCATTGTATATAGTACAAAATTTGCAGTTGTATGAGATGTTCTCATTTGTCTTATAAGTCTACTTCCAATGTTTCTGCAGAGAGGGCTGTTGCTATAAGGGCTCCATGCCAGAAATTAGGTTGCATGTTTCGGTCTATATTGGTCTTTTGAACCTCAAAAGAGCCTGGATACAATGGTGCTCTGCTCTTCTGTGACTAAATATTTCTTAATTTACAGCCAATTTGGAGCATGATATACAAGAATTCTTCTTCTTTGCATTTTGCAGTGGCAAGGATTTGGCCTATCTAAATACAATACAGAGCTTGTGCTGTCTGACTGTAGGTCTTAGTGCGCATTGTGGACAAGTGAGAACATGGTTTTTTTTAATGTTTGTAAGCGTATTTTGAACATTAGTATTCCAAAAAAGTAGCTTTATTGAGTAAATATGCTGTAAAATGCATGCCATCTAAGTTGGATCCTCCTTCACTATTTGTTGCAATTCAAACAAATTGGTAAGATCAAACGAAGATTAAAAGAAAGGAATATTGTTTTCATACTCTTTGTGTGTAGGGTAAAGCTGTTTAAGGTGACTTTATACACATGATAGTGTAGAATGAAGAACATTAGTTTTCACGTTTTTGAATCCAAATCTGATGTGTACCTACTTTTAGAACTGATGATGGCACTGCTTACATTTGTCATGCATTTAATAATAATAGTAATAATAATAATAATAATAATTAATAATAACTTCATTTTTATTATTATAATTAAATGCATGACAAGTGTATGCCATGTACAAATCATTACTGAGGAACGAGGGTCTGGAAACAGTGCCTTGATTCATGGTAGAATTCTTTAGGTGGCATCAAATGCCAGATTTCTGCTGAATGTTAATTAGCCTCTTGCAAACATTTAAGAGAAAACATTGTTTTTGCAAATATTGCTGTTGGTTGGTATGAAATAAGTGTGGCGAAATACAAAGATTTCCCATCTGGACTATGGAGATTCTCTTTCACCAGATTCTCTCTTTGCGTGAGAAAGAAATCCACATTATTACCAGTAGTCAATGATTAGAGATAACAGGGAACCTCCTTCATGTGCTTCTGTCTGTGCAGTCAGAAATAACGAGTACAGATTTGAAGTATGTGATTCAGCTAGCCTTTGGAAAGGCTCTTTCAAGCACTGGCCAAAATCATTTGCGTGCTTCCCACCATCTCAGTCAAGATAATGAGCAGTGCATAAAATAGGAATTTAATTCAACTTACGCTTGAAGGACCTGTTTCTCCAAGTATCAGAAAAATTCTTTTTCTCCTTGAAGAGAAAAAAAAATGGATTATACGCCTCTCTCCACTGGAACAATGGATATCTAAGAGAAGCTTGGGAGTTAATGCTCTGCCCCAATGTCCTGTAGACCATGAGCAAGAATCTGGACGTGGGACACCTAAGAGCCAATACAAGCACAGCATAGGAGTTTTACATGTGAGACTTTGCTGTAGTCCCTAGGACTCACCATTCTGCTGCAGTGCTCCCTCTTCTAGTTATTCCATTGCAGGCAGGGGAGCAGGGAGAAGGTGTGAAACAATGGCTATGTTCCTAGAGCCAGTGGAAAACTGAGAATCTTCCATGCTGAGCTACTGGAGTCCTCTGGGGGTCTAGGCAGGTTTTATGCCAATAGGGTTCTTGTGACTTGTAATTGTTTTTTCTGTTATATTTCTGTTTCTCAAATTCTAATGCTGCAACTTATGAAATTATTCCACTTTGGGGAGCCCCCAAGTATTCAGTAAATCACTAGGGCATTTTGTGCTGTATTTTATTTGTTGCAATAGAATTCAGTCTGTGTCTCGGATCTCCTCTTTGATGGCTGTGATAGACAAATAAAGTCCATGTGCTATGTTTATCTGTAGTCAGCCTGGTTAGTTTTCCATGGTCTGATGGCCCTTCCCAATTTTGCTGCCAAAATAGTAAAAGAATCTTAACCAAGATTGGTGAGATGGGACAAGAAGGGGAAAAACCATGATAATGGTTCATGAGAATAGGTAAAAGCACAATTTTTGTATCATTTTTCTCCATGCAGTTGAAGTAAGTCCAGCAAAGGAATTCAAGGATGATGAAGTGAAACAAAAACAGTTGACCAAAGAAATGCTTCTCCTGAAACTTCATCAGAATATAGGTATGTAGGCTTCAGCGATTGTCAGTGCACTTTTGGTATTAGTCAGGGTTGGTGGGATTAGCAAGCTAACTAGAGTCGGGTTTTGTGGGAAAAGTACACTGGTGCCCTTCAGTAAAACCCTTTTCTCCATGATGTCTCCAGAAAAATAACTGGTATACATCTCCAAGTGCTGGAAAGATCAATTGGAGGCACCAGATGTAGAAATGAGAAAATATGCAAGGAAAAATCTGTGCCTTCAGTTGGGAGCATATTGCCTTCTCTGATAAGCATTATCTCAGAGACACGTCTGGTTGAATCACAAAAGCCTGCTGTCATGGTGCATTTAGAATAAAGAAGTTAGGATTGGGGAAATATATAAAGACTCGTAGACAACAAAACTCTGATCTCTCTTGCCAGTGTAAATCTATTTAGTTTGGTATATTGAATGCAGGAGGAAGACATAACGTAGGTTTTTAACATAGGCTATAACACAATTTAGAGAACGGTGTGTTGGCTTGGACATTCTTTTAAATCATAGTGTTGGAAGAGTATATCTGGGCTCAGTGCAAGATCTCCAGCTAAAGCATCTCCAGCAGGTAGATGTTAAGTTTCTTTTTTTCTTTTTTTAAAAGCTTGAGGCAATTCCAGAGAAAATTAGAAAACAGTTGAGTAAGACCTCAGTCCTATACCCATTTATCTGGAAAGAAGCCAAATTGAAATCTGTGAGGTCCTGAGAACTATCAGGTGGCCTTGGCTCCCTTACAGTGTTATGGTGCTTTATTGGTCATTTTAGTCTTGTTTCACAAAGATGTTGAGATTTGCAAATCCAAAGGAGATGATGCCATGTGATGTTTGTCAAGATCTTCTCAAAAGGGCCTGTGCCAGAGCTGCGATAACTCAGCTCTGTCCTAAGATCACTGCAAGGAGATCAGCCGTGCCCTTGTTCCGGGGCCTTTCTGACATCAGCCTGTGAGCCACAAGGCTTATGGCGAAGCTCACAGGATTAGGCCACTGAACAATGAATCAGTGATGGAACAGCAGTCAGCCTTCTATCAGTTTTGTGTGGCTAAAACAAAGCATCCGTTTTCAGAAGCTGGCAAGACAGAACTATCTTGCAAACAAGAAAAGGAGGAAAATGCTGGGCTATTGGCATGCCTGCTAGTTATCCTAATCTACTTGTTAAGATTCTAGCCTAAGAGCAATGTTTAAATGGACTTACAGTAGTGACCAGAAAAGGCACAAATAAATGGAAATCACTATTGAAATACGAATTAGTAATGTAATGTAAATGTACCACTGAAATATACACATTGGCTTTCTCCCCATTTGCTACATTTCTTCCTATATGTTGTCTTTTGGATTATGAACATTTTGTGGATGTGTTTGATAACTTTTGATACCTGAAAGTACAATTACTCTCTCTGGGTGGAGTAGGGTAGGTGAACTATCTATGTGAATCTTGTAGAGAAGACATTATTGTAAAGACTCAGGGTTGAACTGAGCTGAGGAGTGGTTGCAGGGGAAGTGGATTTAACAGTGGAAAACTTATATTGCTTGTCACTTGTCTGCTAAGATCAGTCTTAAAACCACTGGGGCAGGAAGAATGCTCTTTCCCTGTCCTTGGGCCTATATTGCCTTACCTGTTCTACATAACACATAGTATTTGTGTGGTGGTTTTCTTGAGAAATAATATTGGTTTGCCTTAAGCTTGCTCTACTATGTGTTTGAAAAAATGAGGGGAAATATAACCAAACATCAAAATAGCCATCTAGACCTCTTACTATATATATATTTCTGATGTTTCCAGTGTATTTCAAGGATCCTTATTGGATTAATTTATTTTCCATTCTTGCTATGAAAATCACATTTTTGTTCACATCTTGAATTCATGCTTGCTTTGTCGTTTTTAGGAGTGGTGATAGCAGTGGCTGTTGCGATCTCTGCGGCTGTGTTCTCCTTTAACTACTTCAGTGACTAAACCTCTTAAGACCCCTCCTGGGCAATATCTGCTGTCATAGACTTCCTCAAATCATGCATGCTTCTGGAAGCATAATGTGTCACCTAACAATGCCTGTTAACTGTTCAAAATAGCAATAGCTTTAGCTGTCTCCTGCTTCTGCTTGCAGATATGTAGGTGGCATAATTTCTAGCTAGAGGATGGAATATGTAAACAACTGAACAGAATCAACTGTTAAATAATACTTGTGACATAATACTACTTTTCCTGGACAAATTTGTTAAATGTCTACTTAAGTTTCCTTATTAAATAAAAAGGACAATTGGTAAAGTTTATACTAGTGTTATTCAAGAGGTGTACCGAATCTATGTGAGGTGAAGTTAACTTTCCTTTTCAATTTACTCTGTACTAAATTCCTTCTTTAACGTCTGTGGTAACAACTTGGCCTGCATTTAATAAATCTGAGGATATTTTTGACCATCCTGTTTTCCTTTGTGAGTGGTATGTATCATTTCCAATCTACATTCATATTTCAAAGGTTAGCCCAGTCCTTTACCTAGAAGTGGTTTTAGTGGAATAAGAAAAGGCAAGTCTGACCCTGCTTGCTTTGTAAATACTCTTTTCTCTTTCCGCTCCCACCTTTATGAATCACAGCTGCTGGAAAAATGGCCAGAGGCAATTTGCCTCAATAGTTATTCCTGCTATTAGGACCCTGTACAATGCCCTTAACCACATAGATTATTGTCCCCGGGAACGTTATTCTTGCATTTGGAATATATAGGCAGAACAGTACCAGGCACAGCATATTATCAGATATTCAGTCCTGTAGAGTAGTCTTAAAACTCTGTCCCTAAAGTTACACGTTGCTATGCTATCTTGCCAAAAGGCAAACGTTTCATTTTTATGCCAGAAGGCAATAAGCACACAAGTGATTATAATTCCAGAAAGATATTTCTTGAAACAGTAGGTATAATGATAAAAAGAAAGAAATGATAATAAGAAAGAAATATGAACTAAGAAAATTCTAAATCTGTTTCTGGGAACCCCTGGAACAGCAACAAGGATGGCACCAGTTTTTACCAGCATGCTGCACTGTCTGGGCTCACTCTGCAAATGTTAAAAAAGAATTAATATGCATAAGTGCATGTGTTTGTGCACTTTAATAAAAGCAGATGAACTTCGAGCAGGAGGGTGGCTGCAAAAGTTTGATTATGGGACTTGTATGTGCAATAATCGGTTTAAAGCATGGATGGAGAGATATTGCATTCGGACTATGACTCCCATCAGCCCTCACATCCATTATGTTGCTTGGGACTGATGGGCTATGCAGCCCGACAGCACCTGAAGGGCCCTGTTTCTATTTTAGTGGTTTTGAATGAATAGCTATGGGGTGAAAGTGCTTGTTATCCAGGCAATACATTAGTGTGTTGGTAAGAAGCTGCAAAAGTAGTAACGCTTTACAATGCTATTTTTAGGAAGCTATAATGGTTATGGGTAGACTGTGAGGTAGGGGCGGGCCAACCAGGAATGCTGTGGTTGCAGCCTTCAAAGGCTTATTCATCGAGGTGTGTCCTCTTGTGGGAAGTGTTAGGTTTATAACTCTCCACTCCCTCCAATATTCTGTCTAGCATTCTTAGATCTTGCCACAAACTTGGATGCCAACTCTGACCACACATCTACTTGGGAAATGTCATTAAAGGATCTAATTACATCACCCACAGTAGATATATTTCACTTGCTCATCCTCTAATACATTGGTTCTCAACCTGTGGGTCACCAGTTGTTTTGGCCTACAACTCCCAGAAATCCCAACCAGTTTACCAGCTGTTAGGATTTCTGGGTGTTGCAGGCCAAAACATCTGGGGACCCACAGGTTAAGAATCACTGCTCTAATGTGAGATCATCTGTCAATAATGCTCTTCTGCACTCTCTATGGGACAAACAGACCAGTCTTAAAGCATGATGTTAAATGAGCATTAATACAATAGGAACGGGAATACGCACAGTCGCACACACGAAAGTTGCAGGACACTTCATTCTCTCCAGGCATTCCATCTCAGACCTTCGAACAGCAGTTCTTGAATTTTTTTAAAGCAAAAACAAAGAAATATTAGAAATAGAAGTATCAAGATTGGAAAATATCCACAAACTCCATTAGTGGGTTGAACAGAATCGATGGTTTTCTGAACTCCACAAATTATAATACCAATTACCTCCCCAGCTTCATGACAACAATCTTAGGGTGTATGTACACTGTAGAATTAATGCAGTTTGACACCATTTTAACAGCCATGGTTCAATGCAATGGAAACACTGGAGTAGAAGTTTTGCACAAAATTTAGCCTTCTCTGTGAAAGAGTGCTAGTGTCTCATCAAACTACAGCTCCCATAATACTATAGCATTGAGCCAGAACAGTTATAGTGGTATCAAAAATACATTAGTTCTACAATGCAGAGGTGCTCTTAGATAGTTTTTTTTCGTGCCAGGAGTTGCTTCTGGAGTGAGAGAATTGGCCGTCTGCAAGGACGTTGCCCAGGGGACGCCCGGATGTTTTGATTTTTTACCATCCTTGTGGGAGGCTTCTCTCATATCCCCGCATGGAGCTGGAGCTGATAGAGGGAGCTCATCCGCACTCTCCCGGGTGGGATTTGAACCTGGCAGCCTTCAGGTCAGCAACCCAACCTTCAAGTCACAAGGCTTTTATCCCCTAGGCCACCGGAGGCTCCCAATCTTAGACAGTTTAGCACATCTTTCTGAATTTCAGCCAATATCATGGGCTGTTCTAATAATCTCTTCCACCAATCATGGTTATCTAGTCATTTTGACTTTAGACAATATCTTTTTTCCTGCTTTTATCACACAACTCCATAATCACACCAATGGGTTTTGCATTTCTATTGCTATTAATACATGTAGCTTGCTCATAGAGGTGCTAGGCCTTCACTCCACGCCTTTGATGACGAGGACTTCCATCTAATAAAGTTTATGCTACCATTGTTTTCTTTCTCAATCTCAAGGATACTATAAAATTATTTTGCATGGTAATGCTAAGCACTTTTTCAGGCAAGCACTCCATGTTAATTTTTATTTTTCAGAAAAGTAATGCTCATTAGGCTTGTGCACAGATTCGATTTGGCCAGTTTCCTTTGGCTAATGTGGTTGGTCTGGCTTGTTCTACTGGCCATAATGGCAAGGGCTCAGCCTCCATGTTTTCTTTGGCTACAACAACAGTGGCTGTCAAAAACCGTCTGCCTTTGGTTACAAGTGGAGTGCAGGAGGGAGGCAGCCGCTAGAAGGAAAAGTATGTATGGGGGAAAGGTACCACTCCAAATCAAGAGAAAAGAGAGGGCTTTTTAAAGGAAGCCCAGGGTAGGATAGCTTCTTCCTTCTTTAAAATGCCTTGGAAAGCTGCATGCTGCAGGGAGAGAGTGCCATGCGTGCCTGCAGCACCTGTCTCCTCTAGAGTAGAAACAGTTTTAACTACTAAGCATTAAACCCAAAGCAGAAAGGAGATTGAAGCCTGAGCGGGAGGGGGGGAGGCACCACTCCGAGGCCTGCACATCAAAATAAAAGCGGGCTTTTTAAAGGAAGCCCAGGGTAGGATAGCTCCAAGTCAATTGCTCTTCCTTCCCTGGGAAGTGGGGAACCCTCCTTAAAACGCCTTGGAAAGTTGTGTGCTGCAGGGAAAGAGCACCATGTGTACTTGCAGTGCCTGTCTCCTCTAGAGCTTTAAACAGCTTTAACAAAGCATTAAACCCGGTCTCCTCTACAGAGAGAAGGTAAAGGATCACAAAAAGAGTAGTATCTTAACTCTGATGCTTTTAATCCAGGTCTTAATGAAGGATATAAGGACAAACGATGCCTAAAATTATGGGAAGAGGAGCCTGGGAAGTCCCCCCCTCCCTATTATGGGCGGGATAAAAAATGAATCTTTCAGCTTCCCAGATTGAAAATGGATTTCTGCCCTCCCAAATTCAGGAGGCTCCTGTAAAAGGGATCAGGACCCTCCACTGAAATCTGGGACACCAAAACAGATTGCAGTTTATCAGGATTGCACAAGCCTAATGCTCATCATTTTAAAAATTGAGTAATTTTTATTAATTTTGTTTACAATGTATATGATACGACTGTACAGGAGTAAATCATAATTTAAATTCTAACTTTTGTCTCCTTCACTCTCCCTCCTCTCTCCCAGTTCATAGATACATACAAAGTAGTTCCCTGTCAATCCTCTTACTAATAAATTATCCTTTACTTAATTGTCTAATTGTATTAATGTTCATCTTCATCATTATTTGCATGCCAAATGCAGTCTGGACCTATACTACATATTTTCATAAAGTTGCATTTAGACCACACCTGGTCTTGATGCAGACATGCTGAATTGCAGTTTGGTGGTTCCCCCACTACACCTCTCCTTTTATGAGCAAAGGGCAGGAAAACCTAGCCCTTTTCTTATTCCCTGTGGTTAAACATGAATAAGACATCAGTCAGAGTGTCTTGGGGGAACCCAGCCCTGGAGCTTATCTGCTTCATGGAAGAAATGAGCAAGGAAGAATTAAGAACAGGATCTCACCTGCTGCATCTGTGTGGGCTTGCTGTGTATTTCAATACCTGGGTGGAATGTAATTGGAACAAAGTATTGCAGTCAACAGAAAATGAGGGGTTTCCCCATCTTAATTATCAGAATAGCTGCCAACTTAATTGCTGATGCAAGTTCCGTCTCTTTTTGTGACTCAGAGAATACAGATCTAGTCAATCATTCGTTAGGCATGAAAGCACACAAACAACCTCATCATATGGGCCGTTGGAATCGCCGAATTGCCATGCATCATGGCAAATCCAGCGGTGCTCATTGGGAGGTGTGGAGAATCCCTTGCCCCATGTCCCACATTGCCCGAATTACTCATGGCCCCACCCCATGGGGGAAGCCTCGGCCACCCAGCTTTCCCCCGTTCATCCAATACGACATGAGAAGCCTCCCATGTTGTCGCCGTAGTAGCATATGCCAGTTCATCTTACATTTGCAGCTGAGCCTTCCTGTAAGTACGGATGGGAGCCAACTGGCTCCATCACAGAAGTAAAGATGAACCAGCGCATGCTGCCAAAAAGTACCCCATCTGATGAGGTCAATAGTCTTGCCTTCACACTTTGGAGTCCTTTCTTTCTTGCAGCTTCCCTTCTATTTGGAATGGACTCAGGGTTAGAATTGGAAGACATACAGATGACAGTGCATGTGATGGTAACCTCAAGGATGGACTTCTGCAGTGAACTGCAGATTGGGCTACCTCTGTACCAAGTTAGGAACTTCCAACAGCTAGATCGGAATATCTAGGAGTGAACATATCACACCCATACTAAAGTCACTCCACTGGTTGCCAATTAATTTCTGGGCAAAATACATAGTGTTGGTTATAACCTTTAAAGCTCTATATAGTTTGGGTCCAGGTTACCTGCAGGATCACCTTCTCCTCTATAAACTGTTCCTTAGGGCACTTATATCCTCTAGAGATACTTACTCCAAAAACACCACCAACTGGCAACTGACACCTAGAGGACCCCTTTATCAGCCACCCCGAGACTGTTAAATGACCTGCCAGAGAGCTTCAACAGCTAAATAAGCTGTCAGCGTTCAAGATAGAACTGAAGTCCTATCTCTTCTGGCAGAACTATCCAGTCAATTTTAAATGGTGAATTTAAAATTTACATTCTTTTTGTATTTTAATCCTTGTGTTATTCTAACATAGGCAGTCCCCAATTACAAACAAATTAGGTTTGCTCATAATTGAAATTATTTGTAAGACAGAACAGGTGCATTTTTAAAGTATAACTGTGTCCAAATGTGTGTGTGTGTGTATGTATGTATGTATGTATGTATGTATGTATGTGTGTGTGTATTTCAGCAATTTATTACAGTCTATAACCAAAATATATGGAAATGGGCACAGGTGCCCGAAAAGGGGAATCGCAGCAATCCAACACTCGCTTATCCAACGTTCTGGATTATCCAACGCATTTTTGTAGTCAGTGTTTTCAATACATTGTGATATTTTGGTGCTAAATTCGTAAATACGGTAATTACTACATAGCATTACTGCGTATTGAACTACTTTTTCTGTCAACGACAACAACTCTTTATTGATTAGTCAATTTTGACCCTATCAAAACACGTGAGACATACAAAACGTACACACCTTTTTCTGTCAAATTTGTTGTATAACATGATGTTTTGGTGCTTAATTTGTAAAATCATAGCCTAATTTGATGTTTAATAAGCTTTTCCTTAATCCCTCCTTATTATCCAACATATTCGCTTATCCAATGTTCTGCTGGCCCGTTTATGTTGGATAAGTGAGACTCTAGTGTGTATATATATAGAGAGAGAGAGAGAGAAAGAGAGAGAGAGAGCGCATAAGGAAGGATTAACACCACTGTGGTGTTTTTTTGTTGTTGTCTGTGCCCCTATTCAGAAGATTTCATCTCACTTTCTGTCCCTGTGATAATTAAATTTTGAAAAAATTGACTTTTGGAAACAAGTATTAGTGATAAAGTTTCAGTGGAGAAACCTTTTCCCCATGATAACTCTTACAGGAGTGAATTTCCCTTCCGACGGGTAGATTTCTCTTACTTCCTGTTTTCCGACTCCCATTCTTAACTTTGAGTCATTTCCAAGCCTGATGTTTGTAACTCGGTGACTGCTTGTATATATGTTTTGTGGTAATGTGGTTTATGGTATGTAATTTACGATGATGTATTGTATGTTGTACTCCACCTCGAGCCCTGAGGAGAGGTGGGTAACAACTAAAATGTGTTGTTGTTGTTATTGTTGTTGTTATGAACTTCTAATTTCAGAATACATTGGAACCTTATTATGTCGTGTGGTTTGGTTCCGAGACACACACCCCTTACTCCATGGACATAAAAGCCATTACGTACAGTGGTGTAGTAAAATAGTTCCAAGACAACCTTTCCCACACACACACCCTACTTACTCCATATCCCTTATAGAAAATGGCAAAATAAAAGTTTCCTTTTGGGAGAGGGGTTGGAGATGGAGGATATTTTCAAAGCATGGATGGTTGAATCTGTGTTGTCCCATCCAAAAATGCAACCACAACATAGAGCAGAACCAAGTGGGAATGAGGCACACAAGAGTTGGAATGAGTGAAATTGGAACAAAGAATATGAACATACAGTAGAGTCTCACTTATCCAAGCCTCACTTATCCAAGCCTCTGGATTATCCAAGCCATTTTTGTAGTCAATGTTTTCAATATATTGTGATATTTTGGTGCTAAATTCGTAAAAACAGTAATTACAACATAGCATTACTGCATATTGAACTACTTTTTCGGTCAAATTTGTTGTATAACATGATGTTTTGGTGCTTAATTTGTAAAATCATAACCTAATTTGATGTTTAATAGGCTTTTCCTTAATCCCTCCTTATTATCCAAGATATTCGCTTATCCAAGCTTCTGCTGGCCAGTTTAGCTTGGATAAGTGAGACTCTACTGTAGTAAGTCAATTCTTTAGGAAACCAAGGTTCAGAAGCTAGAATTTGTAAGCAATAAATAAATATGTTTAGAGCATTTTGCATTTTAATGGTGTTCTAATTACTTTTCTATGTTCTCAATTCTTTAACCAATATGACTTGTATGTCCGCATGTGTGTTCTGGTAGAGTATTTTGAAAATTGTGCTCCAAAAAGGTAACTTATGTCTTAAGTTGTAAAACCATGGAAAAAGAACAAATTTGGGGATGTTACAAAGAAACATGAACATTCCCAAAGGTTTTCATGCTGAGTTAAGAAACTCAGGGGAGAAACAGTATGGCCTATAATCGGGGAGAGAGAGAACATTAGTTTTCTGTAGGTTTCACTTTATAAAACAAGATTGGGTTTCTTTGGCACAGAACAGAGGTATTAACATTATTTTGGCATGCACAGTGCCTTTTTCTTATCTTCCTCTTGATGGCTCTATTCATTCATTAAATAACACATATTGGCAAATAGGAAACCCAAGGTGTGGTTCCTTTGCTGAATGTTTGGCATTTCTTTCTATCTTCTGTCTTCAGGGCTTCTATCCCAGGTGCACTCTTATTGACAGTTATATATGCCTTTAGTCCTTCAGGGTTGGAAAAAGACAGGATAGGTTTTTGCTTTCCTATCTGCTTACTTCACCACTTCCAGGATCAGTCCTCCTAACCCATGGTTTGCCCTTCCTAGCTGGTCAAAATTTCTTTTGATTGGAAGAACTGCAGTTTCAAGATTTGGACCATTATCGCAAGATTATAATTTTTTTTATTATTTACTGCAGCATTTTGTGATTTTGCAGTTCCAGATTGCTGTGCATGAATTCACCTTCATACTTCCCATCATAATAAATATGAATGCCAATGTGTTGCAAACCTAAAGGAGCTCACTGAGACTTCTAAATGCTCCTACCTAAATGACAAATCCCAGGACTCCATAAAATGTTACTGTGGCAGCTAAAGTGAAATGTTGTGATGCCCCATGGGCCTCGGAGTTGTGACTCCAGCGCCATCATGGATCATGATGATGAAAACATGGGTTTTTTGCCGTCTCAGCAAGAGACGGAGCCATTCCAGATGCCTGTTGTGGATAATTCTTGCCAAGACCCCTTTACAACAGACCTTGGACAGATTCTTCCCAGCGCTTCCCCCCCCCCCTTTGCGAGAAGGGAATTTTATCAGGCGAGCCGTTTTCAAAGAGAACATACGAGGAGGAGCGAGAGATTAGCCGCCAGACAGGGCCTTAATTAGCTAAGTTCTCCTGGGAATTTGCAGGGAGGAACGCATCTGGATGAAGATGTGTTTCGCTTCTCTTTCCCTTGGGAAAGGAAGCTCTGGACACCTGCTCTGCAGGAAGATTAAAGTTCTTTAAAAGTTCCCCGCACTTTGAGACCGTTGTGGAGTCAACAGATCAGCCTAAGGATTAACTTCGGTTCCAGCCTTGTGTGGACTGCGTTTAAGTCTACAACCCTCAGTTCCTTTGTGTCTTGCCTTGCCGTGTACTGTGACCCATCTCGTCGTGTTTCCTAGCCTTGCATCTTGTGCCAAGTATCCAGCCTTGTCTCCAGCTCCCTGCCTTGGACTCACGTAAAGCCTCAGAGAAAACTTTGGACGTTTATCCCCACTCTAACTGCTTGGAGTTAGAGTGTGTTTCGGTTTTGGAATTACAACTTTGAACTCTAATATAATATACTGGACAAAATATTTCTGGACTATATTTGACCTTTCCTGAAAGGTCTATTGCTGAACTATATTCTCTGCTTGTTTTCATTCTACTATAATATTTCCTTAATAAAGGTATTAGATTGTTATTGGCCTCCATGTGTTGGTTCTTAGTGCTCCGCTGCCAGGGCGTGACAAATGTAGCATAATTTTGTGCCCTAGATAATATAATAATAATAATAATAATAATAATAATAATAATAATAATAATAATAATTTATTCTTGTACCCCACCCCATCTCCCCGAAGGGACTTGGGGCGGCTCACATGGGGCCTTGCCTAACATCACAATATAAAATCAAAACAAAAACACAAATTTACAACAATAAATCAACAATATTGGTAAAACAATCAAAAAGGACAATCTTACAAGATGAAATGTTAAAACAGGTATATCAAACACAAGTCTGGGCCCAAAGGTGAATGTGTCAAATCGGGAGGAGATAGTTACATAATTGACATAGTCAATGAAGTACTATAAATGACAATAGTGACAATAAAAGGGCAGATCAGTGGGTCTATTATTACATAGGCAGGCATCTTAAACCAACAAAAAGTCACTCATCAAAGGCTTTCCGGAAAAGCCAGGTTTTCAGATTCTTCCGGAAG
This sequence comes from Anolis carolinensis, assembly GCF_035594765.1. Lineage (NCBI taxonomy): Eukaryota > Metazoa > Chordata > Lepidosauria > Squamata > Anolidae > Anolis > Anolis carolinensis. The sequence continues at coordinate 83,436,894 of NC_085844.1, forward strand.
GAGAGGAGGGTGGGGGCCAGCCTAATCTCCCTAGGGAGCAGGTTCCAAAGCTGGGGGGCTACGACAGAGAAGGCCCTCTCTCTCATCCCCACCAACCGCGACTGCGAGGGTGGTGGGAGCGAGAGGAGGGCCTCCCCCGACAAGCGAAGAGATCATGCGGGTTCATAGGGGGAAATGCAGTCTCTAAGGTAGGCGGGTCCCAAACCATTTAGGGCTTTGTAGGTAAGAACCTGCACCTTGAATTGGGCTTGGAAAGTAAGCGGCAGCCAGTGGAGCTCCTTAAACAGAGGCGTTGAACGTGCCCTGTAATTTGCTCCAGTTAGAAACCTGGCTGCCGTGCGTTGAACTAATTGCAGTTTCCGGACCGTCTTCAAAGGCAGCCCCACGTAGAGCGCATTGCAATAATCCAGTCTAGAGGTAGCTAAGGCATGGACCACCATGGTCAGATCAGACTTCTCGAGGTATGGTCGCAGCTGGCGCACAAGTTTTAATTGTGCAAAGGCCCTCCCGGCCACGGCTGACACCTGAGCTTCAAGCGTCAGCCCCGAATCCAGGAGGACCCCCAAGCTGTGGACCTGTGCCTTCAGGGGGAGTGTGACCCCGTCAAGCACAGGTTGCCACCCAATACCCCGATCGGACTTTTGACTGACCTGGAGGACCACTGTCTTATCAGGATTAAGTCTCAGCTTGTTCGCCCTCATCCAGGCCAACACAGCGGCCAGACACTGATCCAGTATCCGAGGGGCTTCCTTGGATATTGGTGGAAAAGAGTAGTAGAGTTGGGTGTCATCCGCGTAGAGATGGCACCGAACTCCAAAACCCCGGATGACCTCGCCCAGCGGTTTCATGTAGATATTGAAAAGCATGGGGGACAGAATAGAACCTTGCGGGACCCCACAGGACAATGGCCAGGGGTCCGAGCAGGTGTCCCCCAGCTTCACCATCTGGGAACGCCCCTCTAGGAAGGACTGAAGCCACTGCAGAACAGTACCCCCAAGGCCCATCCCGGAGAGACGTCCCAGAAGGATACCATGGTCGATGGTATCGAAAGCTGCTGAGATATCCAAGAGAACCAGCAGGATCACACTCCCCCGTCCAGCTCTCTGCGGAGGTCATCCACCAAGGCGACCAAAGCCGTCTCGGTACTGAAACCAGGCCTGAAGCCAGACTGCGATTGGTCCAGAAAATCCGTATCATCCAAGAATCCCTGGAGCTGAGAGGCAACCACCCGCTCCAAGACCTTGCCCAAAAATGGAAGGTTGGAGATTTATTTATACGTTACAGAACTTTACTCTTCTTTACAGAATTTTGAAGTCTAACACCTGTACATCTACAGACCTTTTCATATATATACCATTGAAACAAAATGGAAACTTGCAAGTTGTGTGTTGTTGCATTTTTATTTTGTCTCACTTTTTCCTAAACCTGTCAAAATCCAGATGAGTGGTGTGATCAAACGTTTAGTTTAATTTGTTGGTACCTTGGAGAGTGGTAATATTTGGCGCCATGTGGTTGCTGTCTCCCAAGAATTTTAGGTTCATGAATTTCCCAGAGAACTCATGCTTTTGCAAGTTTGGACACCTGCTTCACTAGCTATTTCTTCATAGCTATTTACAATTAAATCTAAGAAACAACGCTAGAGTTTCTGAGCAAGACTAGGATGTACTTAAGTGAACTTTATGTTTTATGTTTCTTAATCTCCAAACCAATTCTTACAGTACTTAATGGATCTAAGTACAAGTTGCAGTTAATAACACAAACCTTGATGTCCACAGGATTTTTCTTTCTTTATTCTTCTTATTTCTATTTGTCCAATCTCTGTGCTATACACATACATAGTCTTCAGTGATTGTGAGTGAAGTGTTGATCCTCACAACATCCTTGTGAATTTTTCATAGTTATCTTTATTTTACAGAATTAAGTCCAAGAGAAGATCAGTCAAGTTGCTGAAAGCTTGCTTGGGGTGATGTAAACATTAAACTATGTTACATAGTGTTACTAAAATGGCTGGTGGTAATATCATCTATGATCTATCTTAAATGGACAAATGGCAAAAACAGCATAGGATATGAAGGGAGGAAGGTGAAATCAATTACACCAGTGTGTTTCTAGGCATGTGCAGTTGATTAAAAAATGCTTCAAAAGTCATTACAAAAATAGGGGGTGCTGGCATTTTGTTTCTAAAGTGTTTCTAAAGTATAGTTAATAAAATTTTCGTTACTATAATGAGAGTAACGAAATTTTGTTACATTTTCATTATAATAATTGCATAAGTGGCTCCTTTCTGCCTCATTTTTACAGCTATTGGGGTGAAATTTGTTACAATGGCGGAACACGTTTGCCACTGTTAGCCCATCAAGTTTCAGCATGTTTCACTTATCCAGGGACATTTGGGAATTTTTCAAATTTTTTATGAGCAACATTTTAAAAAAAAAACTACAAGAGCTTTCTTCTTGAATTTTCTATACAATGATACAAGATAACAGGGGAACATTCCCCCCAATTTTCTGAAATATTCATACATCTACTGATTTTAGGGAATTTGTTAAAGTTTTGACAAAAGTGTTTGTTTTAAAAAAACACAACAGCTATCTCATTGAATCTCTCTCATATTAACCAACAGACCTTCCATTTAGGGATTTCCTTCCAGACCAGCACAGAGATTTACTTGGGGCCGGGCTGTGGCGCAGGCTGGTGAGCAGCCTGCTGCAATAAATCACTCTGACCATGATGTCATGAATTCGAGGCCAGCCCGTGGTGGGGTGAGCACCTGTCAATTAAAAAATAATAATAATAGCCCCTGCTCGTTGCTGCCCTAGCAACCCAAAAGATAGTTGCATCTATCAAGTAGGAAATAAGGTACCACTTATAAAGTCGGGAGGCAAATTTAACTAATTTACGACGTTGGAATGAGGAAGTGCCATCACAGTGGATGATGAAGCAGCTGCTCCCCCCTGTGGACAGAATCGAACATCCCCTCAGGAGAAGGTTAAATTGCACATCTCGGTTCTATGTGTATATGGGCATTGAATGTTTGCCCTATATGTATATAATGTGATCCGCCCTGAGTCCCCTTCGGGGTGAGAAGGGCGGAATATAAATACTGTAAATAAAATAAATAAATAAATAGTTACTAGAAGTATTAGTCTGTCTTCCTCTGCAGATTCAACAATTTATTGGCACTCTGGCTGACTGCTGCTACAGAGGGAAAATAGCTCTCCCCTATCCTGATTGGGGCTTTCTGGTGCTGAGTAGAACTCTGGGAATTGTAGTTTAGGGCAGGGCCTTTGGAATTTTTTGGCATAGGGCTCCTTGCCTTCCCAAATTACATTTTCCAGAATTTTGTGCTTTCTTTCCCAGTGAATTCTGCTTTCTCAATATTGTGTTTTTTTGGGGGGAAATTGGCTGGGGGCTTGGGGCAGAGTCCTTGCTGTGGCTGGCTTTAGGAAACTTTTTTTCCCCAAAGAACATCTGCGTCCCTGCTAGTGCTGAGCTTGGGGTGCTTTCCATCTACTCCTGAGGGAGACCTTTTGCCTTTCTGTTTTCTTTTTTGGAATTTAGCAATCACCACATCTTTGCAATCCTGAGAGGGGGGGGGACTTGAAAATAATAGTTTCCAAAGGACGTCTGCGTTCCTGCAAGTGCATTGCTTCCCTTCTGCTCCATTTGTAATCCCAAGCCCCCGGGCTGAGTGTTATTGCAGCAATCACAAAGACACAAAGTTTTCAAACCTAAAGGGTACATTGGAAGAAATAGTTTCCAAAGGACGTGGGGCACCCGCCAAGGCATTGCTTCCCTCACGCTCCATTTCTATTCCCAAGCCTTGGGCTGAGTTTTATTTCTGCAATCACAAAGTCAGACATTGATTTGATTCAATAGAGGGTCCACAGCAATTTATAGTTTCCAAAGGACAGTGGCACTCCTGCCAAGGCATTGCTTGGCGTGTGCTGCATTTCTAATCCAAAATCTACACAAGTAGAAGAGGGACTTTTACAGTGATAAGAACCCAATTGAACAGGAAATAAGACTTTCAAACCAGGAACAGGTTTCTTCAAATATTGAAAAATAGTGTATTATAAAAAGTTATGAAAATTCGCCAAAAATCACAGGAGACAGGAAACATTCTGCCATTTGTTGAGCAAAGAGTGTGGAATGTGTTCTCCCACTGTACCAAATTTGATGAGAATCGCTCAAGAAATGAGGGCGGGAGATCCCCAGAAAAGTCCCCCCCGGTTTCCTGTTTTTTGGCGATTGCGCATGCGCGTCCGCCATTTTAGAAACATTTTAGAAACATTACGAATTTTCGGAAATATCCGAAAATTTTGGGTGAAAAAATAAGAAATAATTTCTATATCGAAGAGCCGGCGCCCCCTACTTTAGAAACGAGAATTGAAACATTTTTTCCATCGATCGGACAAGCCTAGTGATCACTTTGTTGCTCCAGCTAGAATCTTTACAGGTGCCAAGCAGTGACCAATAGTAGTTTTGTGCTTGGTAGTTGCTGCTAAGGCCAGATTGGCAGGGGGAAGGAAAATGCCAGCTCCTGTACCCGGGCTGCCTGTGTCTGCAGAAAATAAGATGGTTGTATGAAGCAGCCCAACCTTTTAACACTGGTCCAAAATGTAGGCATGTTCTGGAGCATCCTGCAATTTTTTTTAAATGCAGGAGAAAGCAATCTTCAGGTGAAGGAACCTTGTGCATCATATGGATGCCACTGAGTCCATTCATCCCCAGACCAACACATTTGGCTCATGTAAATGGGCCCTACGGCAAGAAGAAAAAGGGATAGGGGGCAGCTCACTAGCTTGGCTGAGAAACCGGTGACTTTGACTTCTAAATATACAACTTGATTTTTTTCTCTCCATTCTGAACGTTTTCATAAGAAGCTTGAAACTGGAAATCAGTATCTGAGTTTGTGTTTTTTCTTATCCTTCCCAGTTCCTTTCTCCTTTTTGTTATGCCTTTCAGACTGCAAGCTAAATGGAGCTCCCTTATTTATTCATCTTGTAACCCACCCTGGAGGCTTTTTTGGATGAAGAGTGGAGTGAAAGTCTTCAGATAATGGTCTTTTAACAGTTCAAATACTCTGCAACTTCCACATTGGTTGAAGGACTGCAGCAAATAAATGTTTGAGCTTAATTTCTGGAAGAATCTTAGAATATCATTTTGACCCCAAACTCTTGGCTTCCTAAAGGTTATTTGCTTTCCAGAAACAAAATGTTAAGTCATCTTGGTCTATTCTTTTAACAAGAAATCAGAACCCCTTAAAATATGCTTTTTTTGGTGTTCTTTATTGATGATATCAGCATGTAATTTTTTTTTAGCAAATACCAGTAGTAATGTAACATACAACATTTTATAATAATATCTAATACAGAAAGTATGCTTAACTGTACATTATTTTATATCTCTTACAAGAATAATCTAGTTTCTCTAAATGTTGGATGTGAACTTTAAAAGCTGCCCTACACTTTTAATATGGCTTTTCCAATATCAGTTACCAATTAGATTTCAGTAATGTATCATTTCCAAAGCAACTGTTCCACCAGGCAAGTATTTCCTATTTAAAATATCCTATGTGATAAAAAGACTACTGTTAGAATACTTCAACTGTATGTTTTAAGAACTTTATAGACAAAAATGAGGCCAACATGTTTGCTGGTTTCCAGAAAACCCATAATTCAGTTCAGATGTAGCTTTTCAGTTCTTTTAAACTCTTCAAGCCAGTTGAATTCTTTAACCTCTATTTTCACCATCATCTACTTGTTTCATGTAGTACAGAACAGTCTCAAACAGTCTCATCTATATAATACACTACTGACAATGGAAGTAAATCAAAGGAACTTGAGTTAAACAGTTAATTGTCTTTGAACCTTACACATAATGAGGAGAGCTCTGCTAGGCTATACAGCTCTCCTCAATATGTAGTTCTCATGAAGCAACCTCCTTTTTGTCCTTGATTCCAGCCAATTACCTTGAAGGCCCCTTTATCCCCAGGTGTGAACATGTTCATTTAATTGCACCTTTGAAGTTAGAGTTTAAGAACCTTTGAACTTGTAGGTATTCCTGGGCTCCAGTTCCAATCAGCTTTGTGAAGCATTGACAATAGAGAAGAATAATCTTACATCTGGAAAACCAAGGATTCCTCAGTTCTTTCATAAGTCTTTTTGATTACTATCTTATCAATTTACTGGTCATTAAAGAGGGCCTGCAATGAGTCTCCAGGTGCCTCTGTAGAGCTAGATGAACTCCAGTTTCCATCTCCAATGGATTTGGCCAGCTTCTTATTGTGCATCCTGAAAACAACTATATAAAGACCATGTGGTACTGTGAAGTATCCTACCATCCAGCTTTAGAACCTAATTCTGTTTTCTGATTTTGACCCCACTACCTACAGAGCCTTTACTATTTTTCTTTTCTTTTTTTAGCATTTTCTAGAAATTAAAATGAATGCAAAGTCAAAAAGATAAGTTTGGTGTACCAGACCATGGTTTGTGGATCTGCACATTTGACAATGTACATAAATGTGGTCAAAACATCCTTCACTAATTTTATAGTCACCATATTTGTACATTCCTATTAACTTTGGTATTATATGAACTGGTATGTATTGAAGCTGCTGGTTATGAATACAATCAGAGGCGGTCCATCGGCGAGGCCATTTAGGCGGTCTCCTGTGGCACAATCATTCTGGGGGCGCAGTGAGGCCCCCGGGAGGATGGCGCCACCCCCGCCTCCTTCTTCGGGCCTTGCGGGCCTTCTTTGGGCCTTCTTTGGGCCACCCAGCCCATCAGAAGGCCTGACACGGGCTCCGGAGTGCCCAACGCGGGCTTCGGAAGCCCATGCCAGGCCTTCCGGTGGACCAAGTGGGGCTTCCGGAGCCTGCGTTGGGCACTCCGGATCCCGCACTGGGCCTTCCGGAGCGCGTGCTGGGCCTTCCGGAGCTCGCATCGGGCACTCCAGAGCCCGCTGCTGTCTGTTGGAAGCAAGGCAAGTGGGGTTTATTTGTCTGTGGAATAATGTCCAGGGTGGTAGAAAGAGCTCTTGTCTGTTGGGAGGCAGGTGTGGATGTTGTAATTAATCACCTTGATTAGCATTTAATGGCCCTGTGGCTTCAAGGCCTGGCTTCCTCTTGTCTGGGAGAATCTTTTTTTGGGAGGTATTAGCTGTCCCTGATTGCTTCCTGTCTGGATTTCCCCTGAGTGTTGCTCTTTATTTAGGCTTTTCCTTAATCCTTATTATCCAACATTTTGGCTTTTCCAACATTTTTATTTTTCAGTGATTGGTTGGAGGGGGGGGGGGGGCGTCAAAATTTCTGTTCACCTATACTTGAAAATGACCTTGGACCTGCTCTGGATACAATCTGGAGGTAAATCCTATTTATCTCAATCAGAGTTACATCTGGATCCCTGCAAGAATGTATTGTCATTCATTACATTTATTCTATTGTGTATACTGCTTGTATACAGGGTCATAGCCTAGTGCCCAAAAGCAAAAAGCACAAATGGGCTCTCCAAGAGTGGCTGCCAGTGCAATCTTGTCTATCAGGGCTAGGACTGGGGTAGGGCAGGCTGTGGCCAGAGGTCCTCAATAGTTGGACAATTCCAGGGGAAATCCCACTCCCTCCAGCAGCTGCTACACCTCTGTTTGCATACATAGCATAAGTACTTGCAGCTTTAACTAAATGGGTTCTGGTGCAATCCAATTGCAATAGGTACTGAGCAGGGACCTAATATCTTGTCATCTATTCAACTTCTTGTTCACCTGTGTTGCCATTTCCAAGTGCTGGTATCTCCTTCTCAGGCAGTAGCCCATACTCATTCAGAAATGTTTCTACATCTACAGCAAAAAACTCTTCATTAAACTGGTCAGTTACACTAATGAAATTGCTTACAAGCTCCCCAGCTCTGTACACGAGAAGTGTTGGGAGAACATCAGTGGAGAAACGGTCTCCAGCTCCTGTGTTGGAAGCTTTGATCTTGCAAAATTTCACAGTAGAGTATTCGGCAGCAAGGCATGTCAAGCTATTGTTGAGTGGTTCACAGCCCTTGACATCATCTTCATATATGTGGACAATGACGGTTGTGGTTTTCCGCTCTTTCTCAACAGCTTCAAGAAATTGTTCCCCATTCTGCAGCTCAGAAAGGAAACCATATTTGGGCCCAAAACTCAGCCGCTGGTGCATGTCCTGCATACAACGCTTGCGGTATTTCCGTAGGCAACTTTCATCTTCTTTATCATCATTAATGATCTCATACTCCTGCATACTCATCTGCAAATATTTGTAAGAATAAGGATGATTATTGAAGGCACTGATTTGCTCAAGAAAGAGGAGGCAGCCACAAGAAACAAAATAAGACAATATTTTAAGGAATAAAAGGGTCTATATTTTAAAATGTTCATCTATTATTATTGTATTGCCATTATTTGATACTATTCTGCCATTTGCAATGAGTAACTTTAGTGGGCAAATGGTGGCATATTTTGTTCTGGTAATCAAGCATACTGTTAAATAAATAATAAGCATATCAATAAAGAAATAAGCATATCAAGAAGGAAATAAACATTTGAGTACATATATAAATTGACCTTAAAACGTTTTAAAACATCTTAATGCACAACCTCGTTTTGAACCCTGGCTCTGTTGGCTGCTGTAAACCATTTAATACTTTTAATTGCATTTTATTTGTTCAGATTTTATTATGATGTGAATGCATTTGTTGAGATTTATTATGTTTACTTATTTTCCCGTTAGTTATTATAAGTTTATATTGATGTTGTTTAGTTATTGTTTCATTTTGGTTTGTTTGTTTTTTATCATGCCATTGAATGTTTGCCACTTTTTGCTTGGAAACCACCCTGAGTCCCCCCTGGGGAGATAGGGCGGATTATAAATAAAATTTATTTATTTATTTATTTATCCGAAGAAGGAAAAGCAGGCTGATTCTCTTCAGCATAGTTAGGCATCAGAGATAGGTCAAAACAGTGACTTTTATGTTCTAAAATCATCATAGCTTAATTTACTATTGTCTTGGGAGTGAGTTGCCATTTCTCTGTGTTCCATCTGATCCTTTGAGATTTTGTCCTCTTCGGGATTTTCCAGGCTCTCAGTTAAATTTCAGCAAGGAAAACTATTTTAAACAGGGACCATTGCCATCCTGCTTCTAAGGATAACACGTTTGTTATGGAATCACTGGTAGCTTGTGGCTTCTGGGTTAGAGTGGAGCATTTAATCCACTCTGGGGTTTAAAACTTTAAAGAAACTATCCAAGGTGCTGAAACCGACACCAAAAAGATTCAGCAAGCCAAACATTTATTTGAACTTTAAAAACAACACCTGGAATAGATTCACTGTTCCATTGATATAGAACTCAGCAGTCACTGCTAGGTGGGTGCCAAGGACTACACAAGCTATCCCCTTTCCTACATTTCCAATAACCACATATTCCTGCTACTCACGCCTGGGAGTATTCATCAGCTACTTAGTTAGGTATAGCATCACCTAGACCAGTGATTCCCAAAGTGGGTGCTACTACCCCTCGGTGGGCACTGGAGCAATCCAGGGAGGCAGTGATGGTACCTATTAGGACACGGGAGTGGGGCCAGAGGAGGGACAGGGCCTCTTCCCAAGTGCCGGAGACAGGGCTGAGCACCTGAGGCACCTGTTAGGATACACAGGGGGCGGAGCTAGAGGAGTGGGCGTGGCTTCTTCCCAAGAGCCCGAGACAGGGCTGAAAATCTATACCTCTCCTGAGGTGCTTGTTGGGACACAGAGGGCAGAGTTAGGGAAGGGGCGGGGCCTTCTTCCAAGAGCCTGAGACAGGGCTGAGCCTCTATACCTCTCCTGAGGCTTTTTAGGACTAAAGGGTGGGGCTAGGGGTGGGGGCGGGGCCTCTTCTCAAGAGCATGAGATAGGGATGAGCCTGTGTATACCTCCCTTGAGGCGCTTGTTAGAACATGGGGACAGGGTATAGAGGTTCAGCCCTGTCAGGCACTTGGGAAGAGGCCCCGCCCCCCCTCTAGCCCCACCCCCTGTGTCCTGGCAGGCACCACAGGATAGGGATAGCTCAGCCCTGCCTCAGAGCTTGTAACTCTGCCCATCCCAGTCCTGCTCGCCCATTTGTGGCCCCGCCCACCTTCTCTCACAGCCCTGCATCTTGGACTAGGGGAGAGGCTCAGCCCCGTCCTCTTGAGCAGGACCCACGCCCACTCCTCTAAGCCACGCCCCCTAGGGGGCGCTGAGTCATTTTTTTTTCTGGAAAAGGGCAGCAGGCCAAATAAGTTTGGGAACCACTGACCTAGACCAATGTTTCTCAAACTTTGCTCCTCCAGATGTTTTGGACTTCAGTCCCACAGTTCCTAACAGCTGGTAAGCTGGCTGGAATTTTTGGGAGTTGAATCCCAAAACACCTGGAGGAGCAGAGTTTGAGAAATACTAACCTAGACTGATCCACCCAAACCTACATTACCAGAAGCCAGCTGCTGCGAGCAGTAGAGGTTCTGTTCTCTTGTCATTCAGGATTAATTAGACTGGTGTTTCTAGATCTGTCAGTGATCTATAGTGTGATGATCAAAAGCAGGATCATTGGCAGAGGTGTGTGTGCGGAAACATCTATCTGCTGTGTCCTTATCAATAAGAGAAAAGACCTGTATCACTTGCAACACTGATGCCTGGTAAGGCAGGACTAAGAGACTTTTATGATTTTCATGTATTCCCTATGTTTTTTATTTATTTACTTACTTTGTTTTATATCCCACCCTCTCTCCTTCATTGAGGGACTCAGAGTGGCTAGCTCTGTTATTTCAAAGGCAAAGGTTTATTTTTCCACGTTTCTCACAATGTTAAGGCCGCCTTCCTTTGCTCTCGCAATACATATAAAAACATCAGATGCAGCATCTCCAGGAATCACTAGGAATGTAAATGAAGTGTGGAGGGAGAGATCAAAGGGAGCCGAGAGCCATTTCCCTGTCGTTTCTGGATTGACGAACCACATCGCAATGGGTTTCCCCCACATTTCTATACATTGTATTCACCACTCTTTCCAAAATCTACCTTTCTCACCCAACTACAATCTCTGTGAAAGTTCACTTTAGAAAAGAGGACTTGTGAATCCAAAGCTTACTTTGTTATTGCCATAATTGTGTATGTGTTGGGATTATGAATACAAACCAGTTCTGGGTGTGAAATTCTAGATTACGCATTCATAACTGCAATCATTAATTTCCCATGTTTTCGAAATGAATAAGAAATTAAGGATGGAAACTACATGCATGCAGATGCAATGTAGTGGTATTAGGGGCAGTCTTGTTTGACTGTGAAGGACCTATTTGTTTGCACATTCATACATGTGTAGATACTTTCACATGCATACAGGATGTAGGCAGAGCCGGTCCAACAATGAGGCGAATCAAGCGGTCGCTTCAGGCGCAAAACATACGGGACGCAGTTGAGACTGCTTTTTCTGTTGATTTGTTGTAAAACATGATGTTTTGGTGCTTAATTTGTAAAATCTTAATGTAATTTGATGTTTAATAGGCTTTTCCTTAAACCCTCCTTATTATCCAACTTTTTCGCTTATCCAACGCTTTTATTTTTCAGTGATTGGTTTCAGTTCGCCTACACTTGAAAAATACCTAGGGCCGGCTCTGGATGTAGGGATGACAGGAGTGTGTTGCTGAACATATTGGCAATGGTCTGGCTCTCTCTCTATATGTTCTTTATATGTGTAGGATTGTTCTCTGAGCTACTGAATCTATGCATTCTGTTGATTCACTTCTTTCTTATTACCTTGCGACTGAATCGCTCTCTGGTATCTTTATCATCTTTACTGTGAGCACGATGAGGTGAAGACATTTGCCTGATGAGGATCTCTTTCTTGCTTAGTGGAAGGGCATCTCTATCTTTAGCTTCCAATTTAAACTTCCGCCAGTCATTGATCACCCCTTTAGGCCCTAGGAGAAGAAAATTTTGTTACTTCATATTGTTTGAGATTTTTTTTTATATTTAATTTAATTTTTGAAAATGGATTACTCTATTTCTTGGTTCTTAGAACAGAGTCTGAAAAGTGAGGAGACTAGTGAAAGAAATAAAAACACTGCTGTACAGATTGGTGGTTACCAGGGTACATCTACCCTGTAGAATTAATGCAGTTTGGCATCACTTTTACTGCCATGGATAAATTCTATGTAAACATGGGTGTCACAGTTTTACAGGCCTTCCTTGTCCAACAGTGCCGGTGCCTCACCAAACTACAACTCTCATGATCCCATAGCATTTAGCCATGGCAGTTAAAGTGGTCTCCAGCTGCAATAATTCTACCCCAGTCACTGAAAAACAATTCCTAATCAAGGGAAATCTGTGTTAAAGCACTTCAAAATATATGAAAATAAATACGTGATCAGCAAATTCACAAAATGATTGAAAGATCAAAACAGCTTGCAAAATATTGCTGTCATCATGAGAAGACAGAAGTTCTTCCATACTACCTTTAAAAATTATTATAATTCATTCAATATGGTAAAACACAAAGTGCATTTTTGTGTCTTATTAAAAGACTGCTTGAAAACATACAAGTGTCAGATTACCAAAACAAACAGTGGTGAAATGTTTGTGAAGATGATGAAACAGGTATTAAAATATCAAACTTTGTGTCTAAAATGGCAGAGAAGAAAATGAAACACTGAAAGTATGTCTATCAAGAATGCTGAAAACAACTTGTATTGGAAAGCAACTTGTATCACTGCATATTTCCTTCGTCTTATCTCCCATGCAGTCCCCTCAAAAAAAGCAAGTACAGTAGAGTCTCACTTATCCAACATTCGCTTATCCAACGTTCTGGATTATCCAAGGCATTTTTGTAGTCAATGTTTTCAATACATCGTGATATTTTGGTGCTAAATTTATAAATACAGTAATAACAACATAACATTGCTGCATATTGAACTTTATTATTATTATTATTATTATTAAACTTTATTTGTACCCCGCTAGCATCTCCCGAAGGACTCGATGCGGCTTACAAAGGCCAAGGCCTCAACACACAATATAACAATACAAAACAAAAGGCAAATTAAAAACAATTAAAACAGTATAAACAACAAGCAATAAACAATACGCTAAAACACAATAAAACTGGGCCGGGCCAGAGTAATGGGTACAAGATTAAAAGTGCTGATGTGACAGGTGATATATAAGGCTTCTAGGGCAAGTGCAGAGTGCGATATACGATCTTAGTTCTAATAAAGTGCTTATGGGACTTGGAGTTGGAGATTTCCTATTAATCTGGGAAGGCACATTGGAACAGACAGGTCTTCAAGTTCTTTCTGAAGACTGCCAATGTAGGGGCCTGTCTGAGATCCTTGGGGAGGGTGTTCCAGAGTCGGGGGGCCACCACGGAGAAGGCCCTGTCTCGTGTCCCCACCAACTGCGCTTGCGACGCAGGCGGGATCACGAGCAGGGCCTCTCCAGATGACCGAAGTGAACGCATGGGTTCGTAGACGGAGATGCGGTCACGGAGGTAGGATGGTCCCAAACCTTTCAGGGCTTTGTAGGTAAGCACCTGCACCTTAAATTGGCCTCGGAAAGTAAATGGCAGCCAGTGGAGCTCCTTGAACAGGAGGGTTGACCTCTCTCTGTAAGGGGCCCCAGTTAACATCCTGGCTGCCGCTCGTTGGACCAGTTGGAACTTCCGAGCCGTTTTCAAGGGCAGCCCCACGTAGAGCGCATTACAGTAGTCCAGTCTGGAGTTGACCAAGGCATGGACCACCCCGGCCAGATCAGCCTTCGCGAGGTACGGTCTCAGTTGGCGCACGAGTCTCAATTGTGCGAAGGCCCTCCCAGACACCGCCGACGCCTGAGCCTCGAGCGTAAGCGATGAATCCAAGAGGACTCCCAGACTGTGGACCTGTGGCTTCAGGGGGAGTGTAACCCCGTCCAGCACAGGTTGCCACCCTATACCCCGGTCAGGATTACGATCGACCAGGAGGACCTCTGTCTTGTCGGGATTGATCTTCAGCTTGTTCCTCCTCAACCAGATAGACACAGTGGCCAGGCATTCGTCCAGCACCCGAGAGGCCTCCTTGGAATTAGGTGGAAGGGAGTAGTAGAGTTGTGCGTCGTCTGCATAGAGGTGACACCTAACTCCAAAACTCCGGATGACCTCTCCCAGCGGTTTCATGTAGATGTTAAAGAGCATGGGAGACAGAATAGAGCCTTTTTCTGTCTAATTTGTGAACTACTATTTGTGAACTTTTTCTGAACTACTTTTTCTGTCTAATTTGTTGTATAACATGATGTTTTGGTGCTTAATTTCTAAAATCATAACCTAATTTGATGTTTAATAGGCTTCTTCTTAATCTCTCCTTATTATCCAACATATTCGCTTATCCAACGTTCTGCCAGTCCGTTTATGTTGGATAAGTAAGACTCTACTGTACTATAACAGGAAAATGCCTGAAATCAGACGTAGAAACCTTACACAGACAGAAAGTACATCTATGCTGACTATTTATTGCAGTTTCAACTTGGTAGTAAAGAAAGTGTTTTTGCTGTGCAGATGATTATATAGGAAACCAATTTGAAGCCCAGATGGTGATGATTAACGAAACCACTGATCATCTTGGCCTGGTAGGGAGCTACTAAGATGGGATCTGGCAAATTAGGACACCACTGATATCACCAATATTAAAGAAAAAGTCTTGAAATGTTAATAATAACTGGGTCATAGACATGAGTAGATCAATATATTAATATCCGAAAATAATTCTTTAGTCATAACAACGTGTTGGCAAGAAAGTTGTGGATTTTAGCTATTATTAAACAGTCCACGCAGTCATGCCGGCCACATGACCTTGGAGGTATCTACAGACCTCCAAGGTCTTCGGTTTGGAAATGGAAATGGGCCCCAACTCCCAGAGTCGGTCACGACTGGACTTAACGTCAGGGGAAAACCTTTAACCTAAACAGTCTTATTATGGATAAAATTTGTCTGAAAAGAAGGGTCTGTGTTGTGTCAGAACTTTAGAATCATAGAATCATAGAGTTAGAAGAGACCTCGCGGGCCATCCAGTCCAACCTCCTGCCAAGAAGCAGGAAAATCATATTCAAAGCACCCCCGACAGATGGCCAGCTATAGAGTTGGATGTTTTGATACATCCAACTCTATAGAAAGAATCTGCTAGGTTTTTTTTTTTTTTTTACATTTTCGGTCAGAAAATTGCCTCACTCTACAGATCGTAAGACGTAACTGAATATACTTTCTTGTCAGCCCTCCATATCCATGGATTCCACATTCACAAATTTTACCACCCACAGCCTGAAAATCAATTTTAAAAATCCAAAGACAAAGCTTAGTTTTGCCATTAGGACACCTAGACTAAGGTGCAATTTGTCACAGGATTTTTACTGAATTCAGCTCTTTAACACAATGGGCCATAGATTAATGCCTGCATTTCACTTTCTGGTGCTCTTGTTCTCCATGATCCTCCATGATGTGGAGAGAAGGGATGAAGGGGATTTTCTGATCCCTACTCTTTTTCTGTAACACAGTGAATTTCTGCCTTTAGTAAAGCTCTTTTTCCCCTCTGAAGAACTCTTTACTTTCACACTACTGAATTGGCCAGCTTGATTCACACTACTCAAGCTGGCCAATTGCAACATTCACACTTGCCTCAGGCAGACGAGATTTTTCTCCCACCCTGAACATTCCACAGATATATAAACTCCACTTGCCTAGTTTCCAACACCTCACAACCTCTGAGGATGCCTGCCATAGATGTGGGTGAAACGTCGGGAGAGAATGCTTCTGGAACATGGCCATACAGCCTGGAAAACTCACAACAACCCAGAACTCCTTACCATTGAATCTTTGCTGTCCCACTAAAGACAGTGCAGTTTAATAAGAATCTGAATGGAAGGCCCATCCTTTGAATGTACAGTAGAGTCTCACTTATCCAACATAAACGGGTCGGCAGAATGTTGGATAAGCGAATATGTTGGATAATAAGGAGAGATGAAGAAAAAGCCTATTGGACATCAAAATAGGTTATGATTTTAGAAATTAAGCACCAAAACATCATGTTATACAACAAATTTGACAGAAAAAGTAGTTCATTACACATTAATGCTATGTAGTAATTACTGTATTTACAAATTTAGCACCAAAATATCACAATGCATTGAAAACATTGACTACAAAAATGCGTTGGATAATCCAGAACGTTGGATAAGTGAGACTCTACTGTATCTCTCTCAATGTTCTTTCCTGACCTAAATATTCAGTGGGTTTTAATTCATACAATCGGATTTTGTTGTTTTTTCTGCTATTTGTTTTATTATTATTTTTCATTCATATCCCAGGTTTCTTCCAATGACACTGAGGCACTACATGATTCAAAATAAACTCATGGACAGTTTCCAGGATATATTAGCAAGCTAAGAGAAGGCTATGCAGGTAAAGAAGGTTATCTCTCAAATTCAAAATCACTCTCAGCAGCTACCCAGCAGTAATTCATACCGTTCACTTCCTATGTTAGGGACATGCCCCCTGCCCCCTTAGTAATAATGATATCATGGCCTCCTTACCTGTATGTATAGCCTCTGGGGTTTCAAATTCTTCCTCCAAACTAAGCTCTGTTTTTTCTTCCATTGCTGTGTCTGGACAATGCTGGTGGAGTCAAGAAAGCCAATAATGAGTACACTGAACAGATGAACTGCTGAAGCAAATTAGTATGTGATTTCTTTCTGTTCCAGTTTGTTAGATATGCTTATGAAGTCATAATGAATAAAACTTCTGTTAAAATCTCATACAGAAAAAAAGAAAAGAAAAATACATTCAGTGTTTAAAAGGCAAGACAAGAATGACACCATACTGCAGACTGTGGACCTGAGGTCCAAAGCTGAGTGGCAGTGGGGAGATTAACCACACAGCATGCCGAATCGAGCAGGCAATGGGGGGAAACCATTGCCCACTCTGATACCTTCTCCATCACATGGGGGAAAACATCACTGCCTGGTTTACCCCCCATTCTTCTTAATGAGAACATGGGAAGCCTCTTGAGTTTTCAGGGAAGCGTCCTAGCACGCTGCCAGGATGCTTCCTTGATGGAGCCCACCGAACGTCATCACACAACTTAAGGCTACTTCTGGCAGGGCTCTGTGTGATGAATTGGTGCATAAATGTGATTAAGTATTACAGGCTCCAACTTTTGTACTATTATATCCTTGATCTTCAGATATTCGATTCTGTCTCATTCATATGCGTTGTACTTATTTGTCCCAGTTGGCAGCCATGACAGACATAGCATAGTTAAAAGTAGTTTTAAACATTTGATACATAGACTGGAGGTTAAAGCAGTACTTCTCCGCTTTCCACAATACTTTGGGAGGCATGGGCAACTACCCTGTTTCCCCGAAAATAAGACATCCTCAGAAAATAAGACCTAGTAGAGGTTTTGCTGAATTATTAAATATAAGGCCTCCCTCAAAAGTAAGACCTAGCGAAGATTTGTTTGGAAGCATGCCCGGCGCCTGCCAGAGCATGCAGAATTGGTAAATGTACATACCAGTTGTACATGGAAATAATGGTAATAACAGGAAATTCTTGATAGGATTCACAGTTTGTCTGGTTATGTTGATTTGTGATGACAACTACTGTATAGTATATAATATACGTTCATTTTTTTTTTGTTCAACAATAAATCTGAATTCTTCTTCATGGAAAAATAAGACATCTCCTAAAAATAAGACCTAGCACATCTTTGGGAGCAAAAATTAATATAAGACACTGCCATATTTTCGGGAAACACGGTATATATCCCCCCCCCAAAAAAAAACAACCCTAGATCTCCCCCTGATTTGAAAGTGTAGACACATGAAAAAATACATTGATTTGATCTTGGTATGGTAGCATGATGGATTGAACTACCTCTGGAATCATACTCACCAACAATCTGAGACATGCATAGCAGAATCTTATGTATAAGACTCCATATGCATACAGTGGTAATGCCTTGCTACCTAGCAAAAAAAAAATTCACAAAAACGTTGATGTTGGCATTTGAAAATATTTTCTTCATCTGGCATAGATGTCTTAAAAACATGGCTGAGAAAAGATTTGGGAGAATTGAGGCTGCTGAATTTACACATCCCTGTACTGTCTTCAGATGAGAGGATGGTACGGTAAGTAGGTTCTCAATATAGGCATCTCAAGCATTATTCTCTAATGGATCTAGGCTTACTACATACAAGAAAATTTATTAATAAAACACAGATTAATTAAAATGGTTTTGCATTTGAGAACACAGAACACTTCTTTGAATCTTAAATTGGTTTTGAAACATAGTTCACAGTTTAGTTTGCCAGAAGAGGACAGCAAGTTAAACCGGCAATCTGGTTTAGGAAAGCGCCCTGCGATCGCTGCTGCCTAGCAACGCTCGCAGGTTGCTTCCCAAGGGGTGAGGGCTCACCAAGGGACGTCTCCCCAGATCTCCCTTGGTCAGGCCCTTGCTGGAGGAAAGAGTTTCTCCCGAGAAATGAGGAGCGTGCTGCGGGTTTTCCTCGGCCAGGGCATTGCTGGAGGAAACTCTTTCCTCCAGCAAGGGCCTGGCCGAGGGAGATCCTCTGGGGGGGCCTCCTCTCACTTCAATCTTCCTCACAGTTACGACTGGTGGGGACGAGAGAGAGGGCCTTCTCGGCCGTGGCCCCCTAGTTCTGGAACTCTCTCCCCAGGGAGATTAGGTTGGCGCCCTCTCTATCCTCCTTCAAGAAACGACCGAAGACCTGGATGTTTAGGTTGGCCTTTGGTGAGACAGTCACTGGATGACCAGTCTCAGTTGACATTATAACTCTATCCTGAATTTTATTAGGTCCCTTTTATTCTGGTATTTTAACTGATGATGTTATTTTTATATTGCTGCAGTCCCCTCTCCCCCCCCCCCCACCAATGGAGTTGACTGAATTTTACTTGGTGGTTGATTGATATTATTAACTCTTGTTTTATTGTCTTACTGTGTTTCATTTTTTTTGTATATTGTTCAATGTATTTATGCTGTCGTTTTTGTAAATTATGCTAGTCGGGCCTTGCCCCATGTGAGCCACCCCGAGTCCCTGCGGGGAGATGGTGGCAGGGTATAAATAAAGTTTTGTTATTATTATTATTATTATTATTATTATTATTATTATTATTATTATATCCGGGGAGATGTCCCTCGGTGAGGGCTCGCCCCTTTGGAAGCACCCCAGGAGTGCTGCTGCAGCAGCGATCGCGGGGCACTTCCAGGGCGCTTCCTCCTCCCTCTCCCTCTCCTTCTCTTGAGCTCTCTTCACTCGAGAGAAGGAGAGGGAGAGGGAGAGGTGCCCCCGGCGGTGCCTCGGATAATACGGAGGCTCGGTTAACCAGGACTCTCCTGTACATAAACATTGCACTCAGTTATCTCCACGTTAAAATCAATTGTTTAAAACCAGCTCAGATCAGCCATACCAAATCCACCCCCTTTCCTACTTATTTTCCTCTTCTCTCCTCCTCTTTTTGTTCAAGTAAAATGAAGTCAAGGCTGTACATGTGTAATTGGACATAACTAGTATTAAATACATTGATTCAAGGTAAATTGCCTAGATTTAAAGGAAGATATCCTAATAACATTATCAACATTTTGAATAATGGACATTCAGCTCTCTATTTTAACCTCAGTTCTATCGCTTATTTTATTGAAGTAGTTGTTTTGGGCAGCAGATACTGGTGTAGAAGAAATTGGCAATAAAGTATTGAAGAATGGAACAATGTTTGCCACGTGGCACACCCTTTAGCTTTAGCCTGCAGCCCTTAAGTGTGGTTGGTGATAAAGTCCAGCTGCCAGAACTAAAGGAAAACATGAGCTAGTTTTTTGTGGGTTTTGTGCATGGAATGTGGGTGCACCTTGTACTTTGTCTCAATGAGCAAAATGATGGGGCTGGTTCAGTTAAAAGAGCAATTGTTTGATCTGGATTACTGCTCTGTTATAATGACAGTTACATATAAAAATAAACCAAGGAAGCATAATATTACTATTAAGTATATTTTTAGCCCGTACAAGTGTAAACAGGAGAAAACTGGCTACAGCCAAAAGAGATCTGTATCTTCAGCTTCATATGACTATTCATCATACTCAGACGGTTTAAAATTAATGAGATTTCTTTTACTACTTCCTTGTAGACTTCAAGTCCTGGGGGAATACAGACCTTGAACAGTGATTAGAAGACTTCCATATACTTTGCAAAGCACATTCTTTCCATACAAAATAATTCCAAGTTCAATTGGCATTTCCAGGCAGAATGGGAAAACTCCACTCTGAAACCTTGGACCGCAGACTGGACTAGAGAAACCAATGACCGAACTCAATTTCCTGTGCAATTCCTATCTTTAAAGCCTTCCAAGGTATCTGAAACTGTTAACCGCTACGCTGAGGTTGTTAGGTCCTAATCAGAAGGGAAAGATTGGAATTCTTTTCTGATCTTTTTATAACGTTTGAAAGGAAGAATGCTTTAGTATTGCATTATAGTAAATATTTTGTTAGATTTATGTCACTGCTATTACAGGGAGAGCAGCTGCTTTATTGTGTTCTCCCAATCTCACTTCAGAGTACATGTGGCATAACTGTATATCACAAGAGTGATTCCAAAAAACAAGACATTATACATACAGGCAGTCTGTCGGTTTGTTTTGAAGTTGAATTTATATGTAAGTCGGAATGGGTACATTTTAAGTGTAACTCCATCCAAATATGTCACCTCCCCACTCTCTCTCTGAGGCATATATATATATATATATATATATATATATATATATATATATATATTGCTATCTGTGCCCCTGTTCAAAAGATTTTACCTCACTTTCTGTCCCTTTAATAATTGGACTTTTAAAAAATGTGGCTTGTTGTGGATACCACGAATGGCGATAAATCATAGAATCGTAGAATCATAGAATCATAGAGTTGGAAGAGACCTCATGGGCCATCCAGTTCAACCCCCTGCCAAGAAGCAAGAAAATCACATTCAAAGCACCCCCGACAGATGGCCATCCAGCCTCTCCTTAAAAGCCTCCAAAGAAGGAGCCTCCACCACACTTCGGAGCAGAGAGTTCCACTGCTGAACAGCTCTCACAGTGAGGAAGTTCTTCCTGATGTTCAGGTGGAATCTCCTTTCCTGTTGTTTGAAGTCATTGTTCTGCATCCTAGTCTCCAGGGCAGCAGACTAGTACACAGATAAAGGTTCAGTGGAGATCCTTTTCTACCATGATAACTCTTACAGGAAATCAGGAGGGGGTGCCATTTTTGGTTCAATAAGATTTGGTCCATTGGCACCAATGGCTCATTTCTCTGTCATTTCTAGGCCTATCAGGATGAAACTTGCCTTACTTGTAGGCCACAAGTCTGCTAAGTTTCAGAATGTTTCACCAATCCATCTATTTTTGGGAAATTTTTAAAGTTTTTATCATAACATTTTTTTAAAAACACACACAGAAGAAGGTGTTTGGCGAATTGAAATCACCACAAAATTGGAGGAGAATGGACACAGTCGACCAGGCTTCTGATTAGCTGAGAAAGAAATGTGGGAAACAGAGAGAGAAAAACCTCAACTCCCATCATGCCCAGTGAGGTAGCGCAGAGGTTCCTTCAAAGCCCATGCTGCACAAAGTGCTGCTGGGAAAGCAAGTTCCTGGCGCGACCCTTTCTGGAATCTTTTTCCTCCTTTTTCTCTCTTTCTCACTCTCTATTTCCGGCCTTATTTGCCTCGAGTGAAGAAGAAGAAGAAGAGGAGGAGGAGCTGCCGCCAGACACCCGATCTTGCCTTGTGAGGCCACCCACATGCTGTGGCCTCCACCTCAGGTAGAGTGCCATCACCCCCATTAGCCGAAAGATCTGGCTCCTCATGATAGCTTTCCCTGCCCACCGCCTGGTTCATTTTTGGTGGTCCGGATGCCAGATCGCTAAATTTCCCCAAATTGCCAAACAGAATCATGCAAACCCCTATTTAATATCTATGTAAACCTTCCCACTTTCTATTTTTATCAGAAAGCTATTGCTTGTAATTTACTATCACGCCTATTTCAAACATACTTGTCCAACATGTCATTTTGGAGAAAAAGCACATGGACACTGTTCCTACGCACTCATTCATATATAATTGTGGCATATATGTGTATTCAAAGCAGCATGTTGTGTGCATGTGCCAGATAAGGCTTACATATATGAAGGATAAATAGGGTGACCATCATTTGGCCATGAATTTAAGGGAGATTTAGTCATGGAAATTTTTGCCTATTTTTAACAGCGTCATTCCAGAAAAAAATCATTGCTAAAAAGCAAAACTAGTAATTTTCATTATATATAATATTTGGGTCAGAATATAGAATAAAAATTATGAATTTGCATGTTTCTTAGTCCTAACCTACATGTACCTGTCCAGTGATGCTGCAGAACTTAGCATTTTTTAAAAACTTTCTGTGCAAATTTCAAACACTCTTTATAACACTGTTATAACAGTATTATTCCACTTCAATTGCTGTGGTAAAATGTATGGCATCCTGACATCTAGAGTTTGGAAGAGGCCACTTAAAATTTTTAGCAGGAGAGCTCTTGGGCCTCACTAAAGACATCATCCCACTGAACATGTCAAGTGTTCATAGAATCATGGAATCATAGAGTTGGAAGAGACCTCATGAGCCATCCAGTCCAACCTCCTGCCAAGAAGCAGCAAAATGTTTGAAGAGTAGGTTTACCATACAGCTCAGACATACTCCATTTTGAAATTAAATGATTTTCCCAACTCCATCACACACTTGCAAACTATCCATTTTATTCAGGAGTTCTCATCACATTTGCCATCAAATTGCAGAGAGTTGGTCCCACCCACTGTCCTTCCCCCATCTTCTTTGTGAAAAGAAGGACCTCCTCTCCCGGACTCAGCAGTTGAACACTGCATAAAATGCCATGGCTCCATGTTATAACATTCTGGGAATTGTAGTTTTATGAGATATTTACTCATGTTGTGACTCTGATGAGGATTCTGGGATGCAGTTTCCAGATGATGGGATTCAGGTTCAGGATGAGTTTCAAAATGACTCTGATGGGAATTATGGGATTCAGGTGCAGAGTGTTCCTGCTGTGTGAGATGAGGAAGAGGGAGGCTTTCCCATGTGAAGGAATGTGGTTGTTATTGATGATGGTTTTCAGATGCAAGAAGCAGAAAGGGAGAGCAGCTCTCAGCCTCTGTTTGATAACGCTAACAAGTCCTGTGGCCTTGAAAGCGAAAGCGATGAGGCCATGTCTTTAGATCGGGCTAGTCATCTGGAATGTTGGGGGTTGCGTAGAAGTCTCTGAATAGCAAATAAGAGGGAGTTCAAAGGGCAAAGAAATGCCTTTATGTTATGCTATTAAAACAGTCTGTTGAGAGAGAGAAATTCGTCAAAGCAATTTCCTCGCTTGAATCAAGAACCAAGTCTACTTTCCTGTGTTACTTTAGAGTCTGGATGTATCCACGTTTCTGGGACTTTGGCTTGTTTTAAGGACCTTGCGTCATGGATTTGTTTCTTTCAGCCTTGTTTTTGGAACTATTTACTGGAACCGAACTTTTGCCTTTTATGATCTATCTTTTCCTTATTTTCTAATAAACTACAAAAGACTATGTTCTGTGTGCAGTCTAATCTGAGGTGCGACAACTCTCCTCTGTCACAGAACTCTGCATCACAACAAACTACCTCCCAGGATCCATAGGATGGGTCCATGGGAGTTAGACTGGTGTCAAAGTGCTATAATTCAGCACTGCAATTAGATTCTAATAGGATATCTAACCAGACAGCCTACTTCATTATTTGTCCTGCTTGAGGGCAAAAATTTCTGAAGCTGTGACATTGATGAGAGGGGCAATGGTGAGCATGTGGTTCGTTGGCAGCCCTCTGGTCAGCAGGGGCAGTCGGAGCTGGGGTGGCTACAAGACCCAGTAGAACTCTCCTCTTGCTTGCCCTCTCCTATTGTTTGAGCCAGAGGAGGAGGAAGAGGAAGCCAGGGAGAACAGAGTAGCTGTGGGGACCATGCTGCAAATGAAGGTGGAGGTCTAATTTGAGCCAGTAGGATCCCAAATCCAATAGCTCTATTATGAAGTTTCCTGGGAAACGTGGGAGAGTTGAATACTCTGAGGGCAAGAAACCCCCTTTCCTCGCTACCAAAGGCTGCACTGCCCAGGAATAATCTCTCTTGGAATCACATGGTGGCAGTGGATGGGCAACAGGTCAATTCTCATTCATTGTCTTTCTCTCTCTATACAAACATACTATCTCCTTTACCTCCAATCTCCAATTACACTGCTAGGGATAAAAAAGGGATAAAAAGACAACTCTTGCTAGAAGGCTAAGCTGAAAGTCTGTGGAAAACCTTTAGCTACAGAATGGTAGGTCAGAACACGGGCGACTTCAGAATTCACAAGACACTGGAAAGATGGTCTCAAGAGTGGGACAAGATGCCTGGCAAGTCCACAGTAGAGTGATGTGAGGAGAAAAGCCCTTTGTTGGTATGGTCTGTTGCCTCTGTTGTTTAGGGAGTTCAAAAGACCTCCCCCCCCTCATTGTTCTGATTACTTAATGGAGTGGAAATGACTCGAGTTCATTGAAATATTACTCTATGGGCTCTGCATGGTGTCAGGGTTGTCATAGTTTGCAAATAATAATAAATAATAATACTTTATTTTTCTATCCCGCCACCATCTTCCCAAAGGGACTCGGGATGGCTAACATGGGCCCAAGCCCAAAACAAAAACAAAATATGACAAGTTAAAACCAGTATCAATAACTAAAAACAGTGTCAACATAACAGTCAAATAAAATAAGCAAATAAAACACCGAATATAATATAAACAGACACTGTGCTGTTAGTGTTAACTGGAAAATGAAGTTCATGAAGCCAATTGGCTGAGATCTGGGGATTGATTTGATACTGTTTCTGTTCTGCTGCTGCAGAAGCAGTCTGGACAAGTTTTTCAGTGCTGACCGAGTACTGTTGTGAAGAGAGCTGTGTACTTGGAGAAGCCTTTTGCTGCTGAGGAAAGAGGGTGAATAACCAGGACTATATTCTTCTCTGAAGCAGATTTGTGGTCTGAGAAGACTGTGGACTTCTGTAAGTGATCAGAGGGACCATTCTAAATGCTACTTTTTTAAAATCTCTTGGAATCAGTAAAGTTCCTGTATTTTTGTTCTGCAAACCTGAGTGGCATGTTATTGTTCTGTGGGTGACTCTGGATCTCGGGCACACATAAGAGCTTCCATTTATCATCATCAATCCATAATAAGGGTTATCCAGATTAGATGGTGGGATGTAACCTTGATGTGCTTTGCCATGTGGCCTGGCAAACTTTGGCAGGATATGTTTAATCCATGTTTACTTTGATAAAGCCTGCAGGAGAGTTAATGGGGAAATCTATAATGTTCTAAACAGATTGAGTCACTTCCTCCCACATCTCAATATAGTATTTCCGTGCTCCAAGCTCTACAGAGTGAATGATGTGTATTTATCTGAAGAGAGCAATATGTTTTTCCTAGTGAATTGCAACAAGGGGGGAAGACCTTTTGGTCAGTCTCATGGGGGAAAGGAACTCAGTAGATGTTTGTCCCTAATCTGTGACATGTAGTGGAGAAGATATAAGAGTTTCAGTGAAAACCTTGCAGTCTTTTGGAGGGCTCTGGAATGCCCCCCCCCCCTTAGGGCCTATGACTCAGGGGCTGGGAAAGGAAGGTAGGTAATTGTGACAACACAATCTGGCCAAGAAGAATTGAATCATAGAGTTGTAAGAGACATCTTGGGCTATCCAGTCCAACCCCCTGCAAAGAAGAAGGAAAATCACATTCAAAGCATCCCCAACAGTTGACCATCCAGCCTCTGTTTAAAAGCTTACAAAGAAGGAGCCTCCACCATTGTCTGGGGGAGAGAGTTCCACTGCTGAACAGCTCTCACACTCATGTTCAGGAGGAATCTCCTTTCCTGTCATTTGAAGCCATTGTTCCACGTCCTAGTCTCTAACATAGCAGAAAACAAGCTTGCTCCCTCCTCCCTATGACTTTTCCTCACATATTTATACATGACCATCATGTCTCCTCTCAGCTTTTTCTTCTGTAGGCTAAACATGCCCAGTTCTTTAAGCTGTTCCTCATAGGG
Source organism: Anolis carolinensis (assembly GCF_035594765.1). Classification (NCBI taxonomy): domain Eukaryota; kingdom Metazoa; phylum Chordata; class Lepidosauria; order Squamata; family Anolidae; genus Anolis; species Anolis carolinensis. Next base: position 83,463,075 of record NC_085844.1, read on the forward strand.
CTTGTTCTCCAGACTCTTGATCATTTTAGTTGCCCTTCTCTAGACACATTCCAGCTTGTCAATATTTCCTTTAAACTGTGGTGCCCAGAACTGGACATAGTATTTCAGGTGTGGTCTGACCAAGGAAGAACAGAGTAGCATGTCTTCCCTGGATCTAGACACTATACTCTCATTTATGCAGGCCAAAATTCCATTGTCTTTTTTAGCTGCCACATCAAAGTTGGCTCATGTATAACTTATTGCCCACAAGGACTCCAAGATCTTTTTCACATGTACTGCTTTTGAGCCAGGCCTCAAACTGTAATTTAAGATATGACTGTCCAACTCTGATTAAATCATTATTTTCATCTTCTTCAATGTAAATGTGCTTTTGTATCCTTTTAATAATAATAGAGTGAAATAAGAAATGTAATAATAATAACAAATACAGTAAAATAATAAATGTAATAATAGAGTAAAATAATAAATGTAATAATAATAATAATAATAATAAAAATAGAGTAAAATAAATGTTAAAGTAACAATAATAGACTAAAATAATAAATGTAATGATAATTAATAGAGTAAAATAATAAATGTATTAATAATAAAAACAGAGTAAAATAAATGTTAAAGTAACAATAATAGACTAAAATAATAAATGTAATGATAATAATTAATAGAGTAAAATAATAAATGTATTAATAATAATAAAAATAGAGTAAAATAAATGTTAAAGTAACAATAATAGACTAAAATAATAAATGTAATGATAATAATTAATAGCGTAAAAAAATAAATGTAATAATACCAATAATAATAGAGAAAAATAATAAATGTACGTATATATACTAGAGTATAAGTCCACCTGAATATAAGTCCACAAGGACCCTCACTGAGTAGAAGCCAAGGGATTTTTTTTCAGTCCTAAAAAGGGCTGAAAAACTCAGCTTATACTCGAGTATATACGGTACTTCTATCACCACCATCACCATACACGCACACCATCACCAACACTGGACAGTGTTCTAGTTAGGAGCAGCCCCTACTTTATGGTTGCTATTTATCCTTTTTTATATTAAAAAAAATCACACCATTGCTAATTGTGTGAAAAATCTCCTGTTGTGTTTGGTGCTATCATTCAATACCATTGTAGGGACAATTAAATAAAATTAGGTCTGGAAAATGTGAAAGTGTTGCTTGTGTATCTTGGAGCTGACTCTTGCCACTGGAATGGACTCCTTATTAAAAATCCTTTCTTGCCATTTAATGTGGCCGATACAGGCTGTACTTTGCAACTCGCTGTCTATGATCATGTTGTAAAATATGCACCACAAGGATTCATACTAGATTATAGAAGAGGTCATATGGCTGGAAACAACAAAATAAACCTGTGCTGACTGACGTAGAAGACTGTCAGATTCACTTTAGTTCACTGTGGTTGATGAGAGGGTTAGTGGATTTACAGAATTTATCCTCTTTAGAAGAGTTAATTCAGTTCCTTATTTGGAATGAGGGAAATTGTTTTAAATAGCTGCAGGGCAGCGTTTCACTGGTCAATTAAAATTATGTCTGATTGGCCAGTAATAACTCTATCAGATACACTAAATGTCAGTTCTCAGCAAACTCACAACACAGCTTCCTTGCCAAGTTCAGGAAACTTGAAAATCCATGAAAACATTTCTATGTTTGTCAAAATGTTCATGTGATCTATTTCCCCCCCCCCCCCCCAGAAAAAGCTTTAGATAAAGCCTGCTGACTCTGATTATGGAAATGTAGTTATATCATATAGCTTTCTTCAGATTATCAAAGAAGGGAAAGTGAACACATGTTAGCAAAGGATTGGATCGTAGTAGCAGCTGGTCCTGCTCCTGCACATTCAATAAAATGTCAACACACATATTGAAATAGAATTCAAAGGTTATATGAGACAAATTTCTATTAAATGAAATTGAGCTCCTCCCTTCCCGTGCAGTCCTCGTACAAGAATAGTCTATGAGTGACATTTTGGGGGAGGGCTTCAAGGGAGGAAATTGGGCAAAAAAATACCTTCCTATTTTCCCTTTGTGGAAGTTTCTAATAAATTCAAAAGTCACACTATACAACTGGTTCCATCCCCTTGGCTTCATTTGGACTGAACGGTAAACCATTGTTTATCATTCCAAGGATAATTGTAATCCTGGGTTCTCTCATACCTTTGTCACTTCTCTTTCTCTAGTTCAGATAGAAAAAGGAATCTAAAGTTCTGTTTCGGGTTAACCACAGCTTGTTGGAACATCTGAGGTCAGATAAATTGTGGTTACTCTTAATTATGGTTAACAAAAACTAGACCACTCCAAACCACAGGTGATGAACCCAGCTTGTTTCAACTAAGCGTAGTTAAGATTAGCAATAATTGTAGGGGTTGGATATAACATTAATTGTGGTTAACTGAAATGTAAAGCAAAATGTAATTCCTTATGGCCATGCCAAAGGAAGGGGTGGAGGAAAAAGTACACAAACATTAGATAAATGTGTCTAAGAATACACTATCTGATGTTTTATAGTAAGGTTGAATTTTCACATTGAAGGAATGCTGTTGGCTTTATGAAATTACATCTCTACCAGCTATGAGATCAGATACATTTTTCTACCCTGTTTCCCCGAAAATAAGACATCCCCAAAAAATAAGACCTAGTAGAGGTTTTGCTGAATTGCTAAATATAAGGCCTCCCCCGAAAGTAAGACCTAGCAAAGTTTTTGTTTGGAAGCATGCTCGGCGCCCGCCAAACAAAACACCAGAGCATGCAGGATCGGTAAATGTACATATGAGTTGTACATGGAAATAATGGTAATAACAAGAAATTCTTGATAGGAGTCACAGTTCGTCTGGTTTGGTTATGTTGGTTAGCAATGAAAACTACTGTACTGTACAGTATATAATAAATGTTCATTTTTTTGTTCAACAATAAATGTGAATTCTTCTTCATGGAAAAATAAGACATCCCCTGAAAATATGACCTAGCGCATCTTTGGGAGCAAAAAATAATATAAGACACTGTCTTATTTTCGGGGAAACACGGTAGCTGTAGTGCCTTATATACGATTTTAAAGAAATCCCCTTTTAAATGTTGACATATTAAATTATAGCACCTTGTTTTACATAAATCAGACTTATACATATTTTCCCCACTAACTTTAGCTCTGTATTGGATTGTAATAACTACTTCTTGATGTGAGGGACATTATTATTGCTATCAGTGGTATTGTAATGGCATTTTAAAATAAATTTGTGAACTATTTGTGTGGAAAATAATCATAGAAAGCAACAGAGAAATGTCAACATAAATAGTAGTATATAGGAAGGGGAAGCTGTGACTGTGGAAATATTGTAAGACTCAATTGCCGTCAGCCCCAGCCATTGCGACCAACAATCCAAGATTAATGGGTTAAGCAATCTCTGGTAACTCTCCTTTCCTCATATAAAATATTTTTCCCTAAACTGAAACCTTTCAAAATTTTAAATAAATATTGTTTTTTTCTCAAATTTCTTATCCATACCTCACAACATCTGAGGATGCCTGCCATAGATGTGGGCAAAACGTCAGGAGAGAATACTTCTGGAACATGGCCACACAGCCCGAAAGACATACAACAACCCAATTTTCTTAAGATAGGAGAAGACGGAACTTATGGTCCTGCAGACTTTGTTGGACTGCTTCTCGCACCATTGTGAGGAATGATGGGCATTACAATCCAACCATATCTGGAGGGTCATTCATCATCCCTCCCTGTGTCCGACTCTGACAAAAAAAATAAAACTCTAATTTCTCTTCAGTTTTCCAAAAATGATTCATTACAAATAACCTTAGATCCAGCTCTTATAAAATAAGGAGTCATTTGTTTTCTCAAGAAACTTTATCCAGATAAAAAGCACAAGGGACAGGCAGTGTCTGTTCTATGTCTAATGCAGTGATCTTTTGAAATGGATATACAGTGTTCCCTCACCACTTCACGGTTCACTTTTCACGGATTCGCTGTTTCACTGTTTTTCAATAAACTCTAAAAGACTATTAGAAATCATAAAAAAATTACAATTTACAGCCTAAGGAAGGGAGGAAGGAGAAGCCAAAGGGAGAGAAAAGGAGCCCAAGCGGCAACAGGAGGAGAAGGAGGCGATTTATCAACACATGATTGGTTGATAATGACTTAAAATAGTGTATAACTACTAAAATAATGTATAAATATTAAAATAAATATAGCGTCCGTACTTCACGGATTTTCACTTATTGCGGGTGGTCCTGGAACCTAACCTCCAAGATAAGTGAGGGAACACTGTATTCTGTTTACAGTGCTAAGAGTCTGGTATTGAGTTGTGTGGTTATGTTTCTTTCCAACTTACTATGAAGCTAAAGATCGTCATATACAGTAGAGTCTCACTTATCCAAGCCTCGCTTATCCAAGCCTCTGGATAATCCAAGCCATTTTTGTAGTCAATGTTTTCAATATATCATGATATTTTGGTGCTAAATTCATAAATACAGTAATTACAACATAACATTACTACGTATTGAACTACTTTTTCTGTCAAATTTGTTGTATAACATGAAGTTTTGGTGCTTAATTTGTAAAATCATAACCTAATTTGATGTTTAATAGGCTTTTCCTTAATCCCTCCTTATTATCCAAGATATTCGCTTATCCAAGCTTCTGCCGGCCCGTTTAGCTTGGATAAGTGAGACTCTACTGTATATTATTGTCCTGACTCCTGTGGTTGCTTATCTCAAAATCAGGGATGCTTTAATAATTTGTCCCTAAATACCATGCACCTAACTATGTCATCTAAATAAGTCATTTCTGATTCAAAATTACTATAATTCAGTGTACTTGTTCTCAACTACACAGCCCTACATAATACACTGATAGATCCAGGCTAATTGTACCTTCATGTATAATCCCACCTAGGTTTTAAACTCTTGGATATTTTCCTCAGTCTAACCCTGACAGGAAGGGTCAGGCTGCAATAGAAATAAAGTGACATCAATTACATTATTCCTTTAGTTGGACATTTAGGAATGAAAATGGCAATAAAATGGACTTTCAGATCAAGAAATT